>NW_026062072.1:0-300000 GCF_023897955.1 Schistocerca gregaria | reverse complement strand
GATATCGATTATTGACTTTTTAGCTGGCTTTGGTGCCTTGGACATGAGCTAGGACCTTAAGATTCTGCATGAAAGGAGGACTAGCAGGCGAGCTGCACGTTAGGATGTGAAAAGTTTACATATGTAGTAAAAACCTGAGAAATCCGTCCATTTTCGTCATTTGTTATCGAATCGACTTAAAGCCGGATCGTCACATTGGCCACTCTTCTCTCTGAAACGGATGTACTTATCGTCTGCAAAGCTATGTCGCGTGCTGCGGTATGCGGAGACACCAAAATAACCATAGTAGAACACAGATGAAGCTTCTAAGTTGATGTAATAGCCAGTAAGAAGTAGTACAATTCAAGATTTGGGCATCGATTATTGACTTTTTAGCTGCCTTTGGTGCCTTGGACATGAGCTAGGACCTTAAGATTCGGCATGAAAGGAGGACTAGCAGCCGAGTTGCATGGGAGAATGTGAAAAGTGTTCATATGTAGTAAAAACCTGATAAATCCGTCCGTTTTCGTCATTTGTTATCGAATCGACTTAAAGCCAGATCGTCACATTGGCCGCTCTTCTCTCTGAAACGGTTGTACTTATCGTCTGAAAGCTATGTCGCGTGCTGCGGTATGCGGAGACACTAAAAGCACCATAGTAGAACACAGATGAAGCTTCTAAGATGATGTAATAGCCAGTAAGAATTAGTACAATACCAGTTTTAAGTATCGATTATTGACTTTTTAGCTGGCTTTGGTGCCTTGCACATGAGCTAGGACCTTAAGATTCTGCATGAAAGGAGGACTAGCAGCCGAATTGCACGGGAGAATGTGAAAAGTGTTCATATGTAGTAAAAACCTGAGAAATCCGTCCGTTTTCGTAATTTGTTATCGAATCGACTTAATGCCAGATCGCCACATTGGCCGCTCTTCTCTCTGAAACGGTTGTACTTATCGTCTGCAAAGCTATGTCGCGTGCTGCGGTATGCGGAGACACTAAAAGCACCATAGTAGAACACAGATGAAGTTTCTAAGTTGATGTAATAGCTAGTAAGAAGTAGTACAATTGGAATTTTAGATATCGATTATTGACTTTTTGCTGGCTCTGGTGCCTTGGACATGAGCTAGGACCTTAAGATTCTGCATGAAAGGAGGACTAGCAGCCGAGTTGCATGGGAGAATGTGAAAAGTGTTCATATGTAGTAAAAACCTGAGAAGTCCGTCGGTTTTGTCATTTGTTATTGAATCGACTTAAAGCCAGATCGTCACATTGGCCGCTCTTCTCTCCGAAACGGTTGTACTTATCGTCTGAAAGCTATGTCGCGTGCTGCGGTATACGGAGACACTAAAAGCGCCATAGTAGAACACAGATGAAGCTTCTAAGATGATGTAATAGCCAGTAACAATTAGTACAATACCAGTTTTATGTATCGATTATTGACTTTTAGCTGGCTCTGGTGTCTTGGACATGAGCTAGGACCTTAAGATTCTGCATGAAAGGAGGACTAGCAGCCAAGTTGCACGGGAGATTGTGAAAAGTGTTCATATGTAGTAAAAACCTGAGACATCCGTTCGCCATCGTCATTTGTTAACGAATCGACTTAAAGCCAGATCGCCACATTGGCCGCTCTCCTCTCTGAAACGGTTGTACTTATCGTCTGCAAAGGTATGTCGCGTGCTGCGGTATGTGGAGACACTAAAACCACCATAGTAGAACACAGATGAAGATTCTAAGTTGATGTAATAGCCAGTAAGAAGTAGTACAAATCAAGTTTTAGGTATCGATTATAGACTTTTTAGCTGGCTTTGGTGCCTTGGGCATGAGCTAGGACCTTAAGATTCTGCATGAAAGGAGGACTAACAGCCGCGTTGCACGTGAGAATGTGAAAAGTGTTCATATGTAGTAAAAACCCGAGAAATCCGTCCGTTTTCGTCATTTGTTATCGAATCGACTTAAAGCCAGATCGTCACATTGGCCGCTCTACTCTCTGAAACGGTTGCACTTATCGTCTGCAAAGCTATGTCGCGTGCTGCGGTATGTGGAGACACTAAAAGCACCATAGTAGGACACAGATGAAGCTTCTAAGTTGATGTAATAGCCAGTAAGCAGTAGTAAAATTCAAGTTTTAGGTATCGATTATTGACTTTTTAGCTGGCTTTGGTGCCTTGGACATGAGCTAGGACCTTAAGATTCTGCATGAAAGGAGGACTAGCAGCCGAGCTGCACGGGAGGATGTGAAAAGTGTTCATATGTAGTAAAAACCTGAGAAATCCGTCCGTTTTCGTCATTTGTTATCGAACCGACTTAAAGCCAGATCGTCACATTGGCCGCTCTTCTCTCTGAAACGGTTGTACTTATCGTCTGCAAAGCTATGTCGCATGCTGTGGTATGCAGAGACACTAAAATCACCATAGTAGGACACAGATGAAGCTTCTAAGTTGATGTAATAGCCAGTAAGAAGTGGTACAATTCAAGTTTTAGGTATCGATTATTGACTTTTTAGCTGGCTTTGGTGCCTTGGAAATGAGCTAAGACCTTACGAATCTGCATGAGAGGAGGACTAGCAGAAAAGTTGCATGGGAGAATGTGAAATGTGTTAATATGTAGTATTAACCTGAGAAATCCGTCCGTTTTCGTCATTTGTTATCGAATCGACTTAAAGCCAGAGCGTCACATTGTCCGCCCTTCTCTCTGAAACGGTTGTACTTATCTTCTGCAAAGCTATGTCGTGTGCTGCGGTATGCGGAGACACTAAAAATACCATAGTAGAACACGGATGAAGCTTCTAAGTTGATGTAATAGCCAGTAAGAAGTAGTACAATTCAAGTTTTAGGCATCGATTATTGACTTTTTAGCTGGCTTTGGTGCCTTGGACATGAGCTAGGACCTTAAGATTCTGTATGAAAGGAGGACTAGCAGCAGAGTTGCACGGGAGAATGTGAAAAGTGTTCATATGTAGTAAAAACATGAGAAATCCGTCCGTATTCGTCATTTGTTATCGAATCGACTTAAAGCCAGATCGTCACATTGGAAGCTCTTCTCTCAGAAACGGTTGCACTTATCGTCTGCAAAGTGATGTCGCGTGCTGCGGTATGTGGAGACACTAAAAGCACCATAGTAGAACACAGATGAAGCTTCTAAGTTGATGTAATAGCTAGTAAGAAGTAGTACAATTTAAATTTTAGATATCGATTATTGACTTTTTAGCTGGCTTTGGTGCCTTGGACATGAGCTAGGACCTTAAGAATCTGCATGAAAGGAGGACTAGCAGCCGAGTTGCACGGGAGAATGTGAAAAGTGTTCATATGTAGTAAAAACCTGAGAAACCCGTCCGTTTTCGTCATTTGTTATCGAATCGACTTAAAGCCAGATCGTCACATTGGCCGCTCTTCTCTCTGAAACGGTTGTACTTATCGTCTGAAAGCTATGTCGCGTGCTGCGGTTTGCGGAGACACTAAAAGCACCATAGTAGAACACAGATGAAGCTTCTAAGATGATGTAATAGCCAGTAAGAATTAGTACAATACCAGTTTTAGGTATCGATTATTGACTTTTTAGCTGGCTTTGGAGCCTTGCACACGAGCTAGGACCTTAAGATTCTGCATGAAAGGAGGGCTAGCAGCTGAGTTGCACGGGAGAATGTGAAAAGTGTTCATATGTAGTAAAAACCTGAGAAATCCGTCCGTTTTCATCGTTTGTTATCGAATCGACTTAAAGCCTGATCGTCACATTGGGCGCCCTTCTCTCTGAAACGGTTGCACTTATCGTCTGCAAAGCTATGTCGCGTGCTGCAGTATGCGGAGACACTAAAAGCAGCATAGTAGAACACAGATGAAGCTTCTAAGTTGATGTAATAGCTAGTAAGAAGTAGTACAATTGAAATTTTAGATATCGATTATTGACTTTTTAGACGGCTTTGGTGCCTTGGACATGAGCTAGGACCTTAAGATTCTGCATGAAAGGAGGACAAGCAGCCGAGTTGCACGGGAGAATGTGAAAAGTGTTCATATGTAGTAAAAACCCAAGAAATCCGTACGTTTTCGTCATTGGTTATCGAATCGTCTTAAAGCCAGGTCATCACATTGGCCGCTCTTCTCTCTGAAACGGTTGTACTTATAGTCTGCAAAGCTAGGTCGAGTGCTGCGGTATGTCAAGACACTAAAAGCACCATAGTAGAACACAGATGAAGCTTCTAAGTTGATGTAATAGCCAGTAAGAGGTAGTACAATTCAAGTTTTAGGTATCGATTATTGACTTTTTAGCTGGCTTTCGTGCCTTGGACATGAGCTAGGACCTTAAGATTCTGCACGAAAGGAGGACTAGCAGCTGACTTGCCTGGGAGAATATGAAAAGTGTTTATATGTAGTAAAAACCTGAGAAATCCTTCCGTTTTCGTCATTTGTTATCGAATCGACCTAAAGCCAGATCATGACATTGGCCGCTCTTCTCTCTGAAACGGTTGTACTTATCGTCTGCAAAACTATGTCTCGTGCTGCGGCATGTGGAGACACTAAAAGCACCATAGTGGAACACAGATGAAGCTTCTAAGTTAATGTAATAGCCAGTAAGAAGTAGTACAACTCAAGTTTTAGGTATCGATTATTGACTTTTTAGCTGGCTTTGGTGCCTTGGACATGAGCTAGGACCTTAAGATTCTGCATGAAAGGAGGACTAGCAGCCGAGTTGCACGGGAGAATGTGAAAAGTGTTCATATGTAGTAAAAACCCGAGAAATATGTACGTTTTCGTCATTGGTTATCGAATAGTCTTAAAGCCAGATCGTCACATTGGCCGCTCTTCTCTCTGAAACGGTAGTACTTAATCGTCTGCAAAGCTATGTCGAGTGCTGCGGTATGTGGAGACACTAAAAGCACCATAGTAGAACACAGATGAAGCTTCAAAGTTGATGTAATAGCCAGTAAGAGGTAGTACAATTCAAGTTTTAGGTATCGATTATTGACTTTTTATCTGGCTTTCGTGCCTTGGACATGAGCTAGGACCTTAAGATTCTGCATGAAAAGAGGACTAGCAGCTGACTTGCCTGGGAGAATATGAAAAGTGTTCATTTGTAGTAAAAACCTGAGAAATCCTTCCGTTTTCGTCATTTGTTATCGAATCGACCTAAAGCCAGATCGTGACATTGGCTGCTCTTCTCTCTGAAACGGTTGTACTTATCGTCTGCAAAGCTATGTCTCGTGCTGCGGTACGTGGAGACACTAAAAGCACCATAGTGGAACACAGATGAAGCTTCTAAGTTGATGTAATAGCCAGTAAGAAGTAATACAACTCAAGTTTTAGGTATCGATTATTGACTTTTAGCTGGCTTTGGTGCCTTGGACATGAGCTAGGACCTTAAGATTCTGCATGAAAGGAGGACTAACAGCCGCGTTGCACGTGAGAATGTGAAAAGTGTTCATATGTAGTAAAAACCCGAGAAATCCGTCCGTTTTCGTCATTTGTTATCGAATCGACTTAAAGCCAGATCGTCACATTGGCCGCTCTACTCTCTGAAACGGTTGCACTTATCGTCTGCAAAGCTATGTCGCGTGCTGCGGTATGTGGAGACACTAAAAGCACCATAGTAGGACACAGATGAAGCTTCTAAGTTGATGTAATAGCCAGTAAGCAGTAGTAAAATTCAAGTTTTAGGTATCGATTATTGACTTTTTAGCTGGCTTTGGTGCCTTGGACATGAGCTAGGACCTTAAGATTCTGCATGAAAGGAGGACTAGCAGCCGAGCTGCACGGGAGGATGTGAAAAGTGTTCATATGTAGTAAAAACCTGAGAAATCCGTCCGTTTTCGTCATTTGTTATCGAACCGACTTAAAGCCAGATCGTCACATTGGCCGCTCTTCTCTCTGAAACGGTTGTACTTATCGTCTGCAAAGCTATGTCGCATGCTGTGGTATGCAGAGACACTAAAATCACCATAGTAGGACACAGATGAAGCTTCTAAGTTGATGTAATAGCCAGTAAGAAGTGGTACAATTCAAGTTTTAGGTATCGATTATTGACTTTTTAGCTGGCTTTGGTGCCTTGGAAATGAGCTAAGACCTTACGAATCTGCATGAGAGGAGGACTAGCAGAAAAGTTGCATGGGAGAATGTGAAATGTGTTAATATGTAGTATTAACCTGAGAAATCCGTCCGTTTTCGTCTTTTGTTATCGAATCGACTTAAAGCCAGAGCGTCACATTGTCCGCCCTTCTCTCTGAAACGGTTGTACTTATCTTCTGCAAAGCTATGTCGTGTGCTGCGGTATGCGGAGACACTAAAAATACCATAGTAGATCACGGATGAAGCTTCTAAGTTGATGTAATAGCCAGTAAGAAGTAGTACAATTCAAGTTTTAGGCATCGATTATTGACTTTTTAGCTGGCTTTGGTGCCTTGGACATGAGCTAGGACCTTAAGATTCTGTATGAAAGGAGGACTAGCAGCAGAGTTGCACGGGAGAATGTGAAAAGTGTTCATATGTAGTAAAAACATGAGAAATCCGTCCGTATTCGTCATTTGTTATCGAATCGACTTAAAGCCAGATCGTCACATTGGAAGCTCTTCTCTCAGAAACGGTTGCACTTATCGTCTGCAAAGCGATGTCGCGTGCTGCGGTATGTGGAGACACTAAAAGCACCATAGTAGAACACAGATGAAGCTTCTAAGTTGATGTAATAGCTAGTAAGAAGTAGTACAATTTAAATTTTAGATATCGATTATTGACTTTTTATCTGGCTTTGGTGCCTTGGACATGAGCTAGGACCTTAAGAATCTGCATGAAAGGAGGACTAGCAGCCGAGTTGCACGGGAGAATGTGAAAAGTGTTCATATGTAGTAAAAACCTGAGAAACCCGTCCGTTTTCGTCATTTGTTATCGAATCGACTTAAAGCCAGATCGTCACATTGGCCGCTCTTCTCTCTGAAACGGTTGTACTTATCGTCTGAAAGCTATGTCGCGTGCTGCGGTTTGCGGAGACACTAAAAGCACCATAGTAGAACACAGATGAAGCTTCTAAGATGATGTAATAGCCAGTAAGAATTAGTACAATACCAGTTTTAGGTATCGATTATTGACTTTTTAGCTGGCTTTGGAGCCTTGCACACGAGCTAGGACCTTAAGATTCTGCATGAAAGGAGGGCTAGCAGCTGAGTTGCACGGGAGAATGTGAAAAGTGTTCATATGTAGTAAAAACCTGAGAAATCCGTCCGTTTTCATCGTTTGTTATCGAATCGACTTAAAGCCTGATCGTCACATTGGGCGCCCTTCTCTCTGAAACGGTTGCACTTATCGTCTGCAAAGCTATGTCGCGTGCTGCAGTATGCGGAGACACTAAAAGCAGCATAGTAGAACACAGATGAAGCTTCTAAGTTGATGTAATAGCTAGTAAGAAGTAGTACAATTGAAATTTTAGATATCGATTATTGACTTTTTAGACGGCTTTGGTGCCTTGGACATGAGCTAGGACCTTAAGATTCTGCATGAAAGGAGGACAAGCAGCCGAGTTGCACGGGAGAATGTGAAAAGTGTTCATATGTAGTAAAAACCCAAGAAATCCGTACGTTTTCGTCATTGGTTATCGAATCGTCTTAAAGCCAGGTCATCACATTGGCCGCTCTTCTCTCTGAAACGGTTGTACTTATCGTCTGCAAAGCTAGGTCGAGTGCTGCGGTATGTCAAGACACTAAAAGCACCATAGTAGAACACAGATGAAGCTTCTAAGTTGATGTAATAGCCAGTAAGAGGTAGTACAATTCAAGTTTTAGGTATCGATTATTGACTTTTTAGCTGGCTTTCGTGCCTTGGACATGAGCTAGGACCTTAAGATTCTGCACGAAAGGAGGACTAGCAGCTGACTTGCCTGGGAGAATATGAAAAGTGTTTATATGTAGTAAAAACCTGAGAAATCCTTCCGTTTTCGTCATTTGTTATCGAATCGACCTAAAGCCAGATCGTGACATTGGCCGCTCTTCTCTCTGAAACGGTTGTACTTATCGTCTGCAAAACTATGTCTCGTGCTGCGGCATGTGGAGACACTAAAAGCACCATAGTGGAACACAGATGAAGCTTCTAAGTTAATGTAATAGCCAGTAAGAAGTAGTACTACTCAAGTTTTAGGTATCGATTATTGACTTTTTAGCTGGCTTTGGTGCCTTGGACATGAGCTAGGACCTTAAGATTCTGCATGAAAGGAGGACTAGCAGCCGAGTTGCACGGGAGAATGTGAAAAGTGTTCATATGTAGTAAAAACCCGAGAAATATGTACGTTTTCGTCATTGGTTATCGAATCGTCTTAAAGCCAGATCGTCACATTGGCCGCTCTTCTCTCTGAAACGGTAGTACTTAATCGTCTGCAAAGCTATGTCGAGTGCTGCGGTATGTGGAGACACTAAAAGCACCATAGTAGAACACAGATGAAGCTTCAAAGTTGATGTAATAGCCAGTAAGAGGTAGTACAATTCAAGTTTTAGGTATCGATTATTGACTTTTTATCTGGCTTTCGTGCCTTGGACATGAGCTAGGACCTTAAGATTCTGCATGAAAAGAGGACTAGCAGCTGACTTGCCTGGGAGAATATGAAAAGTGTTCATTTGTAGTAAAAACCTGAGAAATCCTTCCGTTTTCGTCATTTGTTATCGAATCGACCTAAAGCCAGATCGTGACATTGGCTGCTCTTCTCTCTGAAACGGTTGTACTTATCGTCTGCAAAGCTATGTCTCGTGCTGCGGTACGTGGAGACACTAAAAGCACCATAGTGGAACACAGATGAAGCTTCTAAGTTGATGTAATAGCCAGTAAGAAGTAATACAACTCAAGTTTTAGGTATCGATTATTGACTTTTAGCTGGCTTTGGTGCCTTGGACATGAGCTAGGACCTTAAGATTCTGCATGAAAGGAGGACTAGTAGCCGAGCTGCACGGGAGGATGTGAAAAGTGTTCATATGTAGTAAAAACCTGAGAAATCCGTCCGTTTTCGTCATTTGTTATCGAACCGACTTAAAGCCAGATCGTCACATTGGCCGCTCTTCTCTCTGAAACGGTTGTACTTATCGTCTGCAAAGCTATGTCGCATGCTGTGGTATGCAGAGACACTAAAATCACCATAGTAGGACACAGATGAAGCTTCTAAGTTGATGTAATAGCCAGTAAGAAGTGGTACAATTCAAGTTTTAGGTATCGATTATTGAATTTTTAGCTGGCTTTGGTGCCTTGGACATGAGCTAGGACCTTACGAATCTGCATGAGAGGAGGACTACCAGAAAAGTTGCACGGGAGAATGTGAAATGTGTTAATATGTAGTATTAACATGAGAAATCCGTCCGTTTTCGTCTTTTGTTATCGAATCGACTTAAAGCCAGATCGTCACATTGGAAGCTCTTCTCTCTGAAACGGTTGTACTTATCGTCTGCAAAGCGATGTCGCGTGCTGCGGTATGTGGAGACACTAAAAGCACCATAGTAGAACACAGATGAAGCTTCTAAGTTGATGTAATAGCTAGTAAGAAGTAGTACAATTGAAATTTTAGATATCGATTATTGACTTTTTAGCTGGCTTTGGTGCCTTGGACATGAGCTAGGACCTTAAGATTCTGCATGAAAGGAGGACTAGCAGCCGAGTTGCATGGGAGAATGTGAAAAGTGTTCATATGTAGTAAAAACCCAAGAAATCCGTACGTTTTCGTCATTGGTTATCGAATCGTCTTAAAGCCAGGTCGTCACATTGGCCGCTCTTCTCTCTGAAACGGTTGTACTTATCGTCTGCAAAGCTAGGTCGAGTGCTGCGGTATGTCGAGACACTAAAAGCAGCATAGTTGAACACAGATGAAGCTTCTAAGTTGATGTAATAGCCAGTAAGAGGTAGTACAATTCAAGTTTTAGGTATCGATTATTGACTTTTTAGCTGGCTTTCGTGCCTTGGACATGAGCTAGGACCTTAAGATTCTGCACGAAAGGAGGACTAGCAGCAGAGTTGCACGGGAGAATATGAAAAGTGTTTATATGTAGTAAAAACCTGAGAAATCGTTCTGTTTTCGTCATTTGTTATCGAATCGACCTAAAGCCAGATCGTGACATTGGCCGCTCTTCTCTCTGAAACGGTTGTACTTATCGTCTGCAAAGCTATGTCTCGTGCTGCGGCATGTGGAGACACTAAAAGCACCATAGTGGAACACAGATGAAGCTTCTAAGTTAATGTAATAGCCAGTAAGAAGTAGTACAACTCAAGTTTTAGGTATCGATTATTGACTTTTTAGCTGGCTTTGGTGCCTTGGACATGAGCTAGGACCTTAAGATACGCCATGAAAGGAGGACTAGCAGCCGAGTTGCACGGGAGAATGTGAAAAGTGTTCATATGTAGTAAAAACCCGAGAAATATGTAAGTTTTCGTCATTGGTTATCGAATCGTCTTAAAGCCAGATCGTCACATTGGCCGCTCTTCTCTCTGAAACGGTAGTACTTATCGTCTGCAAAGCTATGTCGAGTGCTGCGGTATGTGGAGACACTAAAAGCACCATAGTAGAACACAGATGAAGCTTCTAAGTTGATGTAATAGCCAGTAAGAGGTAGTACAATTCAAGTTTTAGGTATCGATTATTGACTTTTTATCTGGCTTTCGTGCCTTGGACATGAGCTAGGACCTTAAGATTCTGCATGAAAAGAGGACTAGCAGCTGACTTGCCTGGGAGAATATGAAAAGTGTTCATTTGTAGTAAAAACCTGAGAAATCCTTCCGTTTTCGTCATTTGTTATCGAATCGACATAAAGCCAGATCGTGACATTGGCCGCTCTTCTCTCTGAAACGGTTGTACTTATCGTCTGCAAAGCTATGTCTCGTGCTGCGGTACGTGGAGACACTAAAAGCACCATAGTGGAACACAGATGAAGCTTCTAAGTTGATGTAATAGCCAGTAAGAAGTAATACAACTCAAGTTTTAGGTATCGATTATTGACTTTTTAGCTGGCTTTGGTGCCTTCGACATGAGCTAGGACCTTAAGATTCTGCATGGAAGGGAGACTAGCAGCCGAGATGCACGGGAGGATGTGAAAAGTGTTCATATGTAGTAAAAACCTGAGAAATCCGTCCGTTTTCGTCATTTGTTATCGAACCGACTTAAAGCCAGATCGTCACATTGGCCGCTCTTCTCTATGAAACGGTAGTACTTATCGTCTGCAAAGCTATGTCGAGTGCTGCGGTATGTGGAGACACTAAAAGCACCATAGTAGAACACAGATGAAGCTTCTAAGTTGATGTAATAGCCAGCAAGAGGTAGTACAATTCAAGTTTTAGGTATCGATTATTGACTTTTTATCTGGCTTTCGTGCCTTGGACATGAGCTAGGACCTTAAGATTCTGCATGAAAAGAGGACTAGCAGCTGACTTGCCTGGGAGAATATGAAAAGTGTTCATTTGTAGTAAAAACCTGAGAAATCCTTCCGTTTTCGTCATTTGTTATCGAATCGACATAAAGCCAGATCGTGACATTGGCCGCTCTTCTCTCTGAAACGGTTGTACTTATCGTCTGAAAGCTATGTCGCGTGCTGCGGTATACGGAGACACTAAAAGCGCCATAGTAGAACACAGATGAAGCTTCTAAGATGATGTAATAGCCAGTAACAATTAGTACAATACCAGTTTTAGGTATCGATTATTGACTTTTAGCTGGCTCTGGTGTCTTGGACATGAGCTAGGACCTTAAGATTCTGCATGAAAGGAGGACTAGCAGCCAAGTTGCACGGGAGATTGTGAAAAGTGTTCATATGTAGTAAAAACCTGAGACATCCGTTCGCCATCGTCATTTGTTAACGAATCGACTTAAAGCCAGATCGGTACATTGGCCGCTCTCCTCTCTGAAACGGTTGTACTTATCGTCTGCAAAGGTATGTCGCGTGCTGCGGTATGTGGAGACACTAAAACCACCATAGTAGAACACAGATGAAGATTCTAAGTTGATGTAATAGCCAGTAAGAAGTAGTACAAATCAAGTTTTAGGTATCGATTATAGACTTTTTAGCTGGCTTTGGTGCCTTGGGCATGAGCTAGGACCTTAAGATTCTGCATGAAAGGAGGACTAACAGCCGCGTTGCACGTGAGAATGTGAAAAGTGTTCATATGTAGTAAAAACCCGAGAAATCCGTCCGTTTTCGTCATTTGTTATCGAATCGACTTAAAGCCAGATCGTCACATTGGCCGCTCTACTCTCTGAAACGGTTGCACTTATCGTCTGCAAAGCTATGTCGCGTGCTGCGGTATGTGGAGACACTAAAAGCACCATAGTAGGACACAGATGAAGCTTCTAAGTTGATGTAATAGCCAGTAAGCAGTAGTAAAATTCAAGTTTTAGGTATCGATTATTGACTTTTTAGCTGGCTTTGGTGCCTTGGACATGAGCTAGGACCTTAAGATTCTGCATGAAAGGAGGACTAGCAGCCGAGCTGCACGGGAGGATGTGAAAAGTGTTCATATGTAGTAAAAACCTGAGAAATCCGTTGGTTTTCGTCATTTGTTATCGAACCGACTTAAAGCCAGATCGTCACATTGGCTGCTCTTCTCTCTGAAACGGTTGTACTTATCGTCTGCAAAGCTATGTCGCATGCTGTGGTATGCAGAGACACTAAAATCACCATAGTAGGACACGGTTGAAGCTTCTAAGTTGATGTAATAGCCAGTAAGAAGTGGTACAATTCAAGTTTTAGGTATCGATTATTGACTTTTTAGCTGGCTTTGGTGCCTTGGACATGAGCTAAGACCTTACGAATCTGCATGAGAGGGGGACTAGCAGAAAAGTTGCACGGGAGAATGTGAAATGTGTTAATATGTAGTATTAACCTGAGAAATCCGTCCGTTTTCGTCTTTTGTTATCGAATCGACTTAAAGCCAGAGCGTCACATTGTCCGCCCTTCTCTCTGAAACGGTTGTACTTATCTTCTACAAAGCTATGTCGTGTGCTGCGGTATGCGGAGACACTAAAAATACCATAGTAGAACACGGATGAAGCTTCTAAGTTGATGTAATAGCCAGTAAGAAGTAGTACAATTCAAGTTTTAGGCATCGATTATTGACTTTTTAGCTGGCTTTGGTGCCTTGGACATGAGCTAGGACCTTAAGATTCTGTATGAAAGGAGGACTAGCAGCAGAGTTGCACGGGAGAATGTGAAAAGTGTTCATATGTAGTAAAAACCTGAGAAACCCGTCCGTTTTCGTCATTTGTTATCGATTCGACTTAAAGCCAGATCGTCACATTGGCCGCTCTTCTCTCTGAAACGGTTGTACTTATCGTCTGAAAGCTATGTCGCGTGCTGCGGTTTGCGGAGACACTAAAAGCAGCATAGTAGAACACAGATGAAGCTTCTAAGATGATGTAATAGCCAGTAAGAATTAGTACAATACCAGTTTTAGGTATCGATTATTGACTTTTTAGCTGGCTTTGGAGCCTTGCACATGAGCTAGGACCTTAAGATTCTGCATGAAAGGAGGGCTAGCAGCTGAGTTGCACGGGAGAATGTGAAAAGTGTTCATATGTAGTAAAAACCTGAGAAATCCGTCCGTTTTCATCGTTTGTTATCGAATCGACTTAAAGCCTGATCGTCACATTGGGCGCCCTTCTCTCTGAAACGGTTGCACTTATCGTCTGCAAAGCTATGTCGCGTGCTGCAGTATGCGGAGACACTAAAAGCAGCATAGTAGAACACAGATGAAGCTTCTAAGTTGATGTAATAGCTAGTAAGAAGTAGTACAATTGAAATTTTAGATATCGATTATTGACTCTTTAGACGGCTTTGGTGCCTTGGACATGAGCTAGGACCTTACGATTCTGCATGAAAGGAGGACTAGCAGCCGAGTTGCACGGGAGAATGTGAAAAGTGTTCATATGTAGTAAAAACCCAAGAAATCCGTACGTTTTCGTCATTGGTTATCGAATCGTCTTAAAGCCAGGTCGTCACATTGGCCGCTCTTCTCTCTGAAACGGTTGTACTTATCGTCTGCAAAGCTATGTCTCGTGCTGCGGCATGTGGAGACACTAAAAGCACCATAGTGGAACACAGATGAAGCTTCTAAGTTAATGTAATAGCCAGTAAGAAGTAGTACAACTCAAGTTTTAGGTATCGATTGTTGACTTTTTAGCTGGCTTTGGTGCCTTGGACATGAGCTAGGACCTTAAGATTCTGCATGAAAGGAGGACTAGCAGCCGAGTTGCACGGGAGAATGTGAAAAGTGTTCATATGTAGTAAAAACCCGAGAAATATGTACGTTTTCGTCATTGGTTATCGAATCGTCTTAAAGCCAGATCGTCACATTGGCCGCTCTTCTCTCTGAAACGGTAGTACTTAATCGTCTGCAAAGCTATGTCGAGTGCTGCGGTATGTGGAGACACTAAAAGCACCATAGTAGAACACAGATGAAGCTTCAAAGTTGATGTAATAGCCAGTAAGAGGTAGTACAATTCAAGTTTTAGGTATCGATTATTGACTTTTTATCTGGCTTTCGTGCCTTGGACATGAGCTAGGACCTTAAGATTCTGCATGAAAAGAGGACTAGCAGCTGACTTGCCTAGGAGAATATGAAAAGTGTTCATTTGTAGTAAAAACCTGAGAAATCCTTCCGTTTTCGTCATTTGTTATCGAATCGACCTAAAGCCAGATCGTGACATTGGCTGCTCTTCTCTCTGAAACGGTTGTACTTATCGTCTGCAAAGCTATGTCTCGTGCTGCGGTACGTGGAGACACTAAAAGCACCATAGTGGAACACAGATGAAGCTTCTAAGTTGATGTAATAGCCAGTAAGAAGTAATACAACTCAAGTTTTAGGTATCGATTATTGACTTTTTAGCTGGCTTTGGTGCCTTGGACATGAGCTAGGACCTTAAGATTCTGCATGAAAGGAGGACTAGCAGCCGAGCTGCACGGGAGGATGTGAAAAGTGTTCATATGTAGTAAAAACCTGAGAAATCCGTCCGTTTTCGTCATTTGTTATCGAACCGACTTAAAGCCAGATCGTCACATTGGCCGCTCTTCTCTCTGAAACGGTTGTACTTATCGTCTGCAAAGCTATGTCGCATGCTGTGGTATGCAGAGACACTAAAATCACCATAGTAGGACACAGATGAAGCTTCTAAGTTGATGTAATAGCCAGTAAGAAGTGGTACAATTCAAGTTTTAGGTATCGATTATTGAATTTTTAGCTGGCTTTGGTGCCTTGGACATGAGCTAGGACCTTACGAATCTGCATGAGAGGAGGACTACCAGAAAAGTTGCACGGGAGAATGTGAAATGTGTTAATATGTAGTATTAACATGAGAAATCCGTCCGTTTTCGTCTTTTGTTATCGAATCGACTTAAAGCCAGATCGTCACATTGGAAGCTCTTCTCTCTGAAACGGTTGTACTTATCGTCTGCAAAGCGATGTCGCGTGCTGCGGTATGTGGAGACACTAAAAGCACCATAGTAGAACACAGATGAAGCTTCTAAGTTGATGTAATAGCTAGTAAGAAGTAGTACAATTGAAATTTTAGATATCGATTATTGACTTTTTAGCTGGCTTTGGTGCCTTGGACATGAGCTAGGACCTTAAGATTCTGCATGAAAGGAGGACTAGCAGCCGAGTTGCATGGGAGAATGTGAAAAGTGTTCATATGTAGTAAAAACCCAAGAAATCCGTACGTTTTCGTCATTGGTTATCGAATCGTCTTAAAGCCAGGTCGTCACATTGGCCGCTCTTCTCTCTGAAACGGTTGTACTTATCGTCTGCAAAGCTAGGTCGAGTGCTGCGGTATGTCGAGACACTAAAAGCACCATAGTTGAACACAGATGAAGCTTCTAAGTTGATGTAATAGCCAGTAAGAGGTAGTACAATTCAAGTTTTAGGTATCGATTATTGACTTTTTAGCTGGCTTTCGTGCCTTGGACATGAGCTAGGACCTTAAGATTCTGCACGAAAGGAGGACTAGCAGCAGAGTTGCACGGGAGAATATGAAAATTGTTTATATGTAGTAAAAACCTGAGAAATCCTTCCGTTTTCGTCATTTGTTATCGAATCGACCTAAAGCCAGATCGTGACATTGGCCGCTCTTCTCTCTGAAACGGTTGTACTTATCGTCTGCAAAGCTATGTCGAGTGCTGCGGTATGTGGAGACACTAAAAGCACCATAGTAGAACACAGATGAAGCTTCTAAGTTGATGTAATAGCCAGTAAGAGGTAGTACAATTCAAGGTTTAGGTATCGATTATTGACTTTTTATCTGGCTTTCGTGCCTTGGACATGAGCTAGGACCTTAAGATTCTGCATGAAAAGAGGACTAGCAGCTGACTTGCCTGGGAGAATATGAAAAGTGTTCATTTGTAGTAAAAACCTGAGAAATCCTTCCGTTTTCGTCATTTGTTATCGAATCGACATAAAGCCAGATCGTGACATTGGCCGCTCTTCTCTCTGAAACGGTTGTACTTATCGTCTGCAAAGCTATGTCTCGTGCTGCGGTACGTGGAGACACTAAAAGCACCATAGTGGAACACAGATGAAGCTTCTAAGTTGATGTAATAGCCAGTAAGAAGTAATACAACTCAAGTTTTAGGTATCGATTATTGACTTTTTAGCTGGCTTTGGTGCCTTGGACATGAGCTAGGACCTTAAGATTCTGCATGAAAGGAGGACTAGCAGCCGAGATGCACGGGAGGATGTGAAAAGTGTTCATATGTAGTAAAAACCTGAGAAATCCGTCCGTTTTCGTCATTTGTTATCGAACCGACTTAAAGCCAGATCGTCACATTGGCCGCTCTTCTCTCTGAAACGGTTGTACTTATCGTCTGCAAAGCTATGTCGCATGCTGTGGTATGCAGAGACACTAAAATCACCATAGTAGGACACAGATGAAGCTTCTAAGTTGATGTAATAGCCAGTAAGAAGAGGTACAATTCAAGTTTTAGGTACCGATTATTGACTTTTTAGCTGGCTTTGGTGCCTTGGACATGAGCTAGGACCTTACGAATCTGCATGAGAGGAGGACTAGCAGAAAAGTTGCACGGGAGAATGTGAAATGTGTTAATATGTAGTATTAACCTGAGAAATCCGTCCGTTTTCGTCTTTTGTTATCGAATCGACTTAAAGCCAGAGCGTCACATTGTCCGCCCTTCTCTCTGAAACGGTTGTACTTATCTTCTGCAAAGCTATGTCGTGTGCTGCGGTATGAGGAGACACAAAAAATAACATAGTAGAACACGGATGAAGCTTCTAAGTTGATGTAATAGCCAGTAAGAAGTTGTACAATTCAAGTTTTAGGCATCGATTATTGACTTTTAGCTGGCTTTGGTGCCTTGGACATGAGCTAGGACCTTAAGATTCTGTATGAAAGGAGGACTAGCAGCAGAGTTGCACGGGAGAATGTGAAAAGTGTTCATATGTAGTAAAAACATGAGAAATCCGTCCGTTTTCGTCATTTGTTATCGCATCGACTTAAAGCCAGATCGTCACATTGGAAGCTCTTCTCTCTGAAACGGTTGTACTTATCGTCTGCAAAGCGATGTCGCGTGCTGCGGTATGTGGAGACACTAAAAGCACCATAGTAGAACACAGATGAAGCTTCTAAGTTGATGTAATAGCTAGTAAGAAGTAGTACAATTTAAATTTTAGATATCGATTATTGACTTTTTAGCTGGCTTTGGTGCCTTGGACATGAGCTAGGACCTTAAGAAACTGCATGAAAGGAGGACTAGCAGCCGAGTTGCACGGGAGAATGTGAAAAGTGTTCATATGTAGTAAAAACCTGAGAAACCCGTCCGTTTTCGTCATTTGTTATCGAATCGACTTAAAGCCAGATCGTCACATTGGCCGCTCTTCTCTCTGAAACGGTTGTACTTATCGTCTGAAAGCTATGTCGCGTGCTGCGGTTTGCGGAGACACTAAAAGCAGCATAGTAGAACACAGATGAAGCTTCTAAGATGATGTAATAGCCAGTAAGAATTAGTACAATACCAGTTTTAGGTATCGATTATTGACTTTTTAGCTGGCTTTGGAGCCTTGCACATGAGCTAGGACCTTAAAATTCTGCATGAAAGGAGGGCTAGCAGCTGAGTTGCACGGGAGAATGTGAAAAGTGTTCATATGTAGTAAAAACCTGAGAAATCCGTCCGTTTTCGTCGTTTGTTATCGAATCGACTTAAAGCCTGATCGTCACATTGGGCGCCCTTAACTCTGAAACGGTTGCACTTATCGTCTGCAAAGCTATGTCGCGTGCTGCAGTACGCGGAGACACTAAAAGCAGCATAGTAGAACACAGATGAAGCTTCTAAGTTGATGTAATAGCTAGTAAGAAGTAGTACAATTGAAATTTTAGATATCGATTATTGACTTTTTAGCTGGCTTTGGTGCCTTGGACATGAGCTAGGACCTTAAGATTCTGCATGAAAGGAGGACTAGCAGCCGAGTTGCACGGGAGAATGTGAAAAGTGTTCATATGTAGTAAAAACCCAAGAAATCCGTACGTTTTCGTCATTGGTTATCGAATCGTCTTAAAGCCAGGTCGTCACATTGGCCGCTCTTCTCTCTGAAACGGTTGTACTTATCGTCTGCAAAGCTAGGTCGAGTCCTGCGGTATGTCGAGACACTAAAAGCACCATAGTAGAACACAGATGAAGCTTCTAAGTTGATGTAATAGCCAGTAAGAGGTAGTACAATTCAAGTTTTAGGTATCGATTATTGACTTTTTAGCTGGCTTTCGTGCGTTGGACATGAGCTAGGACCTTAAGATTCTGCACGAAAGGAGGACTAGCAGCTGACTTGCCTGGGAGAATATGAAAAGTGTTTATATGTAGTAAAAACCTGAGAAATCCTTCCGTTTTCGTCATTTGTAATCGAATAGACCTAAAGCCAGATCGTGAAATTGGCCGCTCTTCTCTCTGAAACGGTTGTACTTATCGTCTGCAAAGCTATGTCTCGTGCTGCGGCATGTGGAGACACTAAAAGCACCATAGTGGAACACAGATGAAGCTTCTAAGTTAATGTAATAGCCAGTAAGAAGTAGTACAACTCAAGTTTTAGGTATCGATTATTGACTCTTTAGCTGGCTTTGGTGCCTTCGACATGAGCTAGGACCTTAAGATTCTGCATGAAAGGAGGACTAGCAGCCGAGTTGCATGGGAGAATGTGAAAAGTGTTCATATGTAGTAAAAACCCAAGAAATCCGTACGTTTTCGTCATTGGTTATCGAATCGTCTTAAAGCCAGGTCGTCACATTGGCCGCTCTTCTCTCTGAAACGGTTGTACTTATCGTCTGCAAAGCTAGGTCGAGTGCTGCGGTATGTCGAGACACTAAAAGCACCATAGTTGAACACAGATGAAGCTTCTAAGTTGATGTAATAGCCAGTAAGAGGTAGTACAATTCAAGTTTTAGGTATCGATTATTGACTTTTTAGCTGGCTTTCGTGCCTTGGACATGAGCTAGGACCTTAAGATTCTGCACGAAAGGAGGACTAGCAGCAGAGTTGCACGGGAGAATATGAAAATTGTTTATATGTAGTAAAAACCTGAGAAATCCTTCCGTTTTCGTCATTTGTTATCGAATCGACCTAAAGCCAGATCGTGACATTGGCCGCTCTTCTCTCTGAAACGGTTGTACTTATCGTCTGCAAAGCTATGTCGAGTGCTGCGGTATGTGGAGACACTAAAAGCACCATAGTAGAACACAGATGAAGCTTCTAAGTTGATGTAATAGCCAGTAAGAGGTAGTACAATTCAAGGTTTAGGTATCGATTATTGACTTTTTATCTGGCTTTCGTGCCTTGGACATGAGCTAGGACCTTAAGATTCTGCATGAAAAGAGGACTAGCAGCTGACTTGCCTGGGAGAATATGAAAAGTGTTCATTTGTAGTAAAAACCTGAGAAATCCTTCCGTTTTCGTCATTTGTTATCGAATCGACATAAAGCCAGATCGTGACATTGGCCGCTCTTCTCTCTGAAACGGTTGTACTTATCGTCTGCAAAGCTATGTCTCGTGCTGCGGTACGTGGAGACACTAAAAGCACCATAGTGGAACACAGATGAAGCTTCTAAGTTGATGTAATAGCCAGTAAGAAGTAATACAACTCAAGTTTTAGGTATCGATTATTGACTTTTTAGCTGGCTTTGGTGCCTTGGACATGAGCTAGGACCTTAAGATTCTGCATGAAAGGAGGACTAGCAGCCGAGATGCACGGGAGGATGTGAAAAGTGTTCATATGTAGTAAAAACCTGAGAAATCCGTCCGTTTTCGTCATTTGTTATCGAACCGACTTAAAGCCAGATCGTCACATTGGCCGCTCTTCTCTCTGAAACGGTTGTACTTATCGTCTGCAAAGCTATGTCGCATGCTGTGGTATGCAGAGACACTAAAATCACCATAGTAGGACACTGATGAAGCTTCTAAGTTGATGTAATAGCCAGTAAGAAGAGGTACAATTCAAGTTTTAGGTACCGATTATTGACTTTTTAGCTGGCTTTGGTGCCTTGGACATGAGCTAGGACCTTACGAATCTGCATGAGAGGAGGACTAGCAGAAAAGTTGCACGGGAGAATGTGAAATGTGTTAATATGTAGTATTAACCTGAGAAATCCGTCCGTTTTCGTCTTTTGTTATCGAATCGACTTAAAGCCAGAGCGTCACATTGTCCGCCCTTCTCTCTGAAACGGTTGTACTTATCTTCTGCAAAGCTATGTCGTGTGCTGCGGTATGAGGAGACACAAAA
Source organism: Schistocerca gregaria (assembly GCF_023897955.1). Lineage (NCBI taxonomy): Eukaryota > Metazoa > Arthropoda > Insecta > Orthoptera > Acrididae > Schistocerca > Schistocerca gregaria. Next base: position 279,319 of record NW_026062072.1, on the reverse strand, counting down.
AATAACATAGTAGAACACGGATGAAGCTTCTAAGTTGATGTAATAGCCAGTAAGAAGTTGTACAATTCAAGTTTTAGGCATCGATTATTGACTTTTAGCTGGCTTTGGTGCCTTGGACATGAGCTAGGACCTTAAGATTCTGTATGAAAGGAGGACTAGCAGCAGAGTTGCACGGGAGAATGTGAAAAGTGTTCATATGTAGTAAAAACATGAGAAATCCGTCCGTTTTCGTCATTTGTTATCGCATCGACTTAAAGCCAGATCGTCACATTGGAAGCTCTTCTCTCTGAAACGGTTGTACTTATCGTCTGCAAAGCGATGTCGCGTGCTGCGGTATGTGGAGACACTAAAAGCACCATAGTAGAACACAGATGAAGCTTCTAAGTTGATGTAATAGCTAGTAAGAAGTAGTACAATTTAAATTTTAGATATCGATTATTGACTTTTTAGCTGGCTTTGGTGCCTTGGACATGAGCTAGGACCTTAAGAATCTGCATGAAAGGAGGACTAGCAGCCGAGTTGCACGGGAGAATGTGAAAAGTGTTCATATGTAGTAAAAACCTGAGAAACCCGTCCGTTTTCGTCATTTGTTATCGAATCGACTTAAAGCCAGATCGTCACATTGGCCGCTCTTCTCTCTGAAACGGTTGTACTTATCGTCTGAAAGCTATGTCGCGTGCTGCGGTTTGCGGAGACACTAAAAGCAGCATAGTAGAACACAGATGAAGCTTCTAAGATGATGTAATAGCCAGTAAGAATTAGTACAATACCAGTTTTAGGTATCGATTATTGACTTTTTAGCTGGCTTTGGAGCCTTGCACATGAGCTAGGACCTTAAAATTCTGCATGAAAGGAGGGCTAGCAGCTGAGTTGCACGGGAGAATGTGAAAAGTGTTCATATGTAGTAAAAACCTGAGAAATCCGTCCGTTTTCGTCGTTTGTTATCGAATCGACTTAAAGCCTGATCGTCACATTGGGCGCCCTTAACTCTGAAACGGTTGCACTTATCGTCTGCAAAGCTATGTCGCGTGCTGCAGTACGCGGAGACACTAAAAGCAGCATAGTAGAACACAGATGAAGCTTCTAAGTTGATGTAATAGCTAGTAAGAAGTAGTACAATTGAAATTTTAGATATCGATTATTGACTTTTTAGCTGGCTTTGGTGCCTTGGACATGAGCTAGGACCTTAAGATTCTGCATGAAAGGAGGACTAGCAGCCGAGTTGCACGGGAGAATGTGAAAAGTGTTCATATGTAGTAAAAACCCAAGAAATCCGTACGTTTTCGTCATTGGTTATCGAATCGTCTTAAAGCCAGGTCGTCACATTGGCCACTCTTCTCTCTGAAACGGTTGTACTTATCGTCTGCAAAGCTAGGTCGAGTGCTGCGGTATGTCGAGACACTAAAAGCACCATAGTAGAACACAGATGAAGCTTCTAAGTTGATGTAATAGCCAGTAAGAGGTAGTACAATTCAAGTTTTAGGTATCGATTATTGACTTTTTAGCTGGCTTTCGTGCGTTGGACATGAGCTAGGACCTTAAGATTCTGCACGAAAGGAGGACTAGCAGCTGACTTGCCTGGGAGAATATGAAAAGTGTTTATATGTAGTAAAAACCTGAGAAATCCTTCCGTTTTCGTCATTTGTAATCGAATAGACCTAAAGCCAGATCGTGAAATTGGCCGCTCTTCTCTCTGAAACGGTTGTACTTATCGTCTGCAAAGCTATGTCTCGTGCTGCGGCATGTGGAGACACTAAAAGCACCATAGTGGAACACAGATGAAGCTTCTAAGTTAATGTAATAGCCAGTAAGAAGTAGTACAACTCAAGTTTTAGGTATCGATTATTGACTCTTTAGCTGGCTTTGGTGCCTTCGACATGAGCTAGGACCTTAAGATTCTGCATGAAAGGAGGACTAGCAGCCGAGATGCACGGGAGGATGTGAAAAGTGTTCATATGTAGTAAAAACCTGAGAAATCCGTCCGTTTTCGTCATTTGTTATCGAACCGACTTAAAGCCAGATCGTCACATTGGCCGCTCTTCTCTCTGAAACGGTTGTACTTATCGTCTGCAAAGCTATGTCGCATGCTGTGGTATGCAGAGACACTAAAATCACCATAGTAGGACACAGATGAAGCTTCTAAGTTGATGTAATAGCCAGTAAGAAGTGGTACAATTCAAGTTTTAGGTATCGATTATTGACTTTTTAGCTGGCTTTGGTGCCTTGGACATGAGCTAGGACCTTACGAATCTGCATGAGTGGAGGACTAGCAGAAAAGTTGCACGGGAGAATGTGAAATGTGTTAATATGTAGTATTAACCTGAGAAATCCGTCCGTTTTCGTCTTTTGTTATCGAATCGACTTAAAGCCAGAGCGTCACATTGTCCGCCCTTCTCTCTGAAACGGTTGTACTTATCTTCTGCAAAGCTATGTCGTGTGCTGCGGTATGCAGAGACACTAAAAATACCATAGTAGAACACGGATGAAGCTTCTAAGTTGATGTAATAGCCAGTAAGAAGTTGTACAATTCAAGTTTTAGGCATCGATTATTGACTTTTAGCTGGCTTTGGTGCCTTGGACATGAGCTAGGACCTTAAGATTCTGTATGAAAGGAGGACTAGCAGCAGAGTTGCACGGGAGAATGTGAAAAGTGTTCATATGTAGTAAAAACATGAGAAATCCGTCCGTTTTCGTCATTTGTTATCGCATCGACTTAAAGCCAGATCGTCACATTGGAAGCTCTTCTCTCTGAAACGGTTGTACTTATCGTCTGCAAAGCGATGTCGCGTGCTGCGGTATGTGGAGACACTAAAAGCACCATAGTAGAACACAGATGAAGCTTCTAAGTTGATGTAATAGCTAGTAAGAAGTAGTACAATTTAAATTTTAGATATCGATTATTGACTTTTTAGCTGGCTTTGGTGCCTTGGACATGAGCTAGGACCTTAAGAATCTGCATGAAAGGAGGACTAGCAGCCGAGTTGCACGGGAGAATGTGAAAAGTGTTCATATGTAGTAAAAACCTGAGAAACCCGTCCGTTTTCGTCATATGTTATCGAATCGACTTAAAGCCAGATCGTCACATTGGCCGCTCTTCTCTCTGAAACGGTTGTACTTATCGTCTGAAAGCTATGTCGCGTGCTGCGGTTTGCGGAGACACTAAAAGCACCATAGTAGAACACAGATGAAGCTTCTAAGATGATGTAATAGCCAGTAAGAATTAGTACAATACCAGTTTTAGGTATCGATTATTGACTTTTTAGCTGGCTTTAGAGCCTTGCACATGAGCTAGGACCTTAAGATTCTGCATGAAAGGAGGGCTAGCAGCTGAGTTGCACGGGAGAATGTGAAAAGTGTTCATATGTAGGAAAAACCTGAGAAATCCGTCCGTTTTCATCGTTTGTTATCGAATCGACTTAAAGCCTGATCGTCACATTGGCCGCCCTTAACTCTGAAACGGTTGCACTTATCGTCTGCAAAGCTATGTCGCGTGCTGCAGTACGTGGAGACACTAAAAGCAGCATAGTAGAACACAGATGAAGCTTCTAAGTTGATGTAATAGCTAGTAAGAAGTAGTACAATTGAAATTTTAGATCTCGATTATTGACTTTTTAGCTGGCTTTGGTGCCTTGGACATGAGCTAGGACCTTAAGATTCTGCACGAAAGGAGGACTAGCAGCTGACTTGCCTGGGAGAATATGAAAAGTGTTTATATGTAGTAAAAACCTGAGAAATCCTTCCGTTTTCGTCATTTGTAATCGAATAGACCTAAAGCCAGATCGTGAAATTGGCCGCTCTTCTCTCTGAAACGGTTGTACTTATCGTCTGCAAAGCTATGTCTCGTGCTGCGGCATGTGGAGACACTAAAAGCACCATAGTGGAACACAGATGAAGCTTCTAAGTTAATGTAATAGCCAGTAAGAAGTAGTACAACTCAAGTTTTAGGTATCGATTATTGACTCTTTAGCTGGCTTTGGTGCCTTCGACATGAGCTAGGACCTTAAGATTCTGCATGAAAGGAGGACTAGCAGCCGAGATGCACGGGAGGATGTGAAAAGTGTTCATATGTAGTAAAAACCTGAGAAATCCGTCCGTTTTCGTCATTTGTTATCGAACCGACTTAAAGCCAGATCGTCACATTGGCCGCTCTTCTCTCTGAAACGGTTGTACTTATCGTCTGCAAAGCTATGTCGCATGCTGTGGTATGCAGAGACACTAAAATCACCATAGTAGGACACAGATGAAGCTTCTAAGTTGATGTAATAGCCAGTAAGAAGTGGTACAATTCAAGTTTTAGGTATCGATTATTGACTTTTTAGCTGGCTTTGGTGCCTTGGACATGAGCTAGGACCTTACGAATCTGCATGAGTGGAGGACTAGCAGAAAAGTTGCACGGGAGAATGTGAAATGTGTTAATATGTAGTATTAACCTGAGAAATCCGTCCGTTTTCGTCTTTTGTTATCGAATCGACTTAAAGCCAGAGCGTCACATTGTCCGCCCTTCTCTCTGAAACGGTTGTACTTATCTTCTGCAAAGCTATGTCGTGTGCTGCGGTATGCAGAGACACTAAAAATACCATAGTAGAACACGGATGAAGCTTCTAAGTTGATGTAATAGCCAGTAAGAAGTTGTACAATTCAAGTTTTAGGCATCGATTATTGACTTTTAGCTGGCTTTGGTGCCTTGGACATGAGCTAGGACCTTAAGATTCTGTATGAAAGGAGGACTAGCAGCAGAGTTGCACGGGAGAATGTGAAAAGTGTTCATATGTAGTAAAAACATGAGAAATCCGTCCGTTTTCGTCATTTGTTATCGCATCGACTTAAAGCCAGATCGTCACATTGGAAGCTCTTCTCTCTGAAACGGTTGTACTTATCGTCTGCAAAGCGATGTCGCGTGCTGCGGTATGTGGAGACACTAAAAGCACCATAGTAGAACACAGATGAAGCTTCTAAGTTGATGTAATAGCTAGTAAGAAGTAGTACAATTTAAATTTTAGATATCGATTATTGACTTTTTAGCTGGCTTTGGTGCCTTGGACATGAGCTAGGACCTTAAGAATCTGCATGAAAGGAGGACTAGCAGCCGAGTTGCACGGGAGAATGTGAAAAGTGTTCATATGTAGTAAAAACCTGAGAAACCCGTCCGTTTTCGTCATATGTTATCGAATCGACTTAAAGCCAGATCGTCACATTGGCCGCTCTTCTCTCTGAAACGGTTGTACTTATCGTCTGAAAGCTATGTCGCGTGCTGCGGTTTGCGGAGACACTAAAAGCACCATAGTAGAACACAGATGAAGCTTCTAAGATGATGTAATAGCCAGTAAGAATTAGTACAATACCAGTTTTAGGTATCGATTATTGACTTTTTAGCTGGCTTTAGAGCCTTGCACATGAGCTAGGACCTTAAGATTCTGCATGAAAGGAGGGCTAGCAGCTGAGTTGCACGGGAGAATGTGAAAAGTGTTCATATGTAGTAAAAACCTGAGAAATCCGTCCGTTTTCGTCGTTTGTTATCGAATCGACTTAAGGCCTGATCGTCACATTGGGCGCCCTTAACTCTGAAACGGTTGCACTTATCGTCTGCAAAGCTATGTCGCGTGCTGCAGTACGCGGAGACACTAAAAGCAGCATAGTAGAACACAAATGAAGCTTCTAAGTTGATGTAATAGCTAGTAAGAAGTAGTACAATTGAAATTTTAGATATCGATTATTGACTTTTTAGCTGGCTTTGGTGCCTTGCACATGAGCTAGGACCTTAAGATTCTGCATGAAAGGAGGACTAGCAGCCGAGTTGCACGGGAGAATGTGAAAAGTGTTCATATGTAGTAAAAACCCAAGAAATCCGTACGTTTTCGTCATTGGTTATCGAATCGTCTTAAAGCCAGGTCGTCACATTGGCCGCTCTTCTCTCTGAAACGGTTGTACTTATCGTCTGCAAAGCTAGGTCGAGTGCTGCGGTATGTCGAGACACTAAAATAACCATAGTAGAACACAGATGAAGCTTCTAAGTTGATGTAATAGCCAGTAAGAAGTAGTACAATTCAAGATTTGGGCATCGATTATTGACTTTTAGCTGGCTTTGGTACCTTGGACATGAGCTAGGACCTTAAGATTCTGCATGAAAGGAGGACTAGCAGCCGAATTGCAGGGGAGAATGTGAAAAGTGTTAATGTGTAGTATTAAACTGAGAAATCCGTACGTTTTCGTCATTTGTTATGGAATTGACTTAAAGCCAGATAGTCACATTGGCCGCTCTTCTCTCTGAATCGGTTGTACTTATCGTCTGCAAAGCTATGTCGCGTGCTGCGGTATTCGGAGACACTAAAAGCACCATAGTAGAACACAGATGAAGCTTCTAAGTTGATGTAATAGCCAGTAAGAGGTAGTACAATTCAAGTTTTAGGTATCGATTATTGACTTTTTAGCTGGCTTTCGTGCCTTGGACATGAGCTAGGACCTTAAGATTCTGCACGAAAGGAGGACTAGCAGCTGACTTGCCTGGGAGAATATGAAAAGTGTTTATATGTAGTAAAAACCTGAGAAATCCTTCCGTTTTCGTCATTTGTTATCGAATCGACCTAAAGCCAGATCGTGACATTGGCCGCTCTTCTCTCTGAAACGGTTGTACTTATCGTCTGCAAAGCTATGTCTCGTGCTGCGGCATGTGGAGACACTAAAAGCACCATAGTGGAACACAGATGAAGCTTCTAAGTTAATGTAATAGCCAGTAAGAAGTTGTACAATTCAAGTTTTAGGTATCGATTATTGACTTTTTAGCTGGCTTTCGTGCCTTGGACATGAGCTAGGACCTTAAGATTCTGCACGAAAGGAGGACTAGCAGCTGACTTGCCTGGGAGAATATGAAAAGTGTTTATATGTAGTAAAAACCTGAGAAATCCTTCCGTTTTCGTCATTTGTTATCGAATCGACCTAAAGCCAGATCGTGACATTGGCCACTCTTCTCTCTGAAACGGTTGTACTTATCGTCTGCAAAGCTATGTCTCGTGCTGCGGCATGTGGAGACACTAAAAGCACCATAGTGGAACACAGATGAAGCTTCTAAGTTAATGTAATAGCCAGGATGAAGTAGTACAACTCAAGTTTTAGGTATCGATTATTGACTTTTTAGCTGGCTTTGGTGCCTTGGACATGAGCTAGGACCTTAAGATTCGGCATGAAAGGAGGACTAGCAGCCGAGATGCACGGGAGGATGTGAAAAGTGTTCATATGTAGTAAAAACCTGAGAAATCCGTCCGTTTTCGTCATTTGTTATCGAACCGACTTAAAGCCAGATCGTCACATTGGCCGCTCTTCTCTCTGAAACGGTTGTACTTATCGTCTGCAAAGCTATGTCACATGCTGTGGTATGCAGAGACACTAAAATCACCATAGTAGGACACAGATGAAGCTTCTAAGTTGATGTAATAGCCAGTAAGAAGTGGTACAATTCAAGTTTTAGGTATCGATTATTGACTTTTTAGCTGGCTTTGGTGCCTTGGACATGAGCTAGGACCTTACGAATCTGCATGAGAGGAGGACTAGCAGAAAAGTTGCACGGGAGAATGTGAAATGTGTTAATATGTAGTATTAACCTGAGAAATCCGTCCGTTTTCGTCTTTTGTTATCGAATCGACTTAAAGCCAGAGCGTCACATTGTCCGCCCTTCTCTCTGAAACGGTTGTACTTATCTTCTGCAAAGCTATGTCGTGTGCTGCGGTATGCGGAGACACTAAAAATACCATAGTAGAACACGGATGAAGCTTCTAAGTTGATGTAATAGCCAGTAAGAATTTGTACAATTCAAGTTTTAGGCATCGATTATTGACTTTTAGCTGGCTTTGGTGCCTTGGACATGAGCTAGGACCTTAAGATTCTGTATGAAAGGAGGACTAGCAGCAGAGTTGCACGGGAGAATGTGAAAAGCGTTCATATGTAGTAAAAACATGAGAAATCCGTCCGTTTTCGTCATTTGTTATCGCATCGACTTAAAGCCAGATCGTCACATTGGAAGCTCTTCTCTCTGAAACGGTTGTACTTATCGTCTGCAAAGCGATGTCGCGTGCTGCGGTATGTGGAGACACTAAAAGCACCATAGTAGAACACAGATGAAGCTTCTAAGTTGATGTAATAGCTAGTAAGAAGTAGTACAATTTAAATTTTAGATATCGATTATTGACTTTTTAGCTGGCTTTGGTGCCTTGGACATGAGCTAGGACCTTAAGAATCTGCATGAAAGGAGGACTAGCAGCCGAGTTGCACGGGAGAATGTGAAAAGTGTTCATATGCAGTAAAAACCTGAGAAACCCGTCCGTTTTCGTCATTTGTTATCGAATCGACTTAAAGCCAGATCGTCACATTGGCCGCTCTTCTCTCTGAAACGGTTGTACTTATCGTCTGAAAGCTATGTCGCGTGCTGCGGTTTGCGGAGACACTAAAAGCACCATAGTAGAACACAGATGAAGCTTGTAAGATGATGTAATAGCCAGTAAGAATTAGTACAATACCAGTTTTAGGTATCGATTATTGACTTTTTAGCTGGCTTTGGAGCCTTGCACATGGGCTAGGACCTTAAGATTCTGCATGAAAGGAGGGCTAGCAGCTGAGTTGCACGGGAGAATGTGAAAAGTGTTCATATGTAGGAAAAACCTGAGAAATCCGTCCGTTTTCATCGTTTGTTATCGAATCGACTTAAAGCCTGATCGTCACATTGGGCGCCCTTAACTCTGAAACGGTTGCACTTATCGTCTGCAAAGCTATGTCGCGTGCTGCAGTACGTGGAGACACTAAAAGCAGCATAGTAGAACACAGATGAAGCTTCTAAGTTGATGTAATAGCTAGTAAGAAGTAGTACAATTGAAATTTTAGATCTCGATTATTGACTTTTTAGCTGGCTTTGGTGCCTTGGACATGAGCTAGGACCTTAAGATTCTGCATGAAAGGAGGACTAGCAGCCGAGTTGCACGGGAGAATGTGAAAAGTGTTCATATGTAGTAAAAACCCAAGAAATCCGTACGTTTTCGTCATTGGTTATCGAATCGTCTTAAAGCCAGGTCGTCACATTGGCCGCTCTTCTCTCTGAAACGGTTGTACTTATCGTCTGCAAAGCTAGGTCGAGTGCTGCGGTATGTCGAGACACTAAAAGCACCATAGTAGAACACAGATGAAGCTTCTAAGTTGATGTAATAGCCAGTAAGAGGTAGTACAATTCAAGTTTTAGGTATCGATTATTGACTTTTTAGCTGGCTTTCGTGCCTTGGACATGAGCTAGGACCTTAAGATTCTGCACGAAAGGAGGACTAGCAGCTGACTTGCCTGGGAGAATATGAAAAGTGTTTATATGTAGTAAAAACCTGAGAAATCCTTCCGTTTTCGTCATTTGTTATCGAATCTACCTAAAGCCAGATCGTGAAATTGGCCGCTCTTCTCTCTGAAACGGTTGTACTTATCGTCTGCAAAGCTATGTCTCGTGCTGCGCCATGTGGAGACACTAAAAGCACCATAGTAGGACACAGATGAAGCTTCTAAGTTGATGTAATAGTCAGTAAGAAGTGGTACAATTCAAGTTTTAGGTGTCGATTATTGACTTTTTAGCTGGCTTTGGTGCCTTGGACATGAGCTAGGACCTTACGAATCTGCATGAGAGGAGGACTAGCAGAAAAGTTGCACGGGAGAATGTGAAATGTGTTAATATGTAGTATTAACCTGAGAAATCCGCCCGTTTTCGTCTTTTGTTATCGAATCGACTTAAAGCCAGAGCGTCACATTGTCCGCCCTTCTCTCTGAAACGGTTGTACTTATCTTCTGCAAAGCTATGTCGTGTGCTGCGGTATGCGGAGACACTAAAAATACCATAGTAGAACACGGATGAAGCTTCTAAGTTGATGTAATAGCCAGTAAGAAGTTGTACAATTCAAGTTTTAGGCATCGATTATTGACTTTTAGCTGGCTTTGGTGCCTTGGACATGAGCTAGGACCTTAAGATTCTGTATGAAAGGAGGACTAGCAGCAGAGTTGCACGGGAGAATGTGAAAAGTGTTCATATGTAGTAAAAACATGAGAAATCCGTCCGTTTTCGTCATTTGTTATCGCATCGACTTAAAGCCAGATCGTCACATTGGAAGCTCTTCTCTCTGAAACGGTTGTACTTATCGTCTGCAAAGCGATGTCGCGTGCTGCGGTATGTGGAGACACTAAAAGCACCATAGTAGAACACAGATGAAGCTTCTAAGTTGATGTAATAGCTAGTAAGAAGTAGTACAATTTAAATTTTAGATATCGATTATTGACTTTTTAGCAGGCTTTGGTGCCATGGACATGAGCTAGGACCTTAAGAATCTGCATGAAAGGAGGACTAGCAGCCGAGTTGCACGGGAGCATGTGAAAAGTGTTCATATGTAGTAAAAACCTGAGAAACACGTCCGTTTTCGTCATTTGTTATCGAATCGACTTAAAGCCAGATCGTCACATTGGCCGCTCTTCTCTCTGAAACGGTTGTACTTATCGTCTGAAAGCTATGTCGCGTGCTGCGGTTTGCGGAGACACTAAAAGCACCATAGTAGAACACAGATGAAGCTTGTAAGATGATGTAATAGCCAGTAAGAATTAGTACAATACCAGTTTTAGGTATCGATTATTGACTTTTTAGCTGGCTTTGGAGCCTTGCACATGAGCTAGGACCTTAAGATTCTGCATGAAAGGAGGGCTAGCAGCTGAGTTGCACGGGAGAATGTGAAAAGTGTTCATATGTAGTAAAAACCTGAGAAATCCGTCCGTTTTCGTCGTTTGTTATCGAATCGACATAAAGCCTGATCGTCACATTGGGCGCCCTTAACTCTGAAACGGTTGTACTTATCGTCTGCAAAGCTATGTCGCGTGCTGCAGCACGCGGAGACACTAAAAGCAGCATAGTAGAACACAGATGAAGCTTCTAAGTTGATGTAATAACTAGTAAGAAGTAGTACAATTGAAATTTTAGATATCGATTATTGACTTTTTAGCTGGCTTTGGTGCCTTGGACATGAGCTAGGACCTTAAGATTCTGCATGAAAGGAGGACTAGCAGCCGAGTTGCACGGGAGAGTGTGAAAAGTGTTCATATGTAGTAAAAACCTGAGAAATCCTTCCGTTTTCGTCATTTGTTATCGAATCGACATAAAGCCAGATCTTGACATTGGCCGCTCTTCTCTCTGAAACGGTTGTACTTATCGTCTGCAAAGCTATGTCGCGTGCTGCGGTATGCGGAGACACTAAAAAACCATAGTAGAACACAGATGAAGCTTCTAAGTTGATGTAATAGCCAGTAAGAAGTACTGCAATTCAAGATTTGGGCATCGATTATTGACGTTTTAGCAGGCTTTGGTGCCTTGGACATGAGCTAGGACCTTAAGATTCTGTATAAATGAGGACTAGCAGCCGAGTTGCACGGGAGAATGTGAAAAGTGTTCATATGTAGTAAAAACCTGAGAAATCCGTCCGTTTTCGTCATTTGTTATCGAATCGACTTAAAGCCAGATCGTCACATTGGCCGCTCTTCTGTCTGAAACGGTTGTACTTATCGACTGCAAAGCTATGTCGCATGCTGTGGTATGCGGAGACACTAAAATCATGATAGTAGGACACAGATGAAGCTTCTAAGTTGATGTAATAGCCAGTAAGAGGTAGTACAATTCAAGTTTTAGGTATCGATTATTGACTTTTTAGCTGGCTTTCGTGCCTTGGACATGAGCTAGGACCTTAAGATTCTGCACGAAAGGAGGACTAGCAGCTGACTTTCCTGGGAGAATATCAAAAGTGTTTATATGTAGTAAAAACATGAGAAATCCGTCCGTTTTCGTCATTTGTTATCGCATCGACCTAAAGCCAGATCGTGACATTGGCCGCTCTTCCCTCTGAAACGGTTGTACTTATCGTCTGCAAAGCTAGGTCGAGTGCTGCGGTATGTGGAGACACTAAAAGCACCATAGTGGAACACAGATGAAGCTTCTAAGTTGATGTAATAGCCAGTAAGAAGTAGTACAACTCAAGTTTTAGGTATCGATTATTGACTTTTTAGCTGGCTTTGGTGCCTTGGACATGAGCTAGGACCTTAAGATTCGGCATGAAAGGAGGACTAGCAGCCGAGCTGCACGGGAGAATGTGAAAAGTGTTCATATGTAGTAAAAACCTGTGAAATCCGTCCGTTTTCGTCATTTGTTATCGAATCGACTTAAAGCCAGATCGTCACATTGGCCGCTCTTCTCTCTGAAACGGTTGTACTTATCGTCTGCAAAGCTATGTCACATGCTGTGGTATGCGGAGACACTAAAATCACCATAGTAGGACACAGATGAAGCTTCTAAGTTGATGTAATAGCCAGTAAGAAGTGGTACAATTCAAGTTTTAGGTATCGATTATTGACTTTTTAGCTGGCTTTGGTGCCTTGGACATGAGCTAGGACCTTACGAATCTGCATGAGAGGAGGACTAGCAGAAAAGTTGCACGGGAGAATGTGAAATGTGTTAATATGTAGTATTAACCTGAGAAAGCCGTCCGTTTTCGTCATTGGTTATCGAATCGCCTTATGGCCAGATCGTCACATTGGCCGCTCTTCTCTCTGAAACGGTTGTACTTATCGTCTGCAAAGCTATGTCGAGTGCTGCGGTATGTGGAGACACTAAAAGCACCATAGTAGAACACAGATGAAGCTTCTAAGTTGATGTAATAGCCAGTAAGAGGTAGTACAATTCAAGTTTTAGGTATCGATTATTGACTTTTTAGCTGGCTTTCGTGCCTTGGACATGAGCTAGGACCTTAAGATTCTGCACGAAAGGAGGACTAGCAGCTGACTTGCCTGGGAGAATATGAAAAGTGTTTATATGTAGTAAAAACCTGAGAAATCCTTCCGTTTTCGTCATTTGTTATCGAATCGACCTAAAGCCAGATCGTGAAATTGGCCGCTCTTCTCTCTGAAACGGTTGTACTTATCGTCTGCAAAGCGATGTCTCGTGCTGCGGCATGTGGAGACACAAAAAGCACCATAGTGGAACACAGATGAAGCTTCTAAGTTAATGTAATAGCCAGTAAGAAGTAGTACAACTCAAGTTTTAGGTATCGATTATTGACTTTTTAGCTGGCTTTGGTGCCTTGGACATGAGCTAGGACCTTAAGATTCTGCATGAAAGGAGGACTAGCAGCCGAGATGCACGGGAAGATGTGAAAAGTGTTCATATGTAGTAAAAACCTGAGAAATCCGTCCGTTTTCGTCATTTGTTATCGAACCGACTTAAAGCCAGATCGTCACATTGGCCGCTCTTCTCTCTGAAACGGTTGTACTTATCGTCTGCAAAGCTATGTCGCATGCTGTGGTATGCAGAGACACTAAAATCACCATAGTAGGACACAGATGAAGCTTCTAAGTTGATGTAATAGCCAGTAAGAAGTGGTACAATTCAAGTTTTAGGTATCGATTATTGACTTTTTAGCTGGCTTTGGTGCCTTGGACATGAGCTAGGACCTTACGAATCTGCATGAGAGGAGGACTAGCAGAAAAGTTGCACGGGAGAATGGGAAATGTGTTAATATGTAGTATTAACCTGAGAAATCCGTCCGTTTTCGTCTTTTGTTATCGATTCGACTGAAAGCCAGAGCGTCACATTGTCCGCCCTTCTCTCTGAAACGGTTGTACTTATCTTCTGCAAAGCTATGTCGTGTGCTGCGGTATGCGGAGACACTAAAAATACCATAGTAGAACACGGATGAAGCTTCTAAGTTGATGTAATAGCCAGTAAGAAGTTGTACAATTCAAGTTTTAGGCATCGATTATTGACTTTTAGCTGGCTTTGGTGCCTTGGACATGAGCTAGGACCTTAAGATTCTGTATGAAAGGAGGACTAGCAGCAGAGTTGCACGGGAGAATGTGAAAAGTGTTCATATGTAGTAAAAACATGAGAAATCCGTCCGTTTTCGTCATTTGTTATCGCATCGACTTAAAGCCAGATCGTCACATTGGAAGCTCTTCTCTCTGAAACGGTTGTACTTATCGTCTGCAAAGCGATGTCGCGTGCTGCGGTATGTGGAGACACTAAAAGCACCATAGTAGAACACAGATGAAGCTTCTAAGTTGATGTAATAGCTAGTAAGAAGTAGTACAATTTAAATTTTAGATATCGATTATTGACTTTTTAGCTGGCTTTGGTGCCATGGACATGAGCTAGGACCTTAAGAATCTGCATGAAAGGAGGACTAGCAGCCGAGTTGCACGGGAGAATGTGAAAAGTGTTCATATGTAGTAAAAACCTGAGAAACACGTCCGTTTTCGTCATTTGTTATCGAATCGACTTAAAGCCAGATCGTCACATTGGCCGCTCTTCTCTCTGAAACGGTTGTACTTATCGTCTGAAAGCTTTGTCGCGTGCTGCGGTTTGCGGAGACACTAAAAGCACCATAGTAGAACACAGATGAAGCTTCTAAGATGATGTAATAGCCAGTAAGAATTAGTACAATACCAGTTTTAGGTATCGATTATTGACTTTTTAGCTGGCTTTGGAGCCTTGCACATGAGCTAGGACCTTAAGATTCTGCATGAAAGGAGGGCTAGCAGCTGAGTTGCACGGGAGAATGTGAAAAGTGTTCATATGTAGTAAAAACCTGAGAAATCCGTCCGTTTTCGTCGTTTGTTATCGAATCGACATAAAGCCTGATCGTCACATTGGGCACCCTTAACTCTGAAACGGTTGCACTTATCGTCTGCAAAGCTATGTCGCGTGCTGCAGCACGCGGAGACACTAAAAGCAGCATAGTAGAACACAGATGAAGCTTCTAAGTTGATGTAATAACTAGTAAGAAGTAGTACAATTGAAATTTTAGATATCGATTATTGAATTTTTAGCTGGCTTTGGTGCCTTGGACATGAGCTAGGACCTTAAGATTCTGCATGAAAGGAGGACTAGCAGCCGAGTTGCACGGGAGAATGTGAAAAGTGTTCATATGTAGTAAAGACCTGAGAAATCCTTCCGTTTTCGTCATTTGTTATCGAATCGACCTAAAGCCAGATCGTGACATTGGCCGCTCTTCTCTCTGAAACGGTTGTACTTATCGTCTGCAAAGCTATGTCGCGTGCTGCGGTATGCGGAGACACTAAAAAACCATAGTAGAACACAGATGAAGCTTCTAAGTTGATGTAATAGCCAGTAAGAAGTACTGCAATTCAAGATCTGGGCATCGATTATTGACGTTTTAGCAGGCTTTGGTGCCTTGGACATGAGCTAGGACCTTAAGATTCTGTATAAAGGAGGACTAGCAGCCGAGTTGCACGGGAGAATGTGAAAAGTGTTCATATGTAGTAAAAACCTGAGAAATCCGTCCGTTTTCGTCATTTGTTATCGAATCGACTTAAAGCCAGATCGTCACATTGGCCGCTCTTCTCTCTGAAACGGTTGTACTTATCGTCTGCAAAGCTATGTCGCATGCTGTGGTATGCGGAGACACTAAAATCACCATAGTAGGACACAGATGAAGCTTCTAAGTTGATGAAATAGCCAGTAAGAGGTAGTACAATTCAAGTTTTAGGTATCGATTATTGACTTTTTAGCTGGCTTTCGTGCCTTGGACATGAGCTAGGACCTTAAGATTCTGCACGAAAGGAGGACTAGCAGCTGACTTGCCTGGGAGAATATCAAAAGTGTTTATATGTAGTAAAAACCTGAGAAATCCTTCCGTTTTCGTCATTTGTTATCGAATCGACCTAAAGCCAGATCGTGACATTGGCCGCTCTTCCCTCTGAAACGGTTGTACTTATCGTCTGCAAAGCTAGGTCGAGTGCTGCGGTATGTGGAGACACTAAAAGCACCATAGTGGAACACAGATGAAGCTTCTAAGTTGATGTAATAGCCAGTAAGAAGTAGTACAACTCAAGTTTTAGGTATCGATTATTGACTTTTTAGCTGGCTTTGGTGCCTTGGACATGAGCTAGGACCTTAAGATTCGGCATGAAAGGAGGACTAGCAGCCGAGCTGCACGGGAGAATGTGAAAAGTGTTCATATGTAGTAAAAACCTGAGAAATCCGTCCGTTTTCGTCATTTGTTATCGAATCGACTTAAAGCCAGATCGTCACATTGGCCGCTCTTCTCTCTGAAACGGTTGTACTTATCGTCTGCAAAGCTATGTCACATGCTGTGGTATGCGGAGACACTAAAATCACCATAGTAGGACACAGATGAAGCTTCTAAGTTGATGTAATAGCCAGTAAGAAGTGGTACAATTTAAATTTTAGATATCGATTATTGACTTTTTAGCTGGCTTTGGTGCCTTGGACATGAGCTAGGACCTTAAGAATCTGCATGAGAGGAGGACTAGCAGAAAAGTTGCACGGGAGAATGTGAAATGTGTTAATATGTAGTATTAACCTGAGAAATCCGTCCGTTTTCGTCATTGGTTATCGAATCGCCTTATGGCCAGATCGTCACATTGGCCGCTCTTCTCTCTGAAACGGTTGTACTTATCGTCTGCAAAGCTATGTCGAGTGCTGCGGTATGTGGAGACACTAAAAGCACCATAGTAGAACACAGATGAAGCTTCTAAGTTGATGTAATAGCCAGTAAGAGGTAGTACAATTCAAGTTTTATGAATCGATTATTGACTTTTTAGCTGGCTTTGGTTCCTTGGACATGAGCTAGGACCTTAAGATTCTGCATGAAAGGATGACTAGCAGCTGACTTGCCTGGGAGAATATGAAAAGTGTTCATATGTAGTAAAAACCTGAGAAATCCTTCCGTTTTCGTCATTTGTTATCGAATCGACCTAAAGCCAGATCGTGACATTGGCCGCTCTTCTCTCTGAAACGGTTGTACTTATCATCTGCAAAGCTATGTCGCGTGCTGCGGTATGCGGAGACACTAAATAACCATAGTAGAACACAGATGAAGCTTCAAAGTTGATGTAATAGCCAGTAAGAAGTACTACAATTCAAGATTTGGGCATCGATTATTGACGTTTTAGCTGGCTTTGGTGCCTTGGACATGAGCTAGGACCTTAAGATTCTGTATGAAAGGAGGACTAGCAGCCGAGTTGCACGGGAGAATGTGAAAAGTGTTCATATGTAGTTAAAACCTGAGAAATCCGTCCGTTTTCGTCATTTGTTATCGAATCGACTTAAAGCCAGATCGTCACATTGGCCGCTCTTCTCTCTGAAACGGTTGTACTTATCGTCTGCAAAGCTATGTCGCATGCTGTGGTATGCGGAGACACTAAAATCACCATAGTAGGACACAGATGAAGCTTCTAAGTTGATGTAATAGCCAGTAAGAAGTGGTACAATTCAAGTTTTAGGTATCGATTATTGACTTTTTAGCTGGCTTTGGTACATTGGACATGAGCTAGGACCTTACGAATCTGCATGAGAGGAGGACTAGCAGAAAAGTTGCACGGGAGAATGTGAAATGTGTTATTATGTAGTATTAACCTGAGAAATCCGTCCGTTTTCGTCTTTTGTTATCGAATCGACTTAAAGCCAGATCGTCACATTGTCCACCCTTCTCTCTGAAACGGTTGTACTTATCGTCTGCAAAGCTATGTCGCGTGCTGCGGTATGTGGAGACACTAAAAGCACCATAGTAGAACACAGATGAAGCTTCTAAGTTGATGTAATAGCTAGTAAGAAGTAGTACAATTTAAATTTTAGATATCGATTATTGACTTTTTAGCTGGCTTTGGTGCCTTGGACATGAGCTAGGACCTTAAGAATCTGCATGAAAGGAGGACTAGCAGCCGAGTTGCATGGGAGAATGTGAAAAGTGTTCATATGTAGTAAAAACCTGAGAAACTCGTCCGTTTTCGTCATTTGTTATCGAATCGACTTAAAGCCAGATCGTCACATTGGCCGCTCTTCTCTCTGAAACGGTTGTACTTATCGTCTGAAAACTATGTCGCGTGCTGCGGTTTGCGGAGACACTAAAAGCACCATAGTAGAACACAGATGAAGCTTCTAAGATGATGTAATAGCCAGTAAGAATTAGTACAATACCAGTTTTAGGTATCGATTATTGATTTTTTAGCTGGCTTTGGTGCCTTGGACATCAGCTAGGACCTTAAGATTCTGCATGAGAGGAGGGCTAGCAGCTGAGTTGCACGGCAGAATGTGAAAAGTGTTCATATGTAGTAAAAACCTGAGAAATCCGTCTGTTTTCGTCGTTTGTTATCGAATCGACTTAAAGCCTGATCGTCACATTGGGCGCTCTTCTCTCTGAAACGCTTGTACTTATCGTCTGCAAAGCTATGTCGCGTACTGCAGTATGCGGAGACACTAAAAGCAGCATAGTAGAACACAGATGAAGCTTCTATGTTGATGTAATAGCTAGTAAGAAGTAGTACAATTGAAATTTTAGATATCGATTATTGACTTTTTAGCTGGCTTTGGTGCCTTGGACATGAGCTAAGACCTTAAGATTCTGCATGAAAGGAGGACTAGCAGCCGAGTTGCATGGGAGAATGTGAAAAGTGTTCATATGTAGTAAAAACCCAAGAAATCCGTACGTTTTCGTCATTGGTTATCGAATCGTCTTAAAGCCAGGTCGTCACATTGGCCGCTCTTCTCTCTGAAACGGTTGAACTTATCGTCTGCAAAGCTATGTCGAGTGCTGCGGTATGTGGAGACACTAAAAGCACCATAGTAGAACACAGATGAAGCTTCTAAGTTGATGTAATAGCCAGTAAGAGGTAGTACAATTCAAGTTTTAGGTATCGATTATTGACTTTTTAGCTGGCTTTGGTGCCTTGGACATAAGCTAGGACCTTAAGATTCTGCATGAAAGGAGGACTAGCAGCCGAGCTGCACGGGAGGATGTGAAAAGTTTTCATACGTAGTAAAAACCTGAGAAATCCGTCCATTTTCGTCATTTGTTATCGAATCGACTTAAAGCCGGATCGTCACATTGGCCGCTCTTCTCTCTGAAACGGTTGTACTTATCGTCTGCAAAGCCATGTCGCGTGCTGCTGTATGCGGAGACACTAAAATAACCATAGTAGAACACAGATGAAGCTTCTAAGTTGATGTAATGGCCAGTAAGAAGTAGTACAATTCAAGATTTGGTCATCGATTATTGACTTTTTAGCTGGCTTTGGTGCCTTTGACATGAGCTAAGACCTTAAGATTCGGCATGAAAGGAGGACTAGCAGCCGAGTTGCACGGGAGAATGTGAAAAGTGTTCATATGTAGTAAAAACCTGAGAAATCCGTCCGTTTTCGTCATTTGTTATCGAATCGACTTAAAGCCAGATCGCCACATTGGCCGCTCTTCTCTCTGAAGCGGTTGTACTTATCGTCTGCAAAGCTATGTCGCGTACTGCAGTATGCGGAGACACTAAAAGCAGCATAGTAGAACACAGATGAAGCTTCTATGTTGATGTAATAGCTAGTAAGAAGTAGTACAATTGAAATTTTAGATATCGATTATTGACTTTTTAGCTGGCTTTGGTGCCTTGGACATGAACTAAGACCTTAAGATTCTGCATGAAAGGAGGACTAGCAGCCGAGTTGCATGGGAGAATGTGAAAAGTGTTCATATGTAGTAAAAACCCAAGAAATCCGTACGTTTTCGTCATTGGTTATCGAATCGTCTTAAAGCCAGGTCGTCACATTGGCCGCTCTTCTCTCTGAAACGGTTGTACTTATCGTCTGCAAAGCCATGTCGCGTGCTGCTGTATGCGGAGACACTAAAATAACCATAGTAGAACACAGATGAAGCTTCTAAGTTGATGTAATGGCCAGTAAGAAGTAGTACAATTCAAGATTTGGTCATCGATTATTGACTTTTTAGCTGGCTTTGGTGCCTTGGACATAAGCTAATACCTTAAGATTCTGCATGAAAGGAGGACTAGCAGCCGAGTTGCACGGGAGAATGTGAAAAGTGTTCATATGTAGTAAAAACCTGAGGAATCCGTCCGTTTTCGTCATTTGTTATCGAATCGACCTAAAGCCAGATCGTGACATTGGCCGCTCTTCTCTCTGAAACGGTTGTACTTATCGTCTGCAAAGCTATGTCTCGTGCAGCGGTATGTGGAGACACTAAAAGCACCATGGTGGAACACAGATGAAGCTTCTAAGTTGATGTAATAGCCAGTAAGAAGTAGTACAACTCAAGTTTTAGGTATCGATTATTGACTTTTTAGCTGGCTTTGGTGCCTTGGACATGAGCTAGGACCTTAAGATTCTGCATGAAAGGAGGACTAGCATCCGAGCTGCACGGGAGGATGTGAAAAGTTTTCATATGTAGTAAAAACCTGAGAAATCCGTCCATTTTCGTCATTTGTTATCGAATCGACTTAAAGCCGGATCGTCACATTGGCCGCTCTTCTCTCTGAAACGGTTGTACTTATCGTCTGCAAAGCTATGTCGCGTGCTGCTGTATGCGGAGACACTAAAATAACCATAGTAGAACACAGATGAAGCTTCTAAGTTGATGTAATGGCCAGTAAGAAGTAGTACAATTCAAGATTTGGTCATCGATTATTGACTTTTTAGCTGGCTTTGGTGCCTTTGACATGAGCTAAGACCTTAAGATTCGGCATGAAAGGAGGACTAGCAGCCGAGTTGCATGGGAGAATGTGAAAAGTGTTCATATGTAGTAAAAACCTGAGAAATCCGTCCGTTTTCGTCATTTGTTATCGAATCGACTTAAAGCCAGATCGCCACATTGGCCACTCTTCTCTCTGAAGCGGTTGTACTTATCGTCTGCAAAGCTATGTCGCGTACTGCAGTATGCGGAGACACTAAAAGCAGCATAGTAGAACACAGATGAAGCTTCTATGTTGATGTAATAGCTAGTAAGAAGTAGTACAATTGAAATTTTAGATATCGATTATTGACTTTTTAGCTGGCTTTGGTGCCTTGGACATGAACTAAGACCTTAAGATTCTGCATGAAAGGAGGACTAGCAGCCGAGTTGCATGGGAGAATGTGAGAAGTGTTCATATGTAGTAAAAACCCAAGAAATCCGTACGTTTTCGTCATTGGTTATCGAATCGTCTTAAAGCCAGGTCGTCACATTGGCCGCTCTTCTCTCTGAAACGGTTGTACTTATCGTCTGCAAAGCTATGTCGAGTGCTGCGGTATGTGGAGACACTAAAAGCACCATAGTAGAACACAGATGAAGCTTCTAAGTTGATGTAATAGCCAGTAAGAAGTAGTACAATTCAAGTTTTAGGTATCGATTATTGACTTTTTAGCTGGCTTTGGTGAATTGGACATGAGCTAGGACCTTAAGATTCTGCATGAAAGGAGGACTAGCAGCTGACTTGCCTGCGAGAATATGAAAAGTGTTCATATGTATAAAAAACCTGAGAAATCCTTCCGTTTTCGTCATTTGTTATCGAATCGACCTAAAGCCAGATCGTGACATTGGCC
This sequence comes from Schistocerca gregaria, assembly GCF_023897955.1. Classification (NCBI taxonomy): domain Eukaryota; kingdom Metazoa; phylum Arthropoda; class Insecta; order Orthoptera; family Acrididae; genus Schistocerca; species Schistocerca gregaria. The sequence goes on along the minus strand of NW_026062072.1, from coordinate 257,941 downwards.
GCTCTTCTCTCTGAAACGGTTGAACTTATCGTCTGCAAAGCTATGTCTCGTGCAGCGGTATGTGGAGACACTAAAAGCACCATGGTGGAACACAGATGAAGCTTCTAAGTTGATGTAATAGCCAGTAAGAAGTAGTACAACTCAAGTTTTAGGTATCGATTATTGACTTTTTAGCTGGCTTTGGTGCCTTGGACATGAGCTAGGACCTTAAGATTCTGCATGAAAGGAGGACTAGCATCCGAGCTGCACGGGAGGATGTGAAAAGTTTTCATATGTAGTAAAAACCTGAGAAATCCGTCCATTTTCGTCATTTGTTATCGAATCGACTTAAAGCCGGATCGTCACATTGGCCGCTCTTCTCTCTGAAACGGTTGTACTTATCGTCTGCAAAGCTATGTCGCGTGCTGCTGTATGCGGAGACACTAAAATAACCATAGTAGAACACAGATGAAGCTTCTAAGTTGATGTAATGGCCAGTAAGAAGTAGTACAATTCAAGATTTGGGCATCGATTATTGACTTTTTAGCTGGCTTTGGTGCCTTTGACATGAGCTAGGACCTTAAGATTCGGCATGAAAGGAGGACTAGCAGCCGAGTTGCACGGGAGAATGTGAAAAGTGTTCATATGTAGTAAAAACCTGAGAAATCCGTCCGTTGTCGTCATTTGTTATCGAATCGACTTAAAGCCAGATCGTTACATTGGCAGCTCTTCTCTCTGAAACGGTTGTACTTATCGTCTGAAAGCTATGTCGCGTGCTGCGGTTTGTGGAGACACTAAAAGCACCATTGTAGAACACAGATGAAGCTTCTAATTTGATGTAATAGCCAGTAAGTAGTAGTACAATTCAAGTTTTACTTATCGATTATTGATTTTTAGCTGGCTGTGGTGCCTTGGACATGAGCTACGACCATAAGATTCTGCATGAAAGGAGGACTAGCAGCCGAGTTGCACGGGAGAATGTGAAAAGTGTTCATATGTAGTAAAAACCTGAAAAATACGTCTGTTTTCGTCAGTTGTTATCGAATCGATTTAATGCCAGATCGTCACATTTGCCGCTCTTCTCTCTGAAACGGTTGTACTTATAGTCTGCAAAGCTATGTCGCGTGCTGCGGTATGCAGAGACACTAAAAGCACCATAGTAGAACACAGATGAAGCTTCTAAGTTGATGTAATAGCCAGTAAGATGTAGTACAATTCAAGTTTTAGGTATCGATTATTGACTTTGTAGCTGGCTTTGGTGCCTTGGACATGAGCTAGGACCTTAAGATTCTGCATGAAAGAAGGACTAGCAGCCGAGTTGTACGGGAGAATGTGAAAAGTGTTCGTATGTAGTAAAAACCTGAGAAATCCGTACGTTTTCGTCATTGGTTATCGATTCGTCTTAATGCCAGATCGTCACATTGGCTGCTCTTCTCTCTGAAACGGTTGTGCTTATCGTCTGCAAAGCTATGTCGCGTGCTGCTGTATGCGGAGACACTAAAATAACCATAGTAGAACACAGATGAAGCTTCTAAGTTGATGTAATGGCCAGTAAGAAGTAGTACAATTCAAGATTTGGTCATCGATTATTGACTTTTTAGCTGGCTTTGGTGCCTTTGACATGAGCTAAGACCTTAAGATTCGGCATGAAAGGAGGACTAGCAGCCGAGTTGCACGGGAGAATGTGAAAAGTGTTCATATGTAGTAAAAACCTGAGAAATCCGTCCGTTTTCGTCATTTGTTATCGAATCGACTTAAAGCCAGATCGCCACATTGGCCGCTCTTCTCTCTGAAGCGGTTGTACTTATCGTCTGCAAAGCTATGTCGCGTACTGCAGTATGCGGAGACACTAAAAGCAGCATAGTAGAACACAGATGAAGCTTCTATGTTGATGTAATAGCTAGTAAGAAGTAGTACAATTGAAATTTTAGATATCGATTATTGACTTTTTAGCTGGCTTTGGTGCCTTGGACATGAACTAAGACCTTAAGATTCTGCATGAAAGGAGGACTAGCAGCCGAGTTGCATGGGAGAATGTGAAAAGTGTTCATATGTAGTAAAAACCCAAGAAATCCGTACGTTTTCGTCATTGGTTATCGAATCGTCTTAAAGCCAGGTCGTCACATTGGCCGCTCTTCTCTCTGAAACGGTTGTACTTATCGTCTGCAAAGCTATGTCGAGTGCTGCGGTATGTGGAGACACTAAAAGCACCATAGTAGAACACAGATGAAGCTTCTAAGTTGATGTAATAGCCAGTAAGAGGTAGTACAATTCAAGTTTTAGGTATCGATTATTGACTTTTTAGCTGGCTTTGGTGAATTGGACATGAGCTAGGACCTTAAGATTCTGCATGAAAGGAGGACTAGCAGCTGACTTGCCTGCGAGAATATGAAAAGTGTTCATATGTATAAAAAACCTGAGAAATCCTTCCGTTTTCGTCATTTGTTATCGAATCGACCTAAAGCCAGATCGTGACATTGGCCGCTCTTCTCTCTGAAACGGTTGTACTTATCGTCTGCATAGCTATGTCTCGTGCAGCGGTATGTGGAGACACTAAAAGCACCATGGTGGAACACAGATGAAGCTTCTAAGTTGATGTAATAGCCAGTAAGAAGTAGTACAACTCAAGTTTTAGGTATCGATTATTGACTTTTTAGCTGGCTTTGGTGCCTTGGACATGAGCTAGGACCTTAAGATTCTGCATGAAAGGAGGACTAGCATCCGAGCTGCACGGGAGGATGTGAAAAGTTTTCATATGTAGTAAAAACCTGAGAAATCCGTCCATTTTCGTCATTTGTTATCGAATCGACTTAAAGCCGGATCGTCACATTGGCCGCTCTTCTCTCTGAAACGGTTGTACTTATCGTCTGCAAAGCTATGTCGCGTGCTGCTGTATGCGGAGACACTAAAATAACCATAGTAGAACATAGATGAAGCTTCTAAGTTGATGTAATGGCCAGTAAGAAGTAGTACAATTCAAGATTTGGGCATCGATTATTGACTTTTTAGCTGGCTTTGGTGCCTTTGACATGAGCTAGGACCTTAAGATTCGGCATGAAAGGAGGACTAGCAGCCGAGTTGCACGGGAGAATGTGAAAAGTGTTCATATGTAGTAAAAACCTGAGAAATCCGTCCGTTGTCGTCATTTGTTATCGAATCGACTTCAAGCCAGATCGTCACATTGGCCGCTCTTCTCTCTGAAGCGGTTGTACTTATCGTCTGCAAAGCTATGTCGCGTGCTGCGGTATGTGGAGACAATAAAAGCACCATAGTAGAACACAGATGAAGCTTCTAAGTTGATGTAATAGCTAGTAAGAAGTAGTACGATTTAAATTTTATATATCGATTATTGACTTTTTAGCTGGCTTTGGTGCCTTGGACATGAGCTAGGACCTTAAGAATCTGCATGAAAGGAGGACTTGCAGCCGAGTTGCACGGGAGAATGTGAAAAGTGTTCATATGTAGTAAAAACCTGAGAAACCCGTCCGTTTTCGTCATTTGTTATCGAATCGACTTAAAGCCAGATCGTTACATTGGCAGCTCTTCTCTCTGAAACGGTTGTACTTATCGTCTGCAAAGCTATGTCGCGTGCTGCGGTTTGTGGAGACACTAAAAGCACCATTGTAGAACACAGATGAAGCTTCTAATTTGATGTAATAGCCAGTAAGAAGTAGTACAATTCAAGTTTTACTTATCGATTATTGATTTTTAGCTGGCTGTGGTGCCTTGGACATGAGCTACGACCATAAGATTCTGCATGAAAGGAGGACTAGCAGCCGAGTTGCACGGGAGAATGTGAAAAGTGTTCATATGTAGTAAAAACCTGAAAAATACGTCTGTTTTCGTCAGTTGTTATCGAATCGATTTAATGCCAGATCGTCACATTTGCCGCTCTTCTCTCTGAAACGGTTGTACTTATAGTCTGCAAAGCTATGTCGCGTGCTGCGGTATGCAGAGACACTAAAAGCACCATAGTAGAACACAGATGAAGCTTCTAAGTTGATGTAATAGCCAGTAAGATGTAGTACAATTCAAGTTTTAGGTATCGATTATTGACTTTGTAGCTGGCTTTGGTGCCTTGGACATGAGCTAGGACCTTAAGATTCTGCATGAAAGAAGGACTAGCAGCCGAGTTGTACGGGAGAATGTGAAAAGTGTTCGTATGTAGTAAAAACCTGAGAAATCCGTACGTTTTCGTCATTGGTTATCGATTCGTCTTAATGCCAGATCGTCACATTGGCTGCTCTTCTCTCTGAAACGGTTGTGCTTATCGTCTGCAAAGCTATGTCGCGTGCTGCGGTATGCGGAGACACTAAAAGCACCATAGTAGAACACAGACGAAGCTTCTAATTTGATGTAATAGCCAGTAAGAAGTAGTACAATTCTAGTTTTAGCTATCGATTATTGACTTTTTAGCTGGCTGTGGTGCCTTGGACATGAGCTACGACCTTAAGATTCTGCATGAAAGGAGGACTAGCAGCCTAGTTGCACGGGAGAATGTGAAAAGTGTTCATATGTAGTAAAAACCTGAGAAATACGTCTGTTTTCGTCAGTTGTTATCATTCGACTTAAAGACAGATCGTCACATTTGCCGCTCTTCTCTCTGAAACGGTTGTACTTATAGTCTGCAAAGCTATGTTGCGTGCTGCGGTATGCAGAGCCAGTAAAAGCACCAAAGTAGAACACAGATGAAGCTTCTAAGTTGATGTAATAGCCAGTAAGATGTAGTACAATTCAAGTTTTAGATATCGATTATTGACTTTGTAGCTGGCTTTGGTGCCTTGGACATGAGCTAGGACCTTAAGATTCTGCATGAAAGAAGGACTAGCAGCCAAGTTGCACGGGAGGATGTGAAAAGTTTTCATATGTTGTAAAAACCTGAGAAATCCGTCCATTTTCGTCATTTGTTATCGAATCGACGTAAAACCGGATCGTGACATTGGCCGCTCTTCTCTCTGAAACGGTTGTACTTATCGTCTGCAAAGCTATGTCGCGTGCTGCGGTCTGCGGAGACACTAAAAGCACCACAGTAGAACACAGATGAAGCTTCTAAGTTGATGTAATAGCCAGTAAGAAGTAGTAAAATTACAGTTTTAGGTATCGATTATTGACTTTTTAGCTGGCTTTGGTGCCTTGGACATGAGCTAGGACCTTAAGATTCAGCATGAAAAGAGGACTAGCAGCCGAGTTGCACGGGAGAATGTGAAAAGTGTTCATATGTAGTAAAAACCTGAGAAATCCGTTCGTTATCGTCATTTCTTATCGAATCGACTTAAAGCCAGATCGTGACATTGGCCACTCTTCTCTCTGAAACGGTTGTACTTATCGTCTGCTAAGCTATGTCGCGTGCTGCGGTATGTGGAGACACTAAACGCACCATAGTAGAACACAGATGAAACTTCTAAGTTGATGTAATAGCCTGTAAGAAGTAGTACAATTCCAGTTTTAGGTATCGACTATTGACTTTTTAGCTGGCTTTGGTGCCTTGGACATGAGCTAGGACCTTAAGATTCTGCATGAAAGCAGTACTAGCAGCCGAGTTGCACGGGAGAATGTGAAAAGTGTTCATATGTAGTAAAAACCTGAGAAATCCGTCCGTTTTCGTCGTTTGTTATCGAATCGACTTAAAGCCTGATCGTCACATTGGGCGCTTTTCTCTCTGAAACGGTTGCACTTATCGTCTGCAAAGCTATGTCGCTTGCTGCAGTATGCGGAGACACTAAAAGCAGCATAGTAGAACACAGATGAAGCTTCTAAGTTGATGTAATAGCTAGTAAGAAGTAGTACAATTGAAATTTTAGATATCGATTATTGACATTTTAGCTGGCTTTGGTGCCTTGGACATGAGCTAGGACTTTAAGATTCTGCATGAAAGGAGGACTAGCAGCCGAATTGCACGGGAGAATGTGAAAAGTGTTCATATGTAGTAAAAACCCGAGAAATTCGTAAGTTTTCGTCATTGGTTATCGAATCGTCTTAAAGCCAGGTCGTCACATTGGCCGCTCTTCTCTCTAAAACGGTTGTACTTATCGTCTGCAAAGTTATGTCGAGTGCTGCGGTATGTGGAGACACTAAAAGCACCATAGTAGAACACAGATGAAGCTTCTAAGTTGATGTAATAGCCAGTAAGAGGTAGTACAATTCAAGTTTTAGGTATCGATTATTGACTTTTTAGCTGGCTTTGGTGCCTTGGACATGAGCTAGGACCTTAAGATTCTGCATGAAAGGAGGACTAGCAGCTGACTTGCCTGCGAGAATATGAAAAGTGTTCATATGTATTAAAAACCTGAGAAATCCTTTCGTTTTCGTCATTTGTTATCGAATCGACCTAAAGCCAGATCGTGACATTGGCCGCTCTTCTCTCTGAAACGGTTGTACTTATCGTCTGCAAAGCTATGTCGCGTGCTGCTGTATGCGGAGACACTAAAATAACCATAGTAGAACACAGATGAAGCTTCTAAGTTGATGTAATGGCCAGTAAGAAGTAGTACAATTCAAGATTTGGGCATCGGTTATTGACTTTTTAGCTGGCTTTGGTGCCTTAGACATGAGCTAGGACCTTAAGATTCGGCATGAAAGGAGGACTAGCAGCCGAGTTGCACGGGAGAATGTGAAAAGTGTTCATATGTAGTAAAAACCTGAGAAATCCGTCCGTTTTCGTCATTTGTTATCGAATCGACTTAAAGCCAGATCGTGACATTGGCCGCTCTTCTCTCTGAAACGGTTGTACTTATCGTCTCCAAAGCTATGTCGCGTGCTGCGGTATGTGGAGACACTAAACGCACCATAGTAGAACACAGATGAAGCTTCTAAGTTGATGTAATAGCTAGTAAGAAGTAGTACAATTTAAATTTTATATATCGATTATTGACTTTTTAGCTGGCTTTGGTGCCTTGGACATGAGCTAGGACCTTAAGATTCTGCATGAAAGGAGGACTAGCAGCCGAGTTGCACGGGAGAATGTGAAAAGTGTTCATATGTAGTAAAAACCTGAGAAATACGTCTGTTTTCGTCAGTTGTTATCGAATCGATTTAAAGCCAGATCGTCACATTTGCCGCTCTTCTCTCTGAAACGGTTGTACTTATAGTCTGCAAAGCTATGTCGCGTGCTGCGGTATGCAGAGACACTAAAAGCACCATAGTAGACCACAGATGAAGCTTCTAAGTTGATGTAATAGCCAGTAAGATGTAGTACAATTCAAGTTTTAGGTATCGATTATTGACTTTGTAGCTGGCTTTGGTGCCTTGGACATGAGCTAGGACCGTAAGATTCTGCATGAAAGAAGGACTAGCAGCCAAGTTGTACGGGAGAATGTGAAAAGTGTTCGTATGTAGTAAAAACCTGAGAAATCCGTACGTTTTCGTCATTGGTTATCGATTCGTCTTAATGCCAGATCGTCACATTGGCTGCTCTTCTCTCTGAAACGGTTGTACTTATCGTCTGCAAAGCTATGTCGCGTGCTGCGGTATGCGGAGACACTAAAAGCACCATAGTAGAACACAGATGAAGCTTCTAATTTGATGTAATAGAAAGTAAGAAGTAGTACAATTCTAGTTTTAGGTATCGATTATTGACTTTTTAGCTGGCTGTGGTGCCTTGGACATGAGCTACAACCTTAAGATTCTGCATGAAAGGAGGACTAGCAGCCGAGTTGCACGGGAGAATGTGAAAAGTGTTCATATGTAGTAAAAACCTGAGAAACCCGTCCGTTTTCGTCATTTGCTATCGAATCGACTTAAAGCCTGATCGTCACATTGGCAGCTCTTCTCTCTGAAACGGTTGTACTTATCGTCTGGAAGCTATGTCGCGTGCTGCGGTTTGAGGAGACACTAAAAGCACCATTGTAGAACACAGATGAAGCTTCTAATTTGATGTAATAGCCAGTAAGAAGTAGTACAATTCAAGTTTTAGGTATCGATTATTGATTTTTTAGCTGGCTGTGGTGCCTTGGACATGAGCTACGACCTTAAGATTCTGCATGAAAGGAGGACTTGCAGCCGAATTGCACGGGAGAATGTGAAAAGTGTTCATATGTAGTAAAAACCTGAGAAACCCGTCTGTTTTCGTCATTTGTTATCGAATCGACTTAAAGCCAGATCGTCAGATTGGCAGCTCTTCTCTCTGAAACGGTTGTACTTATCGTCTGAAAGCTATGTCGCGTGCTGCGGTTTGTGGAGACACTAAAAGCACCATTGTAGAACACAGATGAAGCTTCTAATTTGATGTAATAGCCAGTAAGAAGTAGTACAATTCAAGTTTTACTTATCATTTATTGACTTTATAGCTGGCTGTGGTGCCTTGGACATGAGCTACGACCTTAAGATTCTGCATGAAAGGAGGAATAGCAGCCGAGTTGCACGGGAGAATGTGAAAAGTGTTCATATGTAGTAAAAACCTGAGAAATACGTCTGTTTTCGTCAGTTGTTATCGAATCGATTTAAAGCCAGATCGTCACATTTGCCGCTCTTCTCTCTGAAACGGTTGTACTTATAGTCTGCAAAGCTATGTCGCGTGCTGCGGTATGCAGAGACACTAAAAGCACCATAGTAGAACACAGATGAAGCTTCTAAGTTGATGTAATAGCCAGTAAGATGTAGTACAATTCAAGTTTTAGGTATCGATTATTGACTTTGTAGCTGGCTTTGGTGCCTTGGACATGAGCTAGGACCTTAAGATTCTGCATGAAAGAAGGACTAGCAGCCGAGTTGTACGGGAGAATGTGAAAAGTGTTCGTATGTAGTAAAAACCTGAGAAATCCGTACGTTTTCGTCATTGGTTATCGATTCGTCTTAATGCCAGGTCGTCACATTGGCTGCTCTTCTCTCTGAAACGGTTGTACTTATCGTCTGCAAAGCTATGTCGCGTGCTGCGGTATGCGGAGACACTAAAAGCACCATAGTAGAACACAGATGAAGCTTCTAATTTGATGTAATAGCCAGTAAGAAGTAGTACAATTCTAGTTTTAGGTATCGATTATTGACTTTTTAGCCGGCTGTGGTGCCTTGGACATGAGCTACGACCTTAAGATTCTGCATGAAAGGAGGACTAGCAGCCGAGTTGCACGGGAGAATGTGAAAAGTGTTCATATGTAGTAAAAACCTGAGAAATACGTCTGTTTTCGTCAGTTGTTATCGAATCGACTTAAAGACAGATCGTCACATTTGCCGCTCTTCTCTCTGAAACGGTTGTACTTATAGTCTGCAAAGCTATGTCGCATGCTGCGATATGCAGAGCCAGTAAAAGCACCATAGTAGAACACAGATGAAGCTTCTAAGTTGATGTAATAGCCAGTAAGATGTAGTACAATTCAAGTTTTAGGTATCGATTATTGACTTTGTAGCTGGCTTTGGTGCCTTGGACATGAGCTAGGACCCTAAGATTCTGCAAGAAAGAAGGACTAGCAGCCGAGTTGTACGGGAGAATGTGAAAAGTGATCGATTGTAGTAAAAACGTGAGAAATCCGTACGTTTTCGTCATTGGTTATCGATTCGTCTTAAAACCAGATCGTCACATTGGCCGCTCTTCTCTCTGAAACGGTTGTAGTTATCGTCTGCAAAGCTATGTCGCGTGCTGCGGTATGTGGAGACACTAAAAGCACCATAGTAGAACACAGATGAAGCTTCTAAGTTGATGTAATAGCTAGTAAGAGGTAGTACAATTCAAGTTTTAGGTATCGATTATTGACTTTTTAGCTGGCTTTGGTGCCTTGGACATGAGCTAGGACCTTAAGATTCTGCATGAAAGGAGGACTAGCAGCCAAGTTGCACGGGAGGATGTGAAAAGTTTTCATATGTAGTAAAAACCTTAGAAATCCGTCCATTTTCGTCATTTGTTATCGAATCGACTTAAAACCGGATCGTGACATTGGCCGCTGTTCTCTCTGAAACGGTTGTACTTATCGTCTGCAAAGCTATGTCGCGTGCTGCGGTATGCGGAGACACTAAAAGCACCATAGTAGAACACAGATGAAGCTTCTAAGTTGATGTAATAGCTAGTATGAAGTAGTACAATTGGAATTTTAGATATCGATTATTGACTTTTTAGCTGGCTTTGGTGCCTTGGACATGAGCTAGGACCTTAAGATTCTGCATGTAAGGAGGAGTAGCAGCCTAGTTGCACGGGAGAATGTGAAAAGAGTTCATATGTAGTAAAACCCTGAGAAATACGTCCGTTTTCGTCATTTGTTATTGATTCGACTTAAAGCCAGATCGTCACATGGGCCGCTCTTCTCTCTGAAACGGTTGTACTTATAGTCTGCAAAGCTATGTCGCGTGTTGCGGTATGCGGAGACACTAAAAGCACCACAGTAGAACACAGATGAAGCTTCTAAGTTGATGTAATAGCCAGTAAGAAGTAGTAAAATTCAAGTTTTAGGTACCGATTATTGACTTTTTAGCTGGCTTTGGTGCCTTGCACATGAGCTAGGACCTTAAGATTCTGCATGAAAAGAGGACTAGCAGCCGAGTTGCACGGGAGAATGTGAAAAGTGTTCATATGTAGTAAAAACCTGAGAAATCCGTTCGTTATCGTCATTTGTTATCGAATCGACTTAAAGCCAGATCGTGACATTGGCCACTCTTCTCTCTGAAACGGTTGTACTTATCGTCTGCTAAGCTATGTCGCGTGCTGCGGTATGTTGAGACACTAAAAGCACCATAGTAGAACACAGATGAAACTTCTAAGTTGATGTAATAGCCAGTAAGAAGTAGTACAATTCCAGTTTTAGGTATCGACTATTGACTTTTTAGCTGGCTTTGGTGCCTTGGACATGAGCTAGGACCTTAAGATTCTGCATGAAAGCAGTACTAGCAGCCGAGTTGCACGGGAGAATGTGAAAAGTGTTCATATGTAGTAAAAACCTGAGAAATCCGTCCGTTTTCGTCATTTGTTATCGAATCGACTTAAAGCCTGATCGTCACATTGGGCGCTTTTCTCTCTGAAACGGTTGCACTTATCGTCTGCAAAGCTATGTCGCGTGCTGCAGTATGCGGAGACACTAAAAGCAGCATAGTAGAACACAGATGAAGCTTCTAAGTTGATGTAATAGCTAGTAAGAAGTAGTACAATTGAAATTTTAGATATCGATTATTGACATTTTAGCTGGCTTTGGTGCCTTGGACATGAGCTAGGACTTTAAGATTCTGCATGAAAGGAGAACTAGCAGCCGAATTGCACGGGAGAATGTGAAAAGTGTTCATATGTAGTAAAAACCCGAGAAATCCGTACGTTTTCGTCATTGGTTATCGAATCGTCTTAAAGCCAGATCGTCACATTGGCCGCTCTTCTCTCTGAAACGGTTGTACTTATCGTCTGCAAAGCTGTGTCGAGTGCTGCGGTATGTGGAGACACTAAAAGCACCATAGTAGACCACAGATGAAGCTTCTAAGTTGATGTAATAGCCAGTAAGAAGTAGTACAACTCAAGTTTTAGGTATCGATTATTGACTTTTTAGCTGGCTTTGGTGCCTTGGACATGAGCTAGGACCTTAGGATTCTGCATGTAAGGAGGAGTAGCAGCCTAGTTGCACGGGAGAATGTGAAAAGAGTTCATATGTAGTAAAACCCTGAGAAATACGTCCGTTTTCGTCATTTGTTATCGATTCGACTTAAAGCCAGATCGTCACATGGGCCGCTCTTCTCTCTGAAACGGTTGTACTTATAGTCTGCAAAGCTATGTCGCGTGTTGCGGTATGCGGAGACACTAAAAGCACCACAGTAGAACACAGATGAAGCTTCTAAGTTGATGTAATAGCCAGTAAGAAGTAGTAAAATTCAAGTTTTAGGTATCGATTATTGACTTTTTAGCTGGCTTTGGTGCCTTGCACATGAGCTAGGACCTTAAGATTCTGCATGAAAAGAGGACTAGCAGCCGAGTTGCACGGGAGAATGTGAAAAGTGTTCATATGTAGTAAAAACCCGAGAAATCCGTTCGTTATCGTCATTTGTTATCGAATCGACATAAAACCAGATCGTGACATTGGCCACTCTTCTCTCTGAAACGGTTGTACTTATCGTCTGCTAAGCTATATCGCGTGCTGCGGTATGTGGAGACACTAAAAGCACCATAGTAGAACACAGATGAAACTTCTAAGTTGATGTAATAGCCAGTAAGAAGTAGTACAATTCCAGTTTTAGGTATCGACTATTGACTTTTTAGCTGGCTTTGGTGCCTTGGACATGAGCTAGGACCTTAAGATTCTGCATGAAAGCAGTACTAGCAGCCGAGTTGCACGGGAGAATGTGAAAAGTGTTCATATGTAGTAAAAACCTGAGAAATCCGTCCGTTTTCGTCGTTTGTTATGGAATCGACTTAAAGCCTGATCGTCACATTGGGCGCTTTTCTCTCTGAAACGGTTGTACTTATCGTCTGCAAAGCTATGTCGAGTGCTGCGTTATGTGGAGACACTAAAAGCACCATAGTAGACCACAGATGAAGCTTCTAAGTTGATGTAATAGCCAGTAAGAAGTAGTACAATTGAAATTTTAGATATCGATTATTGACATTTTAGCTGGCTTTGGTGCCTTGGACATGAGCTAGGACTTTAAGATTCTGCATGAAAGGAGGACTAGCAGCCGAATTGCACGGGAGAATGTGAAAAGTGTTCATATGTAGTAAAAACCCGAGAAATCCGTACGTTTTCGTCATTGGTTATCGAATCGTCTTAAAGCCAGATCGTCACATTGGCCGCTCTTCTCTCTGAAACGGTTGTACTTATCGTCTGCAAAGCTGTGTCGAGTGCTGCGGTATGTGGAGACACTAAAAGCACCATAGTAGACCACAGATGAAGCTTCTAAGTTGATGTAATAGCCAGTAAGAAGTAGTACAACTCAAGTTTTAGGTATCGATTATTGACTTTTTAGCTGGCTTTGGTGCCTTGGACATGAGCTAGGACCGTAAGATTCTGCATGAAAGGAGGACTAGCAGCCGAGCTGCACGGGAGGATGTGAAAAGTTTTCATATGTAGTAAAAACCTGAGAATTCCGTCCATTTTCGTCATTTGTTATCGAATCGACTTAAAGCCGGATCGTTACATTGGCCGCTCTTCTCTCTGAAACGGTTGTACTTATCGTCTGCAAAGCTATGTCGCGTGCTGCGGTATGCGGAGACACTAAAATAACCATAGTAGAACACAGATGAAGCTTCTAAGTTGATGTAATAGCCAGTAACAAGTAGTACAATTCAAGATTTGGGCATCGATTATTGACTTTTAGCTGGCTTTGGTGCCTTGGACATGAGCTAGGACCTTAACATTCTGCATTAAAGGAGAAGTAGCAGCCGCGTTGCACGGGAGAATGTGAAAAGTGTTCATATGTATTAAACCCTGAGAAATACGTCCGTTTTCGTCATTTCTTATCGAATGGACTTAAAGCCAGATCGTCACATTGGCCGCTCTTCTCTCTGAAACGGTTGTACTTATGGTCTGCAAAGCCATGTCAAATGCTGCGGTATGCGGAGACACTAAAATCACCATAGTAGAACACAGATGAAGCTTCTAAGTTAAAGTAATAGCCAGTAAGAGGTAGTACAACTCAAGTTTTAGTTATCGATTATTGACGTTTTAGCTGGCTTTGGTGCCTTGGACATGAGCTAGGACCTTAAGATTCTGCATGTAAGGAGGACTAGCAGCCGAGATGCACGGGAGAATGTGAAAAGTGTTCATATGTAGTAAAAACCTGAGAAATCCGTTCGTTATCGTCATTTGTTATCGAATCGACTTAAAACCAGATCGTGACATTGGCCACTCTTCTCTCTGAAACGGTTGTACTTATTGTCTGCAAAGCTATGTCGAGTGCTGCGTTATGTGGAGACACTAAAAGCACCATAGTAGACCACAGATGAAGCTTCTAAGTTGATGTAATAGCCAGTAAGAAGTAGTACAATTGAAATTTTAGATATCGATTATTGACATTTTAGCTGGCTTTGGTGCCTTGGACATGAGCTAGGACTTTAAGATTCTGCATGAAAGGAGAACTAGCAGCCGAATTGCACGGGAGAATGTGAAAAGTGTTCATATGTAGTAAAAACCCGAGAAATCCGTACGTTTTCGTCATTGGTTATCGAATCGTCTTAAAGCCAGATCGTCACATTGGCCGCTCTTCTCTCTGAAACGGTTGTACTTATCGTCTGCAAAGCTGTGTCGAGTGCTGCGGTATGTGGAGACACTAAAAGCACCATAGTAGACCACAGATGAAGCTTCTAAGTTGATGTAATAGCCAGTAAGAAGTAGTACAACTCAAGTTTTAGGTATCGATTATTGACTTTTTAGCTGGCTTTGGTGCCTTGGACATGAGCTAGGACCGTAAGATTCTGCATGAAAGGAGGACTAGCAGCCGAGCTGCACGGGAGGATGTGAAAAGTTTTCATATGTAGTAAAAACCTGAGAATTCCGTCCATTTTCGTCATTTGTTATCGAATCGACTTAAAGCCGGATCGTTACATTGGCCGCTCTTCTCTCTGAAACGGTTGTACTTATCGTCTGCAAAGCTATGTCGCGTGCTGCGGTATGCGGAGACACTAAAATAACCATAGTAGAACACAGATGAAGCTTCTAAGTTGATGTAATAGCCAGTAAGAAGTAGTACAATTCAAGATTTGGGCATCGATTATTGACTTTTAGCTGGCTTTGGTGCCTTGGACATGAGCTAGGACCTTAAGATTCTGCATGAAAGGAGGACTAGCAGCCGAGCTGCACGGGAGGATGTGAAAAGTTTTCATATGTAGTAAAAACCTGAGAAATCCGTCTGATTTCGTCATTTGTTATCGAATTGACTTAAAGCCAGATCGTCACATTGTCCGCTCTTCTCTCTGAATCGGTTGTACTTATCGTCTGCAAAGCTATGTCGCGTGCTGCGGTATTCGGAGACACTAAAAGCACCATAGTAGAACACAGATGAAGCTTCTAAGTTATAGTAATAGCCAGTAAGAGGTAGTACAACTCAAGTTTTAGGTATCGATTATTGACTTTTTAGCTCGCTTTGGTGCCTTGGACATGAGCTAGGACATTAAGATTCTGCATGAAAGGAGGACTAGCAGCCGAGCTGCACGGGAGGATGTGAAAAGTTTTCATATGTAGTAAAGACCTGAGAAATCCGTCCATTTTTGTCATTTGTTATCGAATCGACTTAAAACCGGATCGTCACATTGGCCGCTCATCTCTCTGAAACGGTTGTACTTATCGTCTGCAAAGCTATGTCGCGTGCTGCGGTATGCGGAGACACTAAAATAACCATAGTAGAACACAGATGAAGCTTCTAAGTTGATGTAATAGCCAGTAAGAAGTAGTACAATTCAAGATTTGGGCATCGATTATTGACTTTTAGCTGGCTTTGGTACCTTGGACATGAGCTAGGACCTTAAGATTCTGCATGAAAGGAGGACTAGCAGCCGAATTGCAGGGGAGAATGTGAAAAGTGTTAATGTGTAGTATTAAACTGAGAAATCCGTACGTTTTCGTCATTTGTTATGGAATTGACTTAAAGCCAGATAGTCACATTGGCCGCTCTTCTCTCTGAATCGGTTGTACTTATCGTCTGCAAAGCTATGTCGCGTGCTGCGGTATTCGGAGACACTAAAAGCACCATAGTAGAACACAGATGAAGCTTCTAAGTTAAAGTAATAGCCAGTAAGAGGTAGTACAATTCAAGTTTTAGGTATCGATTATTGACTTTTTAGCCGGCTTTGGTGCCTTGGACATGAGCTAGGACCTTAACATTCTGCATTAAAGGAGGAGTAGCAGCCGAGTTGCACGGGAGAATGTGAAAAGTGTTCATATGTAGTAAAACCCTGAGAAATACTTCCGTTTTCGTCATTTGTTATCGAATCGACTTAAAGCCAGATCGTGCCATTGGCCACTCTTCTCTCTGAAACGGTTGTACTTATCGTCTGCTAAGCTATGTCGCGTGCTGCGGTATGCGGAGACACTAAAAGCACCATGGTAGAACACAGATGAAACTTCTAAGTTGATGTAATAGCTAGTACGAAGTAGTACAATTGAAATTTTAGATATCGATTATTGACTTTTTAGCTGGCTTTGGTGCCTTGGACATGAGCTAGGACCTTAAGATTCTGCATGAAAGGAGGACTAGTAGCCGAGTTGCACGGGAGAATGTGAAAAGTGTTCATATGTAGTAAAAACCCGAGAAATCAGTACGTTTTCGTCATTGGTTATCGTATGGTCTTAAAGCCAGATCGTCACATTGGCCGCTCTTCTCCCTGAAACGGTTGTACTTATCGTCTGCAAAGCTATGTCGCGTGCTGCGGTATTTGGAGACACTAAAATCACCATAGTAGGAGACAGATGAAGCTTCTTAGTTGAGGTAATAGCCAGTAAGAAGTAGTACAATTCAAGTTTTAGTTATCGATTATTGACTTTTTTGCTGGCTTTGGTGCCTTGGACATGAGCTAGGACCCTAAGAATCTGCATGAGAGGGAGACTAGCAGAAACGTTGCTTGGGAGAATGTGAAAAGTGCTCATATGTAGTATTAACCTGAGAAATCCGTCCGTTTTCGTCTTTAGTTATCGAATCGACTTAAAGCCAGATCGTCACATTGGCCGCTCTTCTCTCTGAAACGGTCGTACTTATGGTCTGAAAGCTATGTCGCGTGCTGCGGTATGCGGAGACACTAAAAGCACCATAGTAGAACACAGATGAAGCTTCTAAGATGATGTAATAGCCAGTAAGAATTAGTACAATACCAGTTTTAGGTATCGATTATTGACTTTATAGCTGGCTTTGGTGCCTTGGACATGAGCTAGGACCTAAACATTCTGCATTAAAGGAGGAGTAGCAGCCGCGTTGCACGTGAGAATGTGAAAAGTGTTCATATGTATTAAACCCTGAGAAATACGTCCGTTTTCGTCATTTCTTATCGAATTGACTTAAAGCCAGGTCGTCACATTGGCCGCTCTTCTCTCTGAAACGGTTGTACTTATGGTCTGCAAAGCCATGTCAAATGCTGCGGTATGCGGAGACACTAAAATCACCGTAGTAGAACACAGATGAAGCTTCTAAGTTAAAGTAATAGCCAGTAAGAGGTAGTACAACTCAAGTTTTAGTTATCGATTATTGACTTTTTAGCTGGCTTTGGTGCCTTGGACATGAGCTAGGACCTTAAGATTCTGCATGAAAGGTGGACTAGCAGCCGAATTGCAAGGGAGAATGTGAAAAGTGTTAATATGTAGTAAAAACCTGAGAAATCCGTCTGTTTTCGTCATTGTTATGGAATTGACTTAAAGCCACATCGTCACATTGGCCGCTCTTCTCTCTGAATCGGTTGTACTTATCGTCTGCAAAGCTATGTCGCGTGCTGCGGTGTTCGGAGACACTAAAAGCACCTTAGTAGAACACAGATGAAGCTTCTAAGATGATGTAATAGCCAGTAAGAAGTAGTACAATTCAAGTTTTAGGTATCTATTATTTTTTTTTCTCTGGCGTTGGTGCCTTGGACGTGAGCTAGGACCTTAAGATTCTGCATGTAAGGAGGACTAGCAGCCGAGATGCACGGGAGAATGTGAAAAGTATTCATATGTAGTAAAAACCTGAGAAATCGGTTCGTTATAGTCATTTGTTATCGAATCGACTTCAAGCCACATCGTCACATTGGGCGCTCTTCTCTCTGAAACGGTTGTACTGATCGTCTGGAAAGCTATGTCGCGTGCTGCGGTATGTGGAGACACTAAAATCACCATAGTAGGACACAGATGAAGCTTCTTAGTTGATGTAATAGCCAGTAAGAAGTAGTACAATTCAAGTTTTAGGTATCGATTATTGACTTTTTAGCTGGCTTTGGTGCCTTGGACATGAGCTAGGACCTTAAGATTCTGCATGAAAGGAGGACTAGCAGCCGAATTGCAGGGGAGAATGTGAAAAGTGTTAATGTGTAGTATTAAACTGAGAAATCCGTATGTTTTCGTCATTTGTTATGGAATTGACTTAAAGCCAGATAGTCACATTGGCCGCCCTTCTCTCTGAATCGGTTGTACTTATCGTCTGCAAAGCTATGTCGCATGCTGCGGTATTCGGAGACACTAAAAGCACCATAGTAGAACACAGATGAAGCTTCTAAGTTAAAGTAATAGCCAGTAAGAGGTAGTACAATTCAAGTTTTAGGTATCGATTATTGACTTTTTAGCCGGCTTTGGTGCCTTGGACATGAGCTAGGACCTTAACATTCTGCATTAAAGGAGGAGTAGCAGCCGAGTTGCACGGGAGAATGTGAAAAGTGTTCATATGTAGTAAAACCCTGAGAAATACTTCCGTTTTCGTCATTTGTTATCGAATCGACTTAAAGCCAAATCGTGACATTGGCCACTCTTCTCTCTGAAACGGTTGTACTTATCGTCTGCTAAGCTATGTCGCGTGCTGCGGTATGTGGAGACACTAAAAGCACCATGGTAGAACACAGATGAAACTTCTAAGTTGATGTAATAGCTAGTACGAAGTAGTACAATTGAAATTTTAGATATCGATTATTGACTTTTTAGCTGGCTTTGGTGCCTTGGACATGAGCTAGGACCTTAAGATTCTGCATGAAAGGAGGACTAGTAGCCGAGTTGCACGGGAGAATGTGAAAAGTGTTCATATGTAGTAAAAACCCGAGAAATCAATACGTTTTCGTCATTGTTATGGAATTGACTTAAAGCCACATCGTCACATTGGCCGCTCTTCTCTCTGAAACGGTTGTACTTATCGTCTGCAAAGCTATGTCGCGTGCTGCGGTATGCGGAGACGCTAAAAGCACCATAGTAGAACACAGATGAAGCTTCTAAGATGATGTAATAGCCAGTAAGAAGTAGTACAATTCCACTTTTAGGTATCGATTATTGACTTTTTAGCTGGCTTTGGTGCCTTGGACATGAGCTAGGACCTTAAGATTCTGCATGAAAGGCGGACGTGCAGCCGAGTTGCACGGGAGAATGTGAAAAGTGTTCATATGTAGTAAAAACCTGAGAAATCCGTTCGTTATCGTCATTTGTTATGGAATTGACTTAAAGCCAGATTGTCGCATTGGCCGCTCTTCTCTCTGAATCGGTTGTACTTATCGTCTGCAAAGCTATGTCGCGTGCTGCGGTATGCGGAGACATAAAAAACACCATAGTAGAACACGGATGAAGCTTCTAAGTTGATGTAATAGCCAGTAAGAAGTAGTACAATTCCAATTTTAGGTATCAATTATTGACTTTTTAGCTGGCTTTGGTGCCTTGGACATGAGCTAGGACCTTAAGATTCTGCATGAAAGGAGGACTAGCAGCCGAGCTGCTCGGGAGGATGTGAAAAGTTTTCATATGTAGTAAAAACCTGAGAAATCCGTCTGATTTCGTCATTTGTTATCGAATTGACTTAAAGCCAGATCGTCACATTGTCCGCTCTTCTCTCTGAATCGGTTGTACTTATCGTCTGCAAAGCTATGTCGCGTGCTGCGGTATTCGGAGACACTAAAAGCACCATAGTAGAACACAGATGAAGCTTCTAAGTTAAAGTAATAGCCAGTAAGAGGTAGTACAACTCAAGTTTTAGGTATCGATTATTGACTTTTTAGCTCGCTTTGGTGCCTTGGACATGAGCTAGGACATTAAGATTCTGCATGAAAGGAGGACTAGCAGCCGAGCTGCACGGGAGGATGTGAAAAGTTTTCATATGTAGTAAAAACCTGAGAATTCCGTCCATTTTTGTCATTTGTTATCGAATCGACTTAAAACCGGATCGTCACATTGGCCGCTCTTCTCTCTGAAACGGTTGTACTTATCGTCTGCAAAGCTATGTCGCGTGCTGCGGTATGCGGAGACACTAAAATAACCATAGTAGAACACAGATGAAGCTTCTAAGTTGATGTAATAGCCAGTAAGAAGTAGTACAATTCAAGATTTGGGCATCGATTATTGACTTTTAGCTGGCTTTGGTACCTTGGACATGAGCTAGGACCTTAAGATTCTGCATGAAAGGAGGACTAGCAGCCGAATTGCAGGGGAGAATGTGAAAAGTGTTAATGTGTAGTATTAAACTGAGAAATCCGTACGTTTTCGTCATTTGTTATGGAATTGACTTAAAGCCAGATAGTCACATTGGCCGCTCTTTTCTTTCTGAATCGGTTGTACTTATCGTCTGCAAAGCTATGTCGCGTGCTGCGGTATTCGGAGACACTAAAAGCACCATAGTAGAACACAGATGAAGCTTCTAAGTTAAAGTAATAGCCAGTAAGAGGTAGTACAATTCAAGTTTTAGATATCGATTATTGACTTTTTAGCCGGCTTTGGTGCCTTGGACATGAGCTAGGACCTTAACATTCTGCATTAAAGGAGGAGTAGCAGCCGAGTTGCACGGGAGAATGTGAAAAGTGTTCATATGTAGTAAAACCCTGAGAAATACTTCCGTTTTCGTCATTTGTTATCGAATCGACTTAAAGCCAGATCGTGACATTGGCCACTCTTCTCTCTGAAACGGTTGTACTTATCGTCTGCTAAGCTATGTCGCGTGCTGCGGTATGTGGAGACACTAAAAGCACCATGGTAGAACACAGATGAAACTTCTAAGTTGATGTAATAGCTAGTACGAAGTAGTACAATTGAAATTTTAGATATCGATTATTGACTTTTTAGCTGGCTTTGGTGCCTTGGACATGAGCTAGGACCTTAAGATTCTGCATGAAAGAAGGACTAGTAGCCGAGTTGCACGGGAGAATGTGAAAAGTGTTCATATGTAGTAAAAACCCGAGAAATCAGTACGTTTTCGTCATTGGTTATCGTATGGTCTTAAAGCCAGATCGTCACATTGGCCGCTCTTCTCCCTGAAACGGTTGTACTTATCGTCTGCAAAGCTATGTCGCGTGCTGCGGTATTTGGATACACTAAAATCACCATAGTAGGAGACAGATGAAGCTTCTTAGTTGAGGTAATAGCCAGTAAGAAGTAGTACAATTCAAGTTTTAGGTATCGATTATTGACTTTTTAGCTGGCTTTGGTGCCTTGGACATGAGCTAGGACCTTAAGATTCAGCATGAAAGGCGGACTTGCAGCCGAGTTGCACGGGAGAATGTGAAAAGTGTTCATATGTAGTAAAAACCTGAGAACTCCGTTCGTTATCGTCATTTGTTATGGAATTGACTTAAAGCCAGATTGTCACATTGTCCGCTCTTCTCTCTGAATCGGTTGTACTTATCGTCTGCAAAGCTATGTCGCGTGCTGCGGTATTCGGAGACACTAAAAGCACCATAGTAGAACACAGATGAAGCTTCTAAGTTAAAGTAATAGCCAGTAAGAGGTAGTACAACTCAAGTTTTAGGTATCGATTATTGACTTTTTAGCTCGCTTTGGTGCCTTGGACATGAGCTAGGACATTAAGATTCTGCATGAAAGGAGGACTAGCAGCCGAGCTGCACGGGAGGATGTGAAAAGTTTTCATATGTAGTAAAAACCTGAGAATTCCGTCCATTTTTGTCATTTGTTATCGAATCGACTTAAAACCGGATCGTCACATTGGCCGCTCTTCTCTCTGAAACGGTTGTACTTATCGTCTGCAAAGCTATGTCGCGTGCTGCGGTATGCGGAGACACTAAAATAACCATAGTAGAACACAGATGAAGCTTCTAAGTTGATGTAATAGCCAGTAAGAAGTAGTACAATTCAAGATTTGGGCATCGATTATTGACTTTTAGCTGGCTTTGGTACCTTGGACATGAGCTAGGACCTTAAGATTCTGCATGAAAGGAGGACTAGCAGCCGAATTGCAGGGGAGAATGTGAAAAGTGTTAATGTGTAGTATTAAACTGAGAAATCCGTACGTTTTCGTCATTTGTTATGGAATTGACTTAAAGCCAGATAGTCACATTGGCCGCTCTTTTCTTTCTGAATCGGTTGTACTTATCGTCTGCAAAGCTATGTCGCGTGCTGCGGTATTCGGAGACACTAAAAGCACCATAGTAGAACACAGATGAAGCTTCTAAGTTAAAGTAATAGCCAGTAAGAGGTAGTACAATTCAAGTTTTAGATATCGATTATTGACTTTTTAGCCGGCTTTGGTGCCTTGGACATGAGCTAGGACCTTAACATTCTGCATTAAAGGAGGAGTAGCAGATGAGTTGCACGGGAGAATGTGAAAAGTGTTCATATGTAGTAAAACCCTGAGAAATACTTCCGTTTTCGTCATTTGTTATCGAATCGACTTAAAGCCAGATCGTGACATTGGCCACTCTTCTCTCTGAAACGGTTGTACTTATCGTCTGCTAAGCTATGTCGCGTGCTGCGGTATGTGGAGACACTAAAAGCACCATGGTAGAACACAGATGAAACTTCTAAGTTGATGTAATAGCTAGTACGAAGTAGTACAATTGAAATTTTAGATATCGATTATTGACTTTTTAGCTGGCTTTGGTGCCTTGGACATGAGCTAGGACCTTAAGATTCTGCATGAAAGAAGGACTAGTAGCCGAGTTGCACGGGAGAATGTGAAAAGTGTTCATATGTAGTAAAAACCCGAGAAATCAGTACGTTTTCGTCATTGGTTATCGTATGGTCTTAAAGCCAGATCGTCACATTGGCCGCTCTTCTCCCTGAAACGGTTGTACTTATCGTCTGCAAAGCTATGTCGCGTGCTGCGGTATTTGGAGACACTAAAATCACCATAGTAGGAGACAGATGAAGCTTCTTAGTTGAGGTAATAGCCAGTAAGAAGTAGTACAATTCAAGTTTTAGGTATCGATTATTGACTTTTTAGCTGGCTTTGGTGCCTTGGACATGAGCTAGGACCTTAAGATTCAGCATGAAAGGCGGACTTGCAGCCGAGTTGCACGGGAGAATGTGAAAAGTGTTCATATGTAGTAAAAACCTGAGAACTCCGTTCGTTATCGTCATTTGTTATGGAATTGACTTAAAGCCAGATTGTCACATTGGCCGCTCTTCTCTCTGAATCGGTTGTACTTATCGTCTGCAAAGCTATGTCGCGTGCTGCGGTATGCGGAGACACTAAAAATACCATAGTAGAACACGGATGAAGCTTCTAAGTTGATGTAATAGCCAGTAAGAAGTAGTACAATTCAAGTTTTAGGCATCGATTATTGACTTTTAGTTGGCTTTGGTGCCTTGGACATGAGCTAGGACCTTAACATTCTGCATTAAAGGAGGAGTAGCAGCCGCGTTGCACGGGAGAATGTGAAAAGTGTTCATATGTATTAAACCCTGAGAAATACGTCCGTTTTCGTCATTTCTTATCGAATTGACTTAAAGCCAGATCGTCACATTGGCCGCTCTTCTCTCTGAAACGGTTGTACATATGGTCTGCAAAGCTATGTCAAATGCTGCGGTATGCGGAGACACTAAAATCACCATAGTAGAACACAGATGAAGCTTCTAAGTTAAAGTAATAGCCAGTAAGAGGTAGTACAACTCAAGTTTTAGTTATCGATTATTGACTTTTTAGCTGGCTTTGGTGCCTTGGACATGAGCTAGGACCTTAAGATTCTGCATGAATGGTGGACTAGCAGCCGAATTGCAAGGGAGAATGTGAAAAGTGTTAATATGTAGTAAAAACCTAAGAAATCCGTCCGTTTTCATCATTGTTATGGAATTGACTTAAAGCCACATCGTCACATTGGCCGCTCTTCTCTCTGAATCGGTTGTACTTATCGTCTGCAAAGCTATGTCGCGTGCTGCGGTGTTCGGAGACACTAAAAGCACCTTAGTAGAACACAGATGAAGCTTCTAAGATGATGTAATAGCCAGTAAGAAGTAGTACAATTCAAGTTTTAGGTATCGATTATTGACTTTTTGGCTGGCTTTGGTGCCTTGGACGTGAGCTAGGACCTTAAGATTCTGCATGTAAGGAGGACTAGCAGCCGAGATGCACGGGAGAATGTGAAAGGTATTCATATGTAGTAAAAACCTGAGAAATCCGTTCGTTATCGTCATTTGTTATCGAATCGACTTCAAGCCATATCGTCACATTTTCCGCTCTTCTCTCTGAAACGGTTGTACTGATCGTCTGGAAAGCTATGTCGCGTGCTGCGGTATGTGGAGACACTAAAATCACCATAGTAGGACACAGATGAAGCTTCTTAGTTGATGTAATAGCCAGTAAGAAGTAGTACAATTCAAGTTTTAGGTATCGATTATTGACTTTTTAGCTGGCTTTGGTGCCTTGGACATGAGCTAGGACCTTAAGATTCTGCATGAAAGGCGGACGTGCAGCCGAGTTGCACGGGAGAATGTGAAAAGTGTTCTTATGTAGTAAAAACCTGAGAAATCCGTTCGTTATCGTCATTTGTTATGGAATTGACTTAAAGCCAGATTGTCACATTGGCCGCTCTTCTCTCTGAGTCGGTTGTACTTATCGTCTGCAAAGCTATGTCGCGTGCTGCGGTATGCGGAGACAATAAAAATACCATAGTAGAACACGGATGAAGCTTCTAAGTTGATGTAATAGCCAGTAAGAAGTAGTACAATTCCAATTTTAGGTATCAATTATTGACTTTTTAGCTGGCTTTGGTGCCTTGGACATGAGCTAGGACCTTAAGATTCTGCATGAAAGGAGGACTAGCAGCCGAGTTGCACGGGAGAATGTGAAAAGTGTTAATATGTAGTATTAACCTGAGAAATCCGTCCGTTTTCGTCTTTTGTTATCGAGTCGACTTGAAGACAGATCGTAACATTGTCCGCCCTTCTCTCCGAAACGGTTGTACTTATCGTCTGCAAAGCTATGTCGCGTGCTCCTGTATGCGTGGACATTAAAAATACCATAGTAAAACACGGATGAAGCTTCTAAGTTGATGTAATAGCCAGTAAGAAGTAGTAAAATTCAAGTTTTAGTTATCGATTATTGACTTTTTAGCTGGCTTTGGTGTCTTGGACAAGAGCTAGGACCTTAAGATTCTGCGTGAAAGGAGGACTAGCTGCCGAGTTGCACGGGAGAATGTGAAAAGTGTTCATATGTAGTAAAAACCTAAGAAATCCGTCCGTTTTCGTCATTTCTTATCGAATTGACTTAAAGCCAGATCGTCACATTGGCCGCTCTTCTCTCTGAAACGGTTGTACTTATGGTCTGCAAAGCTATGTCAAATGCTGCAGTATGCGGAGACACTAAAATCACCATAGTAGAACACAGATGAAGCTTCTAAGTTAAAGTAATAGCCAGTAAGAGGTAGTACAACTCAAGTTTTAGTTATCGATTATTGACTTTTTAGCTGGCTTTGGTGCCTTGGACATGAGCTAGGACCTTAAGATTCTGCATGAAAGGTGGACTAGCAGCCGAATTGCAAGGGAGAATGTGAAAAGTGTTAATATGTAGTAAAAACCTAAGAAATCCGTCCGTTTTCGTCATTGTTATGGAATTGACTTAAAGCCACATCGTCACATTGGCCGCTCTTCTCTCTGAATCGGTTGTACTTATCGTCTGCAAAGCTATGTCGCGTGCTGCGGTGTTCGGAGACACTAAAAGCACCTTAGTAGAACACAGATGAAGCTTCTAAGATGATGTAATAGCCAGTAAGAAGTAGTACAATTCAAGTTTTAATCATCGATTATTGACTTTTAGCTGGCTTTGGTGCCTTGGACATGAGGTAGGACCTTAAGATTCTGCATGAAAGGAGGACTAGCAGCCGAGTTGCACGGGAGAATGTGAAAAGTGTTCATATGTATTAAACCCTGAGAAATACGTCCGTTTTCGTCATTTCTTATCGAATTGACTTAAAGCCAGATCGTCACATTGGCCGCTCTTCTCTCTGAAACGGTTGTACATATGGTCTGCAAAGCTATGTCAAATGCTGCGGTATGCGGAGACACTAAAATCACCATAGTAGAACACAGATGAAGCTTCTAAGTTAAAGTAATAGCCAGTAAGAGGTAGTACAACTCAAGTTTTAGTTATCGATTATTGACTTTTTAGCTGGCTTTGGTGCCTTGGACATGAGCTAGGACCTTAAGATTCTGCATGAATGGTGGACTAGCAGCCGAATTGCAAGGGAGAATGTGAAAAGTGTTAATATGTAGTAAAAACCTAAGAAATCCGTCCGTTTTCATCATTGTTATGGAATTGACTTAAAGCCACATCGTCACATTGGCCGCTCTTCTCTCTGAATCGGTTGTACTTATCGTCTGCAAAGCTATGTCGCGTGCTGCGGTGTTCGGAGACACTAAAAGCACCTTAGTAGAACACAGATGAAGCTTCTAAGATGATGTAATAGCCAGTAAGAAGTAGTACAATTCAAGTTTTAGGTATCGATTATTGACTTTTTGGCTGGCTTTGGTGCCTTGGACGTGAGCTAGGACCTTAAGATTCTGCATGTAAGGAGGACTAGCAGCCGAGATGCACGGGAGAATGTGAAAGGTATTCATATGTAGTAAAAACCTGAGAAATCCGTTCGTTATCGTCATTTGTTATCGAATCGACTTCAAGCCATATCGTCACATTTTCCGCTCTTCTCTCTGAAACGGTTGTACTGATCGTCTGGAAAGCTATGTCGCGTGCTGCGGTATGTGGAGACACTAAAATCACCATAGTAGGACACAGATGAAGCTTCTTAGTTGATGTAATAGCCAGTAAGAAGTAGTACAATTCAAGTTTTAGGTATCGATTATTGACTTTTTAGCTGGCTTTGGTGCCTTGGACATGAGCTAGGACCTTAAGATTCTGCATGAAAGGCGGACGTGCAGCCGAGTTGCACGGGAGAATGTGAAAAGTGTTCTTATGTAGTAAAAACCTGAGAAATCCGTTCGTTATCGTCATTTGTTATGGAATTGACTTAAAGCCAGATTGTCACATTGGCCGCTCTTCTCTCTGAGTCGGTTGTACTTATCGTCTGCAAAGCTATGTCGCGTGCTGCGGTATGCGGAGACAATAAAAATACCATAGTAGAACACGGATGAAGCTTCTAAGTTGATGTAATAGCCAGTAAGAAGTAGTACAATTCCAATTTTAGGTATCAATTATTGACTTTTTAGCTGGCTTTGGTGCCTTGGACATGAGCTAGGACCTTAAGATTCTGCATGAAAGGAGGACTAGCAGCCGAGTTGCACGGGAGAATGTGAAAAGTGTTAATATGTAGTATTAACCTGAGAAATCCGTCCGTTTTCGTCTTTTGTTATCGAGTCGACTTGAAGACAGATCGTAACATTGTCCGCCCTTCTCTCCGAAACGGTTGTACTTATCGTCTGCAAAGCTATGTCGCGTGCTCCTATTTGCGTGGACATTAAAAATACCATAGTAAAACACGGATGAAGCTTCTAAGTTGATGTAATAGCCAGTAAGAAGTAGTACAATTCAAGTTTTAATAATCGATTGTTGACTTTTAGCTGGCTTTGGTGCCTTGGACAAGAGCTAGGACCTTAAGATTCTGCATGAAAGGAGGACTAGCAGCTGAGTTGCACGGGAGAATGTGAAAAGTGTTCATATGTAGTAAAAACCTGAGAAATCCGTCCGTTGTCGTCATTTGTTATCGAATCGACTTAAAGCCAGATCGTCACATTGGCCGCTCTTCTTTCTGAAACGGTTGTACGTATGGTCTGCAAAGCTATGTCGCGTGCTGCGGAATGCGGTGACACTAAAAGCACCATAGTAGAACACAGATGAAGCTTCTAAGTTGATGTAATAGCCAGTAAGAAGTAGTAAAATTCAAGTTTTAGTTATCGATTATTGACTTTTTAGCTGGCTTTGGTGTCTTGGACAAGAGCTAGGACCTTAAGATTCTGCGTGAAAGGAGGACTAGCTGCCGAGTTGCACGGGAGAATGTGAAAAGTGTTCATATGTAGTAAAAACCTAAGAAATCCGTCCGTTTTCGTCATTTCTTATCGAATTGACTTAAAGCCAGATCGTCACATTGGCCGCTCTTCTCTCTGAAACGGTTGTACTTATGGTCTGCAAAGCTATGTCAAATGCTGCAGTATGCGGAGACACTAAAATCACCATAGTAGAACACAGATGAAGCTTCTAAGTTAAAGTAATAGCCAGTAAGAGGTAGTACAACTCAAGTTTTAGTTATCGATTATTGACTTTTTAGCTGGCTTTGGTGCCTTGGACATGAGCTAGGACCTTAAGATTCTGCATGAAAGGTGGACTAGCAGCCGAATTGCAAGGGAGAATGTGAAAAGTGTTAATATGTAGTAAAAACCTAAGAAATCCGTCCGTTTTCGTCATTGTTATGGAATTGACTTAAAGCCACATCGTCACATTGGCCGCTCTTCTCTCTGAATCGGTTGTACTTATCGTCTGCAAAGCTATGTCGCGTGCTGCGGTGTTCGGAGACACTAAAAGCACCTTAGTAGAACACAGATGAAGCTTCTAAGATGATGTAATAGCCAGTAAGAAGTAGTACAATTCAAGTTTTAATCATCGATTATTGACTTTTAGCTGGCTTTGGTGCCTTGGACATGAGGTAGGACCTTAAGATTCTGCATGAAAGGAGGACTAGCAGCCGAGTTGCACGGGAGAATGTGTAAAGTTTTCATATGCAGTAAAAACCTGAGAAATCCGTCCGTTTTTGTCATTTGTTATTGAATCGACTTAAAGCCAGATCGTCACATTGGCCGCTCTTCTCTCTGAAACGGTTGTACTTATCGTCTGAAAGCTATGTCGCGTGCTGCGGTATGCCGAGACACTAAAAATACCATAGTAGAACACGGATGAAGCTTCTATGTTGATGTAATAGCCAGTAAGAATTAGTACAATTCCACTTTTAGGTATCGATTATTGACTTTTAGCTGGCTTTCGTGCTTTGGACATGAGCTAGGACCTTAAGATTCTGCATGAAAGGAGGACTAGCAGCTGAGTTGCACGGGAGAATGTGAAAAGTGTTCATATGTAGTAAAAACCTGAGAAATCCGTCCGTTTTCGTCATTTGTTATCGAATCGACTTAAAGCCAGATCGTCACATTGGCCGCTCTTCTTTCTGAAACGGTTGTACGTATAGTCTGCAAAGCTATGTCGCGTGCTGCGGTATGCGGTGACACTAAAAGCACCATAGTAGAACACAGATGAAGCTTCTAAGTTGATGTAATAGCCAGTAAGAAGTAGTAAAATTCAAGTTTTAGTTATCGATTATTGACTTTTTAGCTGGCTTTGGTGTCTTGGACAAGAGCTAGGACCTTAAGATTCTGCGTGAAAGGAGGACTAGCTGCCGAGTTGCACGGGAGAATGTGAAAAGTGTTCATATGTAGTAAAAACCTAAGAAATCCGTTCGTTATCGTCATTTGTTATCGAATCGACTTAAAGCCAGATCGTGACATTGGCCGCTCTTCTCTCTGAAACGGTTGTACTTATCGTCTGAAAGCTATGTCGCGTGCTGCGGTATGCGGAGACACTAGAAATACCATAGTAGAACACGGATGAAGCTTCTACGTTGATGTAATAGCCAGTAAAAAGTAGTACAATTCAAGTTTTAATCATCGATTATTGACTTTTAGCTGGCTTTGGTGCCTTGGACATGAGCTAGGACCTTATGATTCTGCATGAAAGGAGGACTAGCAGCCGAGTTGCACGGGAGAATGTGAAAAGTGTTCATATGTAGTAAAATCCTGAGAAATCCGTCCGTTTTCGTCATTTGTTATCGAATCGACTTAAAGCCAGATCGTCACATTGCCCGCTCTTCTCTCCGAAACGGTTGTACTTATCGTCTGAGAGCTATGTTCCGTGCTGCGGTATGCGGAGACGCTAAAAGCACCATAGTAGAACACAGATGAAGCTTCTAAGATGATGTAATAGCCGGTAAGAATTAGTACAATACCAGTTTTAGGTATCGATTATTGACTTTTTAGCTGGCTTTGATGCCTTGGACATGAGCTAGGACCTTAAGATTCTGCATGAAAGGAGGACTAGCAGCCGAGCTGCACGGGAGGATGTGAAAAGTTTTCATATGTAGTAAAAACCTGAGAAATCCGTCTGATTTCGTCATTTGTTATCGAATTGACTTAAAGCCAGATCGTCACATTGTCCGCTCTTCTCTCTGAATCGGTTGTACTTATCGTCTGCAAAGCTATGTCGCGTGCTGCGGTATTCTGAGACACTAAAAGCACCATAGTAGAACACAGATGAAGCTTCTAAGTTAAAGTAATAGCCAGTAAGAGGTAGTACAACTCAAGTTTTAGGTATCGATTATTGACTTTTTAGCTCGCTTTGGTGCCTTGGACATGAGCTAGGACATTAAGATTCTGCATGAAAGGAGGACTAGCAGCCGAGCTGCACGGGAGGATGTGAAAAGTTTTCATATGTAGTAAAAACCTGAGAATTCCGTCCATTTTTGTCATTTGTTATTGAATCGACTTAAAACCGGATCGTCACATTGGCCGCTCTTCTTTCTGAAACGGTTGTACGTATGGTCTGCAAAGCTATGTCGCGTGCTGCGGTATGTGGAGACACTAAAAGCACCATGGTAGAACACAGATGAAACTTCTAAGTTGATGTAATAGCTAGTACGAAGTAGTACAATTGAATTTTAGATATTGATTATTGACTTTTTAGCTGGCTTTGGTGCCTTGGACATGAGCTAGGACCTTAAAATTCTGCATGAAAGGAGGACTAGTGGCCGAGCTGCACGGGAGAATGTGAAAAGTGTTCATATGTAGTAAAAACCCGAGAAATCAGTACGTTTTCGTCATTGGTTATCGTATTGTCTTAAAGCCAGATCGTCACATCGGCCGCTCTTCTCCCTGAAACGGTTGTACTTATCGTCTGCTAAGCTATGTCGCGTGCTGCGGTATGCGGAGACGCTAAAAGCACCATAGTAGAACACAGATGAAGCTTCTAAGATGATGTAATAGCCAGTAAGAAGTAGTACAATTCAAGTTTTAGGCATCGATTATTGACTTTTAGTTGGCTTTGGTGCCTTGGACATGAGCTAGGACCTTAACATTCTGCATTAAAGGAGGAGTAGCAGCCGCGTTGCACGGGAGAATGTAAAAATTGTTCATATGTATTAAACCCTGAGAAATACGTCCGTTTTCGTCATTTCTTATCGAATTGACTTAAAGCCAGATCGTCACATTGGCCGCTCTTCTCTCTGAAACGGTTGTACTTATGGTCTGCAAAGCTATGTCAAATGCTGCGGTATGCGGAGACACTAAAATCACCATAGTAGAACACAGATGAAGCTTCTAAGTTAAAGTAATAGCCAGTAAGAGGTAGTACAACTCAAGTATTAGTTATCGATTATTGACTTTTTAGCTGGCTTTGGTGCCTTGGACATGAGCTAGGACCTTAAGATTCTGCATGAAAGGTGGACTAGCAGCCGAATTGCAAGGGAGAATGTGAAAAGTGTTAATATGTAGTAAAAACCTGAGAAATCCGTACGTTTTCGTCATTTGTTATCGAATCGACTTAAAGCCAGATCGTCACATTTGCCGCTCTTCTCTCTGAAACGGTTGTACTTATCGTCTGCAAAGCTATGTCGCGTGCTGCGGTGTTCGGAGTCACTAAAAGCACCTTAGTAGAACACAGATGAAGCTTCTAAGATGATGTAATAGCCAGTAAGAAGTAGTACAATTCAAGTTTTAGGTATCGATTGTTGACTTTTTGGCTGGCTTTGGTGTCTTGGACGTGAGCTAGGACCTTAAGATTCTGCATGAAAGGAGGACTAGCAGCCGAATTGCAGGGGAGAATGTGAGAAGTGTTAATGTGTAGTATTAAACTGAGAAATCCGTACGTTTTCGTCATTTGTTATGGAATTGACTTAAAGCTAGATAGTCACATTGGCCGCTCTTCTCTCTGAATCGGTTGTACTTATCGTCTGCAAATCTATGTCACGTGCTGCGGTATGTGGAGACACTGAAAGCACCACAGTAGAACACAGATGAAGCTTCTAAGATGTTGTAATAGCCAGTAAGAAGGAGTACAATTCCAATTTTAGGTATCAATTATTGAATTCTTGCTGGCTTTGGTGCCTTGGACATGAGCTAGGACCTTAAGATTCTGCATGAAAGCAGGACTAGCAGCCGAGTTGCACGGGAGAATGTGAAAAGTGTTCATATGTAGTAGAAACCCGAGAACTCCGTCCTTTTTCGTCATTTGTTATCGAATCGACTTAAAGCCAGATCGTCACATTGCCCGCTCTTCTCTCCGAAACGGTTGCACTTATCGTCTGAAAGCTATGTCGCGTGCTGCGGTATGCGGAGACGCTAAAAGCACCATAGTAGAACACAGATGAAGCTTCTAAGATGATGTAATAGCCAGTAAGAAGTAGTACAATTCAAGTTTTAGGTATCGATTATTGACTTTTTAGCTGGCTTTGGTGCCTTGGACATGAGCTAGGACCTTAAGATTCAGCATGAAAGGCGGACTTGCAGCCGACTTGCACGGGAGAATGTGAAAAGTGTTCATATGTAGTAAAAACCTGAGAACTCCGTTCGTTATCGTCATTTGTTATGGAATTGACTTAAAGCCAGATTGTCACATTGGCCGCTCTTCTCTCTGAATCGGTTGTACTTATCGTCTGCAAAGCTATGTCGCGTGCTGCGGTATGCGGAGACACTAAAAATACCATAGTAGAACACGGATGAAGCTTCTAAGTTGATGTAATAGCCAGTAAGAAGTTGTACAATTCAAGTTTTAGGGATCGATTATTGACTTTTAGTTGGCTTTAGTGCCTTGGACATGAGCTAGGACCTTAAGATTCTGCATGAAAGGAGGACTAGCAGCCGAGTTGCACGGGAGAATGTGAAAAGTGTTCATATGTAGTAAAAACCTGAGAAATCCGTCCGTTTTCGTCATTTGTTATCGAATCGACTTAAAGCCAGATCGTCACATTGGCCGCTCTTCCCTCCGTAACGGTTGTACTTATCGTCTGAAAGCTATGTCGCGTGCAGCGGTATGCGGAGACGCTAAAAGCACCATAGTAGAACACAGATGAAGCTTCTAAGATGATGTAATAGCCAGTAAGAATTAGTACAATACCAGTTTTAGGTATCGATTATTGACTTTGTAGCAGGCTTTGGTGCCTTGGACATGAGCTAGGACCTTAAGATTCTACATGAAAGCAGGACTAGCAGCCGAGTTGCACGGGAGTATGTGAAAAGTGTTCATTAGTAGTAAAAACCTGAGAAATCCGTCCGTTTTCGTCATTTGTTATGGAATTGACTTAAAGCCAGATTGTCACTTTGGCCGCTCTTCTCTCTGAAACGGTTGTACTTATCGTCTGCAAAGCTATGTCGCGTGCTGCGGTATGCGGAGACACTAGAAATACCATAGTAGAACACGGATGAAGCTTCTACGTTGATGTAATAGCCAGTAAAAAGTAGTACAATTCAAGTTTTAATCATCGATTATTGACTTTTTAGCTGGCTTTGGTGCTTTGGACATGAGCTAGGACCTTAAGATTCTGCATGAAAGGAGGAATAGCAGCCGACTTGCACGGGAGAATGTGAAAAGTGTTCATATGTAGTAAAAACCTGAGAAATCCGTCGGTTTTTGTCATTTGTTATTGAATCGACTTAAAGCCAGAACGTCACATTGGCCGCTATTCTCTCTGAAACGGTTGTACTTATCGTCTGCAAATCTATGTCACGTGCTGCGTTATGTGGAGACACTGAAAGCACCATAGTAGAACACAGATGAAGCTTCTAAGATGTTGTAATAGCCAGTAAGAAGTAGTACAATTCCAATTTTAGGTATCAATTATTGAAATTTAGCTGGCTTTGGTGCCTTGGACATGAGCTAGAACCTTAAGATTCTGCATGAAAGCAGGACTAGCAGCCGAGTTGCACGGGAGAATGTGAAAAGTGTTCATATGTAGTAGAAACCCGAGAAATCCGTCCTTTTTCGTCATTTGTTATCGAATCGACTTAAAGCCAGATCGTCACATTGTCCGCCCTTCTCTCTGAAACGGTTGTACTTATCGTCTGCAAAGCAATGTCGCGTGCTGCGGTATGCGGAGACACTAGAAATACCATAGTAGAACACGGATGAAGCTTCTACGTTGATGTAATAGCCAGTAAAAAGTAGTACAATTCAAGTTTTAATCATCGATTATTGACTTTTTAGCTGGCTTTGGTGCTTTGGACATGAGCTAGGACCTTAAGATTCTGCATGAAAGGAGGAATAGCAGCCGACTTGCACGGGAGAATGTGAAAAGTGTTCATATGTAGTAAAAACCTGAGAAATCCGTCCGTTTTTGTCATTTGTTATTGAATCGACTTAAAGCCAGAACGTCACATTGGCCGCTATTCTCTCTGAAACGGTTGTACTTATCGTCTGCAAATCTATGTCACGTGCTGCGTTATGTGGAGACACTGAAAGCACCATAGTAGAACACAGATGAAGCTTCTAAGATGTTGTAATAGCCAGTAAGAAGTAGTACAATTCCAGTTTTAGGTATCAATTATTGACTTTTTAGCTGGCTTTGCTGCCTTGGACATGAGATAGGACCTTAAGAGTCTGCATGAAAGCAGTACTATCAACCGAGTTGCACGGGGGAATGTGAAAAGTGTTCATTTGTAGTAAAAACCCGAGAAATGCGTCCGTTTTCGTCATTTGTTATCGAATCGACTTAAAGCCAGATCGTCGCATTGGCCGCTCTTCTCTCCGAAACGGTTGTACTTATCGTCTGAAAGCTATGTCGCGTTCTGCGGTATGCGTAGACGCTGAAAGCACCATAGTAGAACACAGATGAAGCTTCTAAGATGATGTAATAGCCAGTAAGAATTAGTACAATACCAGTTTTAGGTATCGATTATTGACTTTTTAGCTGGCTTTGGTGCCTTGGACATGAGCTAGGACCTTAAGATTCTGCATGAAAGCAGGACTAGCAGCTGAGTTTCACGGGAGTAAGTGAAAAGTGTTCATATGTAGTAAAAACCTGAGAAATCCGTCCGTTTTCGTCATTTGTTATGGAATTGACTTAAAGCCAGATTGTCACATTGGCCGCTCTTCTCTCTGAATCGGTTGTACTTATCGCCTGCAAAGCTACGTCGCGTGCTGCGGTATTCGGAGACACTAAAAGCACCATAGTAGAACACAGATGAAGCTTCTAAGATGATGTAATAGCCAGCAAGAAGTAGTACAATTCCAATTTTAGGTATCAATTATTGAATTCTTGCTGGCTTTGGTGCCTTGGACATGAGCTAGGACCTTAAGATTCTGCATGAAAGCAGGACTAGCAGCCGAGTTGCACGGGAGAATGTGAAAAGTGTTCATATGTAGTAGAAACCCGAGAAATCCGTCCTTTTTCGTCATTTGTTATCGAATCGACTTAAAGCCAGATCGTCACATTGCCCGCTCTTCTCTCCGAAACGGTTGTACTTATCGTCTGAAAGCTATGTCGCGTGCTGCGGTATGCGGAGACGCTAAAAGCACCATAGTAGAAGACAGATGAAGCTTCTAAGATGATGTAATAGCCAGTAAGAAGTAGTACAATTCAAGTTTTAGGTATCGATTATTGACTTTTTAGCTGGCTTTGGTGCCTTGGACATGAGCTAGGACCTTAAGATTCAGCATGAAAGGCGGACTTGCAGCCGAGTTGCACGGGAGAATGTGAAAAGTGTTCATATGCAGTAAAAACCTGAGAACTCCGTTCGTTATCGTCATTTGTTATGGAATTGACTTAAAGCCAGATTGTCACATTGGCCGCTCTTCTCTCTGAATCGGTTGTACTTATCGTCTGCAAAGCTATGTCGCGTGCTGCGGTATGCGGAGACACTAAAAATACCATAGTAGAACACGGATGAAGCTTCTAAGTTGATGTAATAGCCAGTAAGAAGTAGTACAATTCAAGTTTTAGGCATCGATTATTGACTTTTAGTTGGCTTTGGTGCCTTGGACATGAGCTAGGACCTTAAGATTCTGCATGAAAGGAGGACTAGCAGCCGAGTTGCACGGGAGAATGTGAAAAGTGTTCATTAGTAGTAAAAACCTGAGAAATCCGTCCGTTTTCGTCATTTGTTATGGAATTGACTTAAAGCCAGATTGTCACTTTGGCCGCTCTTCTCTCTGAAACGGTTGTACTTATCGTCTGCAAATCTATGTCACGTGCTGCGGTATGTGGAGACACTGAAAGCACAATAGTAGAACACATATGAAGCTTCTAAGATGTTGTAATAGCCAGTAAGATGTAGTACAATTCCAATTTTAGGTATCAATTATTGAAATTTAGCTGGCTTTGGTGCCTTGGACATGAGCTAGGACCTTAAGATTCTGCATGAAAGCAGGACTAGCAGCCGAGTTGCACGGGAGAATGTGAAAAGTGTTCATATGTAGTAGAAACCCGAGAAATCCGTCCTTTTTCGTCATTTGTTATCGAATCGACTTAAAGCCAGATCGTCACATTGTCCGCCCTTCTCTCTGAAACGGTTGTACTTATCGTCTGCAAAGCAATGTCGCGTGCTGCGGTATGCGGAGACACTAGAAATACCATAGTAGAACACGGATGAAGCTTCTACGTTGATGTAATAGCCAGTAAAAAGTAGTACAATTCAAGTTTTAATCATCGATTATTGACTTTTTAGCTGGCTTTGGTGCTTTGGACATGAGCTAGGACCTTAAGATTCTGCATGAAAGGAG
Organism: Schistocerca gregaria; assembly: GCF_023897955.1. Lineage (NCBI taxonomy): Eukaryota > Metazoa > Arthropoda > Insecta > Orthoptera > Acrididae > Schistocerca > Schistocerca gregaria. The sequence continues at coordinate 221,497 of NW_026062072.1, read as the reverse complement.
GAATAGCAGCCGACTTGCACGGGAGAATGTGAAAAGTGTTCATATGTAGTAAAAACCTGAGAAATCCGTCCGTTTTTGTCATTTGTTATTGAATCGACTTAAAGCCAGAACGTCACATTGGCCGCTATTCTCTCTGAAACGGTTGTACTTATCGTCTGCAAATCTATGTCACGTGCTGCGTTATGTGGAGACACTGAAAGCACCATAGTAGAACACAGATGAAGCTTCTAAGATGTTGTAATAGCCAGTAAGAAGTAGTACAATTCCAGTTTTAGGTATCAATTATTGACTTTTTAGCTGGCTTTGCTGCCTTGGACATGAGCTAGGACCTTAAGAGTCTGCATGAAAGCAGTACTATCAACCGAGTTGCACGGGGGAATGTGAAAAGTGTTCATTTGTAGTAAAAACCCGAGAAATGCGTCCGTTTTCGTCATTTGTTATCGAATCGACTTAAATCCAGATCGTCGCATTGGCCGCTCTTCTCTCCGAAACGGTTGTACTTATCGTCCTAAAGCTATGTCGCGTTCTGCGGTATGCGTAGACGCTGAAAGCACCATAGTAGAACACAGATGAAGCTTCTAAGATGATGTAATAGCCAGTAAGAAGTAGTACAATTCAAGTTTTAGGTATCGATTATTGACTTTTTAGCTGGGTTTGGTGCCTTGGACATGAGCTAGGACCTTAAGATTCATCATGAAAGGCGGACTTGCAGCCGAGTTGCACGGGAGAATGTGAAAAGTGTTCATATGTAGTAAAAACCTGAGAAATCGGTTCGTTATCGTCATTTGTTATCGAATCGACTTATAGCCAGATCGTCACATTGGCCGCTGTTCTATCTGAAACGGTAGTACTTATCGTCTGCAAAGCTATGTCGCGTGCTGCGGTATGTGGAGACACTAAAAGCAAAATAGTAGAACACAGATGAAGCTTCTAAGTTGATGTAATAGCCAGTAAGAAGTAGTACAATTCAATTTTTAGTTATCGATTATTGACTTTTAAGCTGGCTTTGGTGCCTTGGACATGAGCTAGGACCTTAAGATTCTGCATGAAAGGAGGACTAGCAGCCGAGTTGTACGGGAGAATGTGAAAAGTGTTCATATGTAGTAAAAACCCGAGAAATCCCTTCGTTTTCGTCATTTGTTATCGAATCGACTTAAAGCCAAATCGTCACATTTTCCGCCCTTCTCTCTGAAACGGTTGTACTTATCGTCTGCAAAGTTACGTCGCGTGCTGCGGTTTGCGGTGTTACTAAAATCACCATAGTAGAACACAGATGAAGCTTCTAAGATGTTGTAATAGCCAGTAAGAAGTAGTACAATTCCAGTTTTAGGTATCAATTATTGACTTTTTAGCTGGCTTTGGTGCCTTGGACATGAGCTAGGACCATACGATTCTGCATGAAAGCAGGACTAGCAACCGAGTTCTACGGCAGAATGTGAAAAGTGTTCATATGTAGTAAAAACATGAGAAATCCGTCCGTTTTCGTCATTTGTTATAGAATCGACTTAAAGCCAGATCGTCACATTGTCCGCCCTTCTCTCTGAAACGGTTGTACTTATCATCTGCAAAGCTATGTCGCGTGCTGCGGTATGCGGAGACACTAGAAATACCATAGAAGAACACGGATGAAGCTTCAAAGTTGCTGTAATAGCCAGTAAAAAGTAGTACAATTCAAGTTGTAATCATCGATTATTGACTTTTAGCTGGCTTTGGTGCCTTGGACATGAGCTAGGACCATAAGATTCTGCATGAAAGGAGGACTAGCAGCCGAGTTGCACGCGGGAATGTGAAAAGTGTTCATATGTAGTAAAAACCTGAGAAATATTTCCGTTTTCGTCATTTTTTATCGAATCGACTTAAAGCCAGATCGTCACATTGGCCGCTCTTATCTCCGAAACGGTTGTACTTATCGTCTGAAAGCTATGTCGCGTGCTGCGGTATGCGGAGACGCTAAAAGCACCATAGTAAACCACAGATGAAGCTTCTAAGATGATGTAATAGCCAGTAAGAATTAGTACAATACCAGTTTTAGGTATCGATTATTGACTTTTTAGCTGGCTTTGGTGCCTTGGACATGAGCTAGGACCTTAAGATTCTGCATGAAAGCAGGACTAGCAACCAAGTTGCATGGGAGAATGAGAAAAGTGTTCATATGTAGTAAAAACCCGAGAAATCCGTCCGTTTTCGTCATTTGTTATCGAATCGACTTAAAGCCAGATGGTTACATTGGCCGCTCTTCTCTCCGAAACGGTTGTACTTATCGTCTGAAAGCTATGTCGCGTGCTGTGGTATGCGGCGACGCTAAAAGCACCATAGTAGAACACAGATGAAGCTTCTAAGATGATGTAATAGCCAGTAAGAAGTAGTACAATTCAAGTTTTAGGTATCGATTATTGACTTTTTAGCTGGCTTTGGTGCCTTGGGCATGAGCTAGGACCTTAAGATTCAGCATGAAAGGCGGACTTGCAGCCGAGTTGCACGGGAGAATGTGAAAAGTGTTCATATGTAGTAAAAACCTGAGAAATCCGTTTGTTATCATCATTTGTTATCGAATCGACTAATAGCCAGATCGTCACATTGGCCGCTGTTCTCTCTGAAACGGTTGTACTTATCGTGTGCAAAGCTATGTCGCGGGCTGCGGTTTGCGGAGACACTAAAATCACCATAGTAGAACACAGATGAAGCTTCTAAGATGTTGTAATAGCCCGTAAGAAGTAGTACAATTCCAGTTTTAGGTATCAATTATTGACTTTTTAGCTGGCTTTGGTGCCTTGGACATGAGCTAGGACTTTACGATTCTGCATGAAAGCAGGACTAGCAGCCGAGTTGCACGGGAGAATGTGAAACGTGTTCATATGTAGTAGAAACCCGAGAAATCCGTCCTTTTTCGTCATTTGTTATCGAATCGACTTAAAGCCAGATCGTCACATTGTCCGCCCTTCTCTCTGAAACGGTTGTACTTATCGTCTGCAAAGCAATGTCGCGTGCTGCGGTATTCGGAGACACTAGAAATACCATAGTAGAACACGGATGAAGCTTCTACGTTGATGTAATAGCCAGTAAAAAGTAGTACAATTCAAGTTTTAATCATCGATTATTGACTTTTTAGCTGGCTTTGGTGCTTTGGACATGAGCTAGGACCTTAAGATTCTGCATGAAAGGAGGAATAGCAGCCGACTTGCACGGGAGAATGTGAAAAGTGTTCATATGTAGTAAAAACCTGAGAAATCCGTCCGTTTTTGTCATTTGTTATTGAATCGACTTAAAGCCAGATCGTCACATTGGCCGCTATTCTCTCTGAAACGGTTGTACTTATCGTCTGCAAATCTATGTCACGTGCTGCGTTATGTGGAGACACTGAAAGCACCATAGTAGAACACCTATGAAGCTTCTAAGATGTTGTAATAGCCAGTAAGAAGTAGTACAATTCCAGTTTTAGGTATCAATTATTGACTTTTTAGCTGGCTTTGCTGCCTTGGACATGAGCTAGGACCTTAAGAGTCTGCATGAAAGCAGTACTATCAACCGAGTTGCACGGGGGAATGTGAAAAGTGTTCATATGTAGCAAAAACCCGAGAATTCCGTCCGTTTTCGTCATTTGTTATCGAATCGACTTAAAGCCAGATCGTCACATTGTCCGCCCTTCTCTCTGAAACGGTTTTACTTATCGTCTGCAAAGCTATGTCGCGTACTGCGGTATGCGGAGACACGAAAAATACCATAGTAGAACACGGATGAAGCTACTAAGTTGATGTAATAGCCAGTAAGAAGTAGTACAACTCAAGTTTTAGGCATCGATTATTGACTTTTAGCTGGCTTTGGTGCTTGGACATGAGCTGGGACATTAAGATTCTGCATGAAAGGAGGACTAGCAGCCGACTTGCACGGGAGAATGTGAAAAGTGTTCATACGTAGTAAAAACCTGAGAAATCCAACCGTTTTTGTCATTTGTTATTGAATCGACTTAAAGCCAGATCGTCACATTGGCCGCCCTTCTCTCTGAAACGGTTGTACTTATCGTCTGCAAAGCTATGTCGCGTGCTGCGGTATGCGGAGACACTAGAAATACCATAGAAGAACACGAATGAAGCTTCAAAGTTGCTGTAATAGCCAGTAAAAAGTAGTACAATTCAAGTTGTAATCATCGATTATTGACTTTTAGCTGGCTTTGGTGCCTTGGACATGAGCTAGGACAATAAGATTCGGCATGAAAGGAGGACTAGCAGCCGAGTTGCACGGGAGAATGTGAAAAGTGTTCATATGTAGTAAAAACGTGAGAAATCCGTCCGTTTTCGTCATTTTTTATCGAATCGACTTAAAGCCAGATCGTCACATTGGCCGCTCTTATCTCCGAAACGGTTGTACTTATCGTCTGAAAGCTATGTCGCGTGCTGCGGTATGCGGAGACGCTAAAAGCACCATAGTAAACCACAGATGAAGCTTTTAAGATGATGTAATAGCCAGTAAGAATTAGTACAATACCAGTTTTAGGTATCGATTATTGACTTTTTAGCTGGCTTTGGTGCCTTGGACATGAGCTAGGACCTTAAGATTCTGCATGAAAGCAGGACTAGCAACCGAGTTGCATGGGAGAATGTGAAAAGTGTTCATATGTAGTAAAAACCCATGAAATCTGTCCGTTTTCGTCATTTGTTATCGAATCGACTTAAAGCCAGATGGTCACATTGGCCGCTCTTCTCTCCGAAACGGTTGTACATATCGTCTGAAAGCTATGTCGAGTGCTGTGGTATGCGGCGACGCTAAAAGCACCATAGTAGAACACAGATGAAGCTTCTAAGATGATGTAATAGCCAGTAAGAAGTAGTACAATTCAAGTTTTAAGTATCGATTATTGACTTTTTAGCTGGCTTTGGTGCCTTGGGCATGAGCTAGGACCTTAAGATTCAGCATGAAAGGCGGACTTGCAGCCGAGTTGCACGGGAGAATGTGAAAAGTGTTCTTATGTAGTAAAAACCTGAGAAATCCGTTTGTTATCATCATTTGTTATCGAATCGACTAATAGCCAGATCGTCACATTGGCCGCTGTTCTCTCTGAAACGGTTGTACTTATCGTGTGCAAAGCTATGTCGCGGGCTGCGGTTTGCGGAGACACTAAAATCACCATAGTAGAACACAGATGAAGCTTCTAAGATGTTGTAATAGCCCGTAAGAAGTAGTACAATTCCAGTTTTAGGTATCAATTATTGACTTTTTAGCTGGCTTTGGTGCCTTGGACATGAGCTAGGACTTTACGATTCTGCATGAAAGCAGGACTAGCAACCGAGTTCTACGGCAGAATGTGAAAAGTGTTCATATGTAGTAAAAACCTGAGAAATCCGTCCGTTTTCGTCATTTGTTATAGAATCGACTTAAAGCCAGATCGTCACATTGTCCGCCCTTCTCTCTGAAACGGTTGTAGTTATCGTCTGCAAAGCTATGTCGCGTGCTGCGGTATGCGGAGACACTAGAAATACCATAGTAGAACACGGATGAAGCTTCAAAGTTGCTGTAATAGCCAGTAAGAAGTAGTAGAATTCAATTTTTAGTTATCGATTATTGACTTTTTAGCTGGCTTTGGTGCCTTGGACATGAGCTAGGACCTTAAGATTCTGCATGAAAGGAGGACTAGCAGCCGAGTTGCACGGGAGAATGTGAAAAGTGTTCATATGTAGTAAAAACCTGAGAAATCCGTCCGTTTTCGTCATTTTTTATCGAATCGACTTAAAGCCAGATCGTCACATTGGCCGGTGTTCTCTCTGAAACGGTTGTACTTATCGTGTGCAAAGCTATGTCGCGTGCTGCGGTATGAGGAGACACTAAAAGCACCATAGTAGAACACAGATGAAGATTCTAAGTTGATGTAATAGCCAGTAAGAAGTAGTAGAATTCAATTTTTAGTTATCGATTATTGCCTTTTTAGCTGGCTTTGGTGCCTTGGACATGAGCTAGGACCTTAAGATTCTGCATGAAGGGAGACTAGCAGCCGAGTTGCACGGGAGAATGTGAAAAGTGTTCATATGTAGCAAAAACCCGAGAAATCCGTCCGTTTTCGTCATTTGTTATCGAATCGACTTAACGCCAGATCGACACATTGTCCGCCCTTCTCTCTGAAACGGTTTTACTTATCGTCTGCAAAGCTATGTCGCGTACTGCGGTATGCGGAGACACGAAAAATACCATAGTAGAACACGGATGAAGCTACTAAGTTGATGTAATAGCCAGTAAGAAGTAGTACAACTCAAGTTTTAGGCATCGATTATTGACTTTTAGCTGGCTTTGGTGCTTGGACATGAGCTGGGACATTAAGATTCTGCATGAAAGGAGGACTAGCAGCCGACTTGCACGGGAGAATGTGAAAAGTGTTCATACGTAGTAAAAACCTGAGAAATCCGTCCGTTTTTGTCATTTGTTATTGAATCGACTTAAAGCCAGATCGTCACATTGGCCGCCCTTCTCTCTGAAACGGTTTGTACTTATCGTCTGCAAATCTATGTCACGTGCTGCGGTATGTGGAGACACTGAAAGCACCATAGTAGAACACAGATGAAGCTTCTAAGATTTTGTAATAGCCAGTAAGAAGTAGTACAATTCCAGTTTTAGGTATCAATTATTGACTTTTTAGCTGGCTTTGGTGCCTTCGACATGAGCTAGGACCTTACGATTCTGCATGAAAGCAGGACTATCAACCGAGTTGCACGGGAGAATTCGAAAAGTCTTCATATGTAGTAAGAACCTGAAAAATCAGTCCGTTTTCGTCATTTGTTATCGAATCGACTTACAGCCAGATCGTCACATTGGCCGCTCTTCTGTCTGATACGGTTGCACTTATCGTCTGAAAGCTATGTCGCGTGCTGCGGTATGCGGAGACACTAAAAGCACCATAGTGGTATACAGATGAAGCTTCTAAGATGATGTAATAGCCAGTAAGAAGTAGTACAATTCAAGTTTTAGGTATCGATTGTTGACTTTTTACCCTTCTTTGGTGCCTTGGGCATGAGCTAGGAACTTAAGATTTTGCATGATAGGAGGTCTAGCAGCCGCGTTGCACGGGGAGAATGTGAAAAGTGTTCATATGTAATAAAAACCTGAGAATCCATCCGTTTTCGTCATTTGTTATCGAATCGACTTAAAGCCAGATCGTCACATTGTCCGCCCTTCTCTCTGTAACGGTTGTACTTATCGTCTGCAAAGCTAAGTCGCGTACTGCGGTATGCGGAGACACGAAAAATACCATAGTAGAACACGGATGAAGCTTCTAAGTTGATGTAATAGACAGTAAGAAGTAGTACAATTCAAGTTTTAGGCATCGATTATTGACTTTTAGCTGGCTTTGGTGTCTTGGACATGAGCTAGGACCTTAAGATTCTGCATGAAAGGAGGACTAGCAGCCGACTTGCACGGGAGAATGTGAAAAGTGTTCATACGTAGTAAAAACCTGAGAAATCCGTCCGTTTTTTGTCATTTGTTATTGAATCGACTTAAAGCCAGATCGTCACATTGGCCGCCCTTCTCTCTGAAACGGTTGTACTTATCGTCTGCAAATCTATGTCACGTGCTGCGGTATGTGGAGACACTGAAAGCACCATAGTAGAACACAGATCAAGCTTCTAAGATTTTGTAATAGCCAGTAAGAAGTAGTACAATTCCAGTTTTAGGTATCAATTATTGACTTTTTTAGCTGGCTTTGGTGCCTTCGACATGAGCTAGGACCTTACGATTCTGCATGAAAGCAGGACTATCAACCGAGTTGCACGGGAGAATGTATAAAGTGTTCATTTGTAGTAAAAACCCGAGAAATCCCTCCGTTTTCTTCATTTGTTATCGAATCGACTTAAAGCCAGATCGTCACATTGTCCGCCCTTCTCTCTGAAACGGTTGTACTTATCGTCTGCAAAGCTATGTCGCGTGCTGCGGTATGCGGAGAAACTAGAAATACCATAATAGAACACGGATGAAGCTTCTAAGTTGATGTAATAGCCAGTAAAATGTAGTACAATTCAAGTTGTAATCATCGATTATTGACTTTTAGCTGGCTTTGGTGCCTTGGACATGAGCAAGGACCTTAAGATTCTGCATGAAAGGAGGACTAGCAGCCGAGTTGCACGGGAGAATGTGAAAAGTGTTCATATGTAGTAAAAACCAGAGAAATCCGTCCGTGATCGACATTTGTTATCGAATCGACTTAAAGCCAGATCGTCACATTGGCCGCTCTTCTCTCTGAAACGGTTGTACTTATTGTCTGCAAAGCTATGTCGAGTGCTGCGGCATGCGGAGACAATAAAAGCCCCATAGTAGAACACAGATTGAAGCTTCTAAGTTGATGTAATAGCCAGTAAGAAGTAGTACAATTCAAGTTTTAGGTATCGATTGTTGACTTTTTACCCTTCTCTGGTGCCTTGGGCATGAGCTAGGACCTTAAGATTCTGCATGTAAGGAGGAGTAGCAGCCTAGTTGCACGGGAGAATGTGAAAAGTGTTCATATGTAGTAAAAACCTGAGAAATCCGTCCATTTTCGTCATTTGTTATCGAATCGACTTAAAGCTAGATCGTCACATTGGCCGCTCTTCTCTCTGAAACGGTTGTACTTATCGTCTGCAAAGCTATGTCGAGTGCTGCGGCATGCGGAGACACTAAAAGCACCATAGGTAGAACACAGATGAAGCTTCTAAGTTGATGTAATAGTCAGTAAGAAGTAGTTACAATTCAAGTTTTAGGTATTGATTATTGACTTTTTAGCTGGCTTTGGTGCCTTGGACATGAGCTAGGACCTTAAGATTCTGCATGAAAGGAGGACTAGCAGCCGAGTTTCACGGGAGAATGTGAAAAGTGTTCATATGTAGTAAAAACCAGAGAAATCCGTCCGTGTTCGACATTTGTTATCGAATCGACTTAAAGCCAGATCGTCACATTGGCCGCTCTTCTCTTTGAAACGGTTGTACTTATCGTCTGCAAAGCTATGTCGCGTACTGCGGTATGCGGAGACACGAAAAATACCATAGTAGAACACGGATGAAGCTTCTAAGTTGATGTAATAGCCAGTAAGAAGTAGTACAATTCAAGTTTTAGGCATCGATTATTGACTTTTAGCTGGCTTTGGTGTCTTGGACATGAGCTAGGACCTTAAGATTCTGCATGAAAGGAGGACTAGCAGCCGACTTGCACGGGAGAATGTGAAAAGTGTTCATACGTAGTAAAAACGGGAGAAATCCGTCCGTTTTTGTCATTTGTTATTGAATCGACTTAAAGCCAGATCGTCACATTGGCCGCCCTTCTCTCTGAAACGGTTGTACTTATCGTCTGCAAAGCTATGTCGCGTGCTGCGGTTTGCGGAGAAGAACTAGAAATACCATAATAGAACACGGATGAAGCTTCTAAGTTGATGTAATAGCCAGTAAAATGTAGTACAATTCAAGTTGTAATCATCGATTATTGACTTTTAGCTGGCTTTGGTGCCTTGGACATGAGCTAGGACCTTAAGATTCTGCATGAAAGGAGGACTAGCAGCCGAGTTGCACGGGGAGAATGTGAAAAGTGTTCATATGTAGTAGAAACCTGAGAAATCCATCCGTTTTCGTCATTTGTTATCGAATCGACTTAAAGCCAGATCGTCACATTGGCCGCTCTTCTCTCTGAAACGGTTGTAATTATCGTCTGCAAAGCTATGTCACGTGCTGCGGTATGTGGAGACACTGAACGCACCATAGTAGAACACAGATGAAGCTTCTAAGATTTTGTAATAGCCAGTAAGAAGTAGTACAATTCCAGTTTTAGGTATCAATTATTGACTTTTTAGCTGGCTTTGGTGCCTTCGACATGAGCTAGGAACCTTACGATTCTGCATGAAAGCAGGACTATCAACCGAGTTGCACGGGAGAATGCGAAAAGTCTTCATTTGTAGTAAGAACCTGAAAAATCAGTCCGTTTTCGTCATTTGTTATCGAATCGACTTACAGCCAGATCGTCACATTGGCCGCTCTTCTGTCTGATACGGTCGCACTTATCTTCTGAAAGCTATGTCGCGTGCTGCGGTATGCGGAGACACTAAAAGCACCATAGTGGTACACAGATGAAGCTTCTAAGATGATGTAATAGCCAGTAAGAAGTAGTACAATTCAAGTTTTAGGTATCGATTGTTGACTTTTTACCCTTCTTTGGTGCCTTGGGCATGAGCTAGGAACTTAAGATTTTGCATGATAGGAGGTCTAGCAGCCTCGTTGCACGGGAGAATGTGAAAAGTGTTCATATGTAATAAAAACCTGAGAATCCATCCGTTTTCGTCATTTGTTATCGAATCGACTTAAAGCCAGATCGTCACATTGTCCGCCCTTCTCTCTGAAACGGTTGTACTTATCGTCTGCAAAGCTAAGTCGCGTACTGCGGTATGCGGAGACACGAAAAATACCATAGTAGAACACGGATGAAGCTTCTAAGTTGATGTAATAGACAGTAAGAAGTAGTACAATTCAAGTTTTAGGCATCGATTATTGACTTTTAGCTGGCTTTGGTGTCTTGGACATGAGCTAGGACCTTAAGATTCTGCATGAAAGGAGGACTAGCAGCCGACTTGCACGGGAGAATGTGAAAAGTGTTCATACGTAGTAAAAACCTGAGAAATCCGTCCGTTTTTGTCATTTGTTATTGAATCGACTTAAAGCCAGATCGTCACATTGGCCGCCCTTCTCTCTGAAACGGTTGTACTTATCGTCTGCAAATCTATGTCACGTGCTGCGGTACGTGGAGACACTGAAAGCACCATAGTAGAACACAGATCAAGCTTCTAAGATTTTGTAATAGCCAGTAAGAAGTAGTAGAATTCCAGTTTTAGGTATCAATTATTGACTTTTTAGCTGGCTTTGGTGCCTTCGACATGAGCTAGGACCTTACGATTCTGCATGAAAGCAGGACTATCAACCGAGTTGCACGGGAGAATGCGAAAAGTCTTCATTTGTAGTAAGAACCTGAAAAATCAGTCCGTTTTCGTCATTTGTTATCGAATCGACTTACAGCTAGATCGTCACATTGGCCGCTCTTCTGTCTGATACGGTCGCACTTATCTTCTGAAAGCTATGTCGCGTGCTGCGGTATGCGGAGACACTAAAAGCACCATAGTGGTACACAGATGAAGCTTCTAAGATGATGTAATAGCCAGTAAGAAGTAGTACAATTGAAGTTTTAGGTATCGATTGTTGACTTTTTACCCTTCTTTGGTGCCTTGGGCATGAGCTAGGAACTTAAGATTTTGCATGATAGGAGGTCTAGCAGCCGCGTTGCACGGGAGAATGTGAAAAGTGTTCATATGTAATAAAAACCTGAGAATCCATCCGTTTTCGTCATTTGTTATCGAATCGACTTAAAGCCAGATCGTCACATTGTCCGCCCTTCTCTCTGAAACGGTTGTACTTATCGTCTGCAAAGCTAAGTCGCGTACTGCGGTATGCGGAGACACGAAAAATACCATAGTAGAACACGGATGAAGCTTCTAAGTTGATGTAATAGACAGTAAGAAGTAGTACAATTCAAGTTTTAGGCATCGATTATTGACTTTTAGCTGGCTTTGGTGTCTTGGACATGAGCTAGGACCTTAAGATTCTGCATGAAAGGAGGACTAGCAGCCGACTTGCACGGGAGAATGTGAAAAGTGTTCATACGTAGTAAAAACCTGAGAAATCCGTCCGTTTTTGTCATTTGTTATTGAATCGACTTAAAGCCAGATCGTCACATTGGCCGCCCTTCTCTCTGAAACGGTTGTACTTATCGTCTGCAAATCTATGTCACGTGCTGCGGTATGTGGAGACACTGAAAGCACCATAGTAGAACACAGATCAAGCTTCTAAGATTTTGTAATAGCCAGTAAGAAGTAGTACAATTCCAGTTTTAGGTATCAATTATTGACTTTTTAGCTGGCTTTGGTGCCTTCGACATGAGCTAGGACCTTACGATTCTGCATGAAAGCAGGACTATCAACCGAGTTGCACGGGAGAATGTATAAAGTGTTCATTTGTAGTAAAAACCCGAGAAATCCCTCCGTTTTCTTCATTTGTTATCGAATCGACTTAAAGCCAGATCGTCACATTGTCCGCCCTTCTCTCTGAAACGGTTGTACTTATCGTCTGCAAAGCTATGTCGCGTGCTGCGGTATGCGGAGAAACTAGAAATACCATAATAGAACACGGATGAAGCTTCTAAGTTGATGTAATAGCCAGTAAAATGTAGTACAATTCAAGTTGTAATCATCGATTATTGACTTTTAGCTGGCTTTGGTGCCTTGGACATGAGCTAGGACCTTAAGATTCTGCATGAAAGGAGGACTAGCAGCCGAGTTGCACGGGAGAATGTGAAAAGTGTTCATATGTAGTAAAAACCAGAGAAATCCGTCCGTGATCGACATTTGTTATCGAATCGACTTAAAGCCAGATCGTCACATTGGCCGCTCTTCTCTCTGAAACGGTTGTACTTATTGTCTGCAAAGCTATGTCGAGTGCTGCGGCATGCGGAGACAATAAAAGCCCCATAGTAGAACACAGATGAAGCTTCTAAGTTGATGTAATAGCCAGTAAGAAGTAGTACAATTCAAGTTTTAGGTATCGATTGTTGACTTTTTACCCTTCTCTGGTGCCTTGGGCATGAGCTAGGAACTTAAGATTTTGCATGATAGGAGGTCTAGCAGCCGCGTTGCACGTGAGAATGTGAAAAGTGTTCATATGTAGTAAAAACCTGAGAAATACGTCCGTTTTCGTCATTTGTTATCGAATCGACTTAAAGCCAGATCGTCACATTGGCCGCTCTACTCTCTAAAACGGTTGTACTTATCGTCTGCAAAGCTATGTCGCGTGCTGCGGTATGCGGAGACACTAAAAGCACCATAGTAGAACACAGATGAAGCTTCTTAGTTGATGTAATAGCCAGTAAGAAGTAGTACAATTCAAGTGACAGGTATCGATTATTGACTTTTTACCTGGCTTTGGTGCCTTGGACATGAGCTAGGACCTTAAGATTCTGCATGAAAGGAGGACTAGCAGCCGAGTTGCACAGGAGAATGTGAAATGTGTTCATATGTAGTAAAAACCAGAGAAATCCGTCCGTGTTCAACATTTGTTATGGAATCGACTTAAAGCCAGATCGTCACATTGGCCGCTGTTCTCTCTGAAATGGTTGTACTTATCGTCTGCAAAGCTATGTCGAGTGCTGCGGCATGCGGAGACACTAAAAGCACCATAGTAGAACACAGATGAAGCTTCTAAGTTGATGTAATAACAAGTAAGAAGAAGTACAATTCAAGTTTTAGGTATCGATTGTTGACTTTTTACCCTTCTTTGGTGCCTTGGGCATGAGCTAGGAACTTAAGATTTTGCATGATAGGAGGTCTAGCAGCCGCGTTGCACGTGAGAATGTGAAAAAAGTTCATATATAGTAAAAACCTGAGAAATCTGTCCGTTTTCGTCATTTGTTATCGATTCGACTTAAAGCCAGATCGTCACATTGGCCGCTCTTCTCTCTGAAACGGTTGTACTTATCGTCTGCAAAGCTATGTCGCGTGCTGCGGTATGTGGAGACACTAAAAGCACCATAGTAGAACACAGATGAAGCTTCCAAGTTGATGTAATAGCCAGTAAGAAGTAGTACAATTCAAGTTGTAGGTATCGATTATTGACTTTTTAGCTGGCTTTGGCGCCTTGAACATGAGCTAGGACCTTAAGTTTCTTCATTAATGGAGGACTAGCAGCCGAGTTGCACGGGAGAATGTGAAAAGTGTTCATATGCAGTAAAAGCCTAAGAAATCCGTCCGTGTTCGACATTTGTTATCGAATCGACTTAATGCCAGATCGTCACATTGGCCGCTCTTCTCTCTAAAACGGTTGTACTTATTGTCTACAAAGCTATGACGAGTGCTGCGGTATGCGGAGACACTAAAAGCACCATAGTAGAACACAGATGAAGTTTCTAAGTTGATGTAATAGCCAGTAAGAAGTAGTACAATTCAAGTTATAGGTATCGATTACCGACTTTTTAGCTGGCTTTGGTACCTTGGACAAGAGCTAGGACCTTATGATTCTGCACGAAAGGAGGACTAGCAGCCCAGTTGCACGGGAGAATGTGAAAAGTGTTCATATGTAGTAAAAACCTGAGAAATCCGTCCGTTTCCGCCATTTGTCAGGAATCGACTTAAAGCAAGATCGACACATTGGCCGCTCTTCTCTCTGAAACGGTTGTACTTATCGTCTGCAAAGCTATGTCGCGTGCTGCGGTATGCGGAGACACTAAAAGCACCATAGTAGAACACAGATGAAGCTTCTCAGCTGATGTAATAGCCAGTAAGAAATAGTACAATTCATGTTATAGGTATCGATTATAGACTTCTTAGCTGGCTTTGGTGACTTGAACTTGAGCTAGGACCTTAAGATTCTGCATGAAGGGAGGACTAGCAGCCGAGTTGCACTGGAGAATGTGGAAAGTGTTCATATGCAGTAAAAACCTGAGAAATCCTTCCGTTTTCGTCATTTGTTATCGAATTGACTTACAGCCAGATCGTCACATTGGCCGCTCTTCTCTCTGAAACGGTTGTACTTATCGACTGCAAAGCTATGTCGTGGGCTGCGGTATGCGGAGACACTAAAAGCACCATAGTAGAACACAGATGATGCCTCTAATTTGATGTAATAGCCAGTAAGAAGTAGTATAATTCAAGTTTTAGGTATCGATTATTGACTTTTTAGCAGGCTTTGGTGCCTTGGACATGGCTAGGACCTTGAGATTCTGCATGAAAGGAGGACTAGCAGCCGAGTTGCACGGGAGAATGTGAAAAGGGTTCATATGTAGTAAAAACCTTAAATATCCGTTCGTTATCGTCATTGTTATCGAATCGACTTAAAGCCAGATCGTCACATTAGCCGCTATTCTCTCTGAAACGGTTGTACTAATCGCCTGCAAAGCTATGTCGCGTGCTGCCGTATGCGGAGACACTAAAAGCACCATAGTAGAACACAGATGAAGCTTCTAAGATGATGTAATAGTCAGTAAGAAGTAGTACAATTCAAGTTTTAGGTATTGATTATTGACTTATTAGCTGGCCTTGGTGCCTTGGACATGAGCTAGGACCTTAAGATTCTGCATGAAAGGAGGACTAGCAGCCGAGTTGCTCGGGAGAATGTGAAAAGTTTTAATATGTAGTAAAAACCAGAGAAATCCGTCCGTGTTCGACATTTGTTATCGAATCGACTTAAAGCCAGATCGTCACATTGGCTGCTCTTCTCTCTGAAACGGTTGTACTTATCGTCTGCAAAGCTATGTCGCGTGCTGCGGTATGCTGAGACACTAAAAGCCCCATAGTAGAACACAGATGAAGCTTCTAAGTTGATGTAATAGCCAGTAAGAAGTAGTACAATTCAAGTTTTAGGTATCGATTGTTGACTTTTTACCCTTCTTTGGTGCCTTGGGCATGAGCTAGGAACTTAAGATTTTGCATGATAGGAGGTCTAGCAGCCGAGTTGCACGGGAGAATGTGAAAAGTGTTCATATGTAGTAAAAACCTAAGAAATCCGTCCGTTTCCGCCATTTGTTATCGAATCGACTTACAGCCAGATCGTCACATTGGCCGCTCTTCTCTCTGAAACGGTTGTACTTATCGTCTGCAAAGCTATGTCGCGTTCTGCGGTATGCGGAGACACTAAAAGCACCATAGTAGAACACAGATGAAGCTTCTAAGCTGATGTAATAGCCAGTAAGAAGTAGTACAATTCAAGTTATAGGTATCGATTATTGACTTATCAGCTGGCTTTGGTACCTTGGACATGAGCTAGGACCTTATGATTCTGCACGAAAGGAGGACTAGCAGCCCAGTTACACGGGAGAATGTGAAAAGTGTTCATATGTAGTAAAAACCTAAGAAATCCGTCCGTTTCCGCCATTTGTTATCGAATCGACTTAAGGCCAGATCGTCACATTGGACGCTCTTCTCTCTGAAACGGTTGTACTTATCGTCTGCAAAGCTATGTCGCGTGCTGCGGTATGCGGAGACACTAAAAGCACCATAGTAGAACACAGATGAAGCTTCTAAGCTGATGTAATAGCCAGTAACAAGTAGTAGAATTCATGTTATAGGTATCGATTATTGACTTCTTAGCTTGCTTTGGTGACTTGAACATGAGCTAGGACCTTAAGATTTTGCATGATAGGAGGTCTAGCAGCCGCGTTGCACGGGAGAATGTGAAAAGTGTTCATATGTAATAAAATCCTGAGAATCCATCCGTTTTCGTCATTTGTTATCGAATCGACTTAAAGCCAGATCGTCACATTGTCCGCCCTTCTCTCTGAAACGGTTGTACTTATCGTCTGCAAAGCTAAGTCGCGTACTGCGGTATGCGGAGACACGAAAAATACCATAGTAGAACACGGATGAAGCTTCTAAGTTGATGTAATAGACAGTAAGAAGTAGTACAATTCAAGTTTTAGGCATCGATTATTGACTTTTAGCTGGCTTTGGTGTCTTGGACATGAGCTAGGACCTTAAGATTCTGCATGAAAGGAGGACTAGCAGCCGACTTGCACGGGAGAATGTGAAAAGTGTTCATACGTAGTAAAAACCTGAGAAATCCGTCCGTTTTTGTCATTTGTTATTGAATCGACATAAAGCCAGATCGTCACATTGGCCGCCCTTCTCTCTGAAACGGTTGTACTTATCGTCTGCAAATCTATGTCACGTGCTGCGGTATGTGGAGACACTGAAAGCACCATAGTAGAACACAGATCAAGCTTCTAAGATTTTGTAATAGCCAGTAAGAAGTAGTACAATTCCAGTTTTAGGTATCAATTATTGACTTTTTAGCTGGCTTTGGTGCCTTCGACATGAGCTAGGACCTTACGATTATGCATGAAAGCAGGACTATCAACCGAGTTGCACGGGAGAATGTATAAAGTGTTCATTTGTAGTAAAAACCCGAGAAATCCCTCCGTTTTCTTCATTTGTTATCGAATCGACTTAAAGCCAGATCGTCACATTGTCCGCCCTTCTCTCTGAAACGGTTGTACTTATCGTCTGCAAAGCTATGTCGCGTGCTGCGGTATGCGGAGAAACTAGAAATACCATAATAGAACACGGATGAAGCTTCTAAGTTGATGTAATAGCCAGTAAAATGTAGTACAATTCAAGTTGTAATCATCGATTATTGACTTTTAGCTGGCTTTGGTGCCTTGGACATGAGCTAGGACCTTAAGATTCTGCATGAAAGGAGGACTAGCAGCCGAGTTGCACGGGAGAATGTGAAAAGTGTTCATATGTAGTAAAAACCAGAGAAATCCGTCCGTGATCGACATTTGTTATCGAATCGACTTAAAGCCAGATCGTCACATTGGCCGCTCTTCTCTCTGAAACGGTTGTACTTATTGTCTGCAAAGCTATGTCGAGTGCTGCGGCATGCGGAGACAATAAAAGCCCCATAGTAGAACACAGATGAAGCTTCTAAGTTGATGTAATAGCCAGTAAGAAGTAGTACAATTCAAGTTTTAGGTATCGATTGTTGACTTTTTACCCTTCTCTGGTGCCTTGGGCATGAGCTAGGAACTTAAGATTTTGCATGATAGGAGGTCTAGCAGCCGCGTTGCACGTGAGAATGTGAAAAGTGTTCATATGTAGTAAAAACCTGAGAAATACGTCCGTTTTCGTCATTTGTTATCGAATCGACTTAAAGCCAGATCGTCACATTGGCCGCTCTACTCTCTAAAACGGTTGTACTTATCGTCTGCAAAGCTATGTCGCGTGCTGCGGTATGCGGAGACACTAAAAGCACCATAGTAGAACACAGATGAAGCTTCATAGTTGATGTAATAGCCAGTAAGAAGTAGTACAATTCAAGTGACAGGTATCGATTATTGACTTTTTACCTGGCTTTGGTGCCTTGGACATGAGCTAGGACCTTAAGATTCTGCATGAAAGGAGGACTAGCAGCCGAGTTGCACAGGAGAATGTGAAATGTGTTCATATGTAGTAAAAACCAGAGAAATCCGTCCGTGTTCAACATTTGTTATGGAATCGACTTAAAGCCAGATCGTCACATTGGCCGCTGTTCTCTCTGAAATGGTTGTACTTATCGTCTGCAAAGCTATGTCGAGTGCTGCGGCATGCGGAGACACTAAAAGCACCATAGTAGAACACAGATGAAGCTTCTAAGTTGATGTAATAACAAGTAAGAAGAAGTACAATTCAAGTTTTAGGTATCGATTGTTGACTTTTTACCCTTCTTTGGTGCCTTGGGCATGAGCTAGGAACTTAAGATTTTGCATGATAGGAGGTCTAGCAGCCGCGTTGCACGTGAGAATGTGAAAAAAGTTCATATATAGTAAAAACCTGAGAAATCTGTCCGTTTTCGTCATTTGTTATCGATTCGACTTAAAGCCAGATCGTCACATTGGCCGCTCTTCTCTCTGAAACGGTTGTACTTATCGTCTGCAAAGCTATGTCGCGTGCTGCGGTATGTGGAGACACTAAAAGCACCATAGTAGAACACAGATGAAGCTTCCAAGTTGATGTAATAGCCAGTAAGAAGTAGTACAATTCAAGTTGTAGGTATCGATTATTGACTTTTTAGCTGGCTTTGGTGCCTTGAACATGAGCTAGGACCTTAAGTTTCTTCATTAATGGAGGACTAGCAGCCGAGTTGCACGGGAGAATGTGAAAAGTGTTCATATGCAGTAAAAGCCTAAGAAATCCGTCCGTGTTCGACATTTGTTATCGAATCGACTTAATGCCAGATCGTCACATTGGCCGCTCTTCTCTCTGAAACGGTTGTACTTATTGTCTACAAAGCTATGACGAGTGCTGCGGTATGCGGAGACACTAAATGCACCATAGTAGAACACAGATGAAGCTTCTAAGTTGATGTAATAGCCAGTAAGAAGTAGTACAATTCAAGTTATAGGTATCGATTACCGACTTTTTAGCTGGCTTTGGTACCTTGGACATGAGCTAGGACCTTATGATTCTGCACGAAAGGAGGACTAGCAGCCCAGTTGCACGGGAGAATGTGAAAAGTGTTCATATGTAGTAAAAACCTGAGAAATCCGTCCGTTTCCGCCATTTGTCAGGAATCGACTTAAAGCAAGATCGACACATTGGCCGCTCTTCTCTCTGAAACGGTTGTACTTATCGTCTGCAAAGCTATGTCGCGTGCTGCGGTATGCGGAGACACTAAAAGCACCATAGTAGAACACAGATGAAGCTTCTAAGCTGATGTAATAGCCAGTAAGAAGTAGTACAATTCATGTTATACGTATCGATTATAGACTTCTTAGCTGGCTTTGGTGACTTGAACTTGAGCTAGGACCTTAAGATTCTGCATGAAGGGAGGACTAGCAGCCGAGTTGCACTGGAGAATGTGGAAAGTGTTCATATGCAGTAAAAACCTGAGAAATCCTTCCGTTTTCGTCATTTGTTATCGAATTGACTTACAGCCAGATCGTCACATTGGCCGCTCTTCTCTCTGAAACGGTTGTACTTATCGACTGCAAAGCTATGTCGTGGGCTGCGGTATGCGGAGACACTAAGAGCACCATAGTAGAACACAGATGATGCCTCTAATTTGATGTAATAGCCAGTAAGAAGTAGTATAATTCAAGTTTTAGGTATCGATTATTGTCTTTTTAGCAGGCTTTGGTGCCTTGGACATGGCTAGGACCTTGAGATTCTGCATGAAAGGAGGACTAGCAGCCGAGTTGCACGGGAGAATGTGAAAAGGGTTCATATGTAGTAAAAACCTTAAATATCCGTTCGTTATCGTCATTGTTATCGAATCGACTTAAAGCCAGATCGTCACATTAGCCGCTCTTCTCTCTGAAACGGTTGTACTAATCGCCTGCAAAGCTATGTCGCGTGCTGCCGTATGCGGAGACACTAAAAGCACCATAGTAGAACACAGATGAAGCTTCTAAGATGATGTAATAGTCAGTAAGAAGTAGTACAATTCAAGTTTTAGGTATTGATTATTGACTTATTAGCTGGCCTTGGTGCCTTGGACATGAGCTAGGACCTTAAGATTCTGCATGAAAGGAGGACTAGCAGCCGAGTTGCTCGGGAGAATGTGAAAAGTTTTAATATGTAGTAAAAACCAGAGAAATCCGTCCGTGTTCGACATTTGTTATCGAATCGACTTAAAGCCAGATCGTCACATTGGCTGCTCTTCTCTCTGAAACGGTTGTACTTATCGTCTGCAAAGCTATGTCGCGTGCTGCGGTATGCTGAGACACTAAAAGCCCCATAGTAGAACACAGATGAAGCTTCTAAGTTGATGTAATAGCCAGTAAGAAGTAGTACAATTCAAGTTTTAGGTATCGATTGTTGACTTTTTACCCTTCTTTGGTGCCTTGGGCATGAGCTAGGAACTTAAGATTTTGCATGATAGGAGGTCTAGCAGCCGAGTTGCACGGGAGAATGTGAAAAGTGTTCATATGTAGTAAAAACCTAAGAAATCCGTCCGTTTCCGCCATTTGTTATCGAATCGACTTAAAGCCAGATCGTCACATTGGCCGCTCTTCTCTCTGAAACGGTTGTACTTATCGTCTGCAAAGCTATGTCGCGTGCTGCGGTATGCGGAGACACTAAAAGCACCATAGTAGAACACAGATGAAGCTTCTAAGCTGATGTAATAGCCAGTAAGAAGTAGTACAATTCAAGTTATAGGTATCGATTATTGACTTATCAGCTGGCTTTGGTACCTTGGACATGAGCTAGGACCTTATGATTCTGCACGAAAGGAGGACTAGCAGCCCAGTTACACGGGAGAATGTGAAAAGTGTTCATATGTAGTAAAAACCTAAGAAATCCGTCCGTTTCCGCCATTTGTTATCGAATCGACTTAAAGCCAGATCGTCACATTGGCCGCTCTTCTCTCTGAAACGGTAGTACTTATCTTCTGCAAAGCTTTGTCGCTTGCTGCGGTATGTGGAGACACTAAAAGCACCATAGTAGAACACAGATGAAGCTTCTAAGTTGATGTAATAGCTAGTAAGAAGTAGTACAATTTAAATTTTAGATATCGATTATTGACTTTTTAGCTGGCTTTGGTGCCTTGGACATGAGCTAGGACCTTAAGAATCTGCATGAAAGGAGGACTAGCAGCCGAGTTGCACGGGAGAATGTGAAAAGTGTTCATATGTAGTAAAAACCTGAGAAACCCGTCCGTTTTCGTCATTAATTATCGAATCGACTTAAAGCCAGATCGCCACATTGGCCGCTCTTCTCTCTGAAACGGTTGTACTTATCGTGTGAAAGCTATGTCGCGTGCTGCGGTATGCGGAGACACTAAAAGCAGCATAGTAGAACACAGATGAAGCTTCTATGTTGATGTAATAGCTAGTAAGAAGTAGTACAATTGAAATTTTAGATATCGATTATTGACTTTTTAGCTGGCTTTGGTGCCTTGGACATGAGCTAGGACCTTACGATTCTGCATGAAAGGAGGACTAGCAGCCCAGTTGCACGGGAGAATGTGAAAAGTGTTCATATGTAGTAAAAACCAAAGAAATCCGTCAGTTTCCGCCATTTGTTATCGAATCGACTTAAAGCCAGATCGTCACATTGGCCGCTCTTCTCTCTGAAACAGTTGTACTTATCGTCTGCAAAGCTATGTCGAGTGCTGCGGCATGCGGAGACACTAAAAGCACCATAGTAGAACACAGATGAAGCTTCCAAGTTGATGTAATAGCCAGTAAGAAGTAGTACAATTCAAGTTTTAGGTATCGATTGTTGACTTTTTACCCTTCTTTGGTGCCTTGGGCATGAACTAGGAACTTAAGATTTTGCAAGATAGGAGGTCTAGCAGCCGCGTTGCACGTGAGAATGTGAAAAGTGTTCATATGTAGTAAAAACCAAAGAAATCCGTCTGTTTCCGCCATTTGTTATCGAATCGACTTAAAGCCAGATCGTCACATTAGGCGCTCTACTCTCTAATACGGTTGTACTTATCGTCTGCAAAGCTATTTCGCGTGCTGCGGTATGCGGAGACACTAAAAGCATCATAGTAGAACACAGATGAAGCCTCTAATTTGATGTAATAGCCAGTAAGAAGTAGTATAATTCAAGTTTTAGGTATCGATTATTGACTTTTTAGCTGGCTTTGGTGCCTTGGGCATGGCTAGGACCTTGAGATTCTGCATGAAAGGAGGACTAGCAGCCGAGTTGAACGGGAGAATGTGAAAAGTGTTCATATTTAGTAAAAATCTTAAAAATCCGTTCGTTATCGTCATTGTTATCGAATCGACTTAAAGCCAGATCGTCACATTGGCCGCTCTTCTCTCTGAAACGGTTGTACTTATCGTCTGCAAAGCTATGTCGAGTTCTGCGGCATGCGGAGACACTAAAAGCACCATAGTAGAACACAGATGAAGCTTCTAAGTTGATGTAATAGTCAGTAAGAAGTAGTACAATTCAAGTTTTAGGTATTGATTATTGACTTTTTAGCTGGCTTTGGAGCCTTGGACATGAGCTAGGACCTTAAGATTCTGCATGAAAGGAGGACTAGCAGCCGAGTTGCACGGGAGAATGTGAAAAGTGTTCATATGTAGTAAAAACCAGAGAAATCCGCCCGTGTTCGACATTTGTTATCGAATCGACTTAAAGCCAGATCGTCACATTGGCCGCTCTTCTCTCTGAAACGGTTGTACTTATCGTCTGCAAAGCTATGTCGCGTGCTGCGGTATGCTGAGACACTAAAAGCCTCATAGTAGAACACAGATGAAGCTTCTAAGTTGATGTAATAGCCAGTAAGAAGTAGTACAATTCAAGTTTTAGGTATCGATTGTTGACTTTTTACCCTTCTTTGGTGCCTTGGGCATGAGCTAGGAACTTAAGATTTTGCATGATATGAGGTCTAGCAGCCGAGTTGCACGGGAGAATGCGAAAAGTGTTCATATGTAGTAAAAACCTAAGAAATCCGTCCGTTTCCGCCATTTGTTATCGAATCGACTTAAAGCCAGATCGTCACATTGGCCGCTCTTCTCTCTGAAACGGTTGTACTTATCGTCTGCAAAGCTATGTCGCGTGCTGCGGTATGCGGAGACACTAAAAGCACCATAGTAGAACACAGATGAAACTTCTAAGCTGATGTAATAGCCAGTAACAAGTAGTAGAATTCATGTTATAGGTATCGATTATTGACTTCTTAGCTTGCTTTGGTGACTTGAACATGAGCTAGGACCTTAAGATTCTGCATGAAAGGAGGACTAGCAGCCAAATTGCACTGGAGAATGTGAAAAATGTTCATATGTAGTAAAAACCTGAGAAATCCTTCCGTTTCCGCCATTTGTTATCGAATCCACTTAACGCCAGATCGTCACATTGGCCGCTCTTCTCTCTCAACCGGTGGTACTTATCATTTGCAAAGCTATGTGTCGAGCTGCGGTATGCGGAGACACTAAAAGCAACATAGTAGAACACAGATGAAGTTTCTAAGTTGATGTAATAGCCAGTAAGAAGTAGTACAATTCAAGTTTTAGGTATCGATTATTGACTTTCTAGCTGGCTTTGGTGCCTTGGACATGAACTAGGACCTTAAGATTCTGCATGAAAGGAGGACTAGCAGCCGAGTTGAACGGGAGAATGTGAAAAGTGATCATATGTAGTAAAAACATCGACTTAAAGCCAGATCGTCACATTGGCCGCTCTTCTCTCTGAAACGGTAGTACTTATCTTATGCAAAGCTTTGTCGCGTGCTGCGGTATGTGGAGACACTAAAAGCACCATAGTAGAACACAGATGAAGCTTCTAAGTTGATGTAATAGCTAGTAAGAAGTAGTACAATTTAAATTTTAGATATCGATTATTGACTTTTTAGCTGGCTTTGGTGCCTTGGACATGAGCTAGGACCTTAAGAATCTGCATGAAAGGAGGACTAGCAGCCGAGTTGCACGGGAGAATGTGAAAAGTGTTCATATGTAGTAAAAACCTGAGAAACCCGTCCGTTTTCGTCATTAATTATCGAATCGACTTAAAGCCAGATCGCCACATTGGCCGCTCTTCTCTCTGAAACGGTTGTACTTATCGTGTGAAAGCTATGTCGCGTGCTGCGGTATGCGGAGACACTAAAAGCAGCATAGTAGAACACAGATGAAGCTTCTATGTTGATGTAATAGCTAGTAAGAAGTAGTACAATTGAAATTTTAGATATCGATTATTGACTTTTTAGCTGGCTTTGGTGCCTTGGACATGAGCTAGGACCTTACGATTCTGCATGAAAGGAGGACTAGCAGCCCAGTTGCACGGGAGAATGTGAAAAGTGTTCATATGTAGTAAAAACCAAAGAAATCCGTCAGTTTCCGCCATTTGTTATCGAATCGACTTAAAGCCAGATCGTCACATTGGCCGCTCTTCTCTCTGAAACAGTTGTACTTATCGTCTGCAAAGCTATGTCGAGTGCTGCGGCATGCGGAGACACTAAAAGCACCATAGTAGAACACAGATGAAGCTTCCAAGTTGATGTAATAGCCAGTAAGAAGTAGTACAATTCAAGTTTTAGGTATCGATTGTTGACTTTTTACCCTTCTTTGGTGCCTTGGGCATGAACTAGGAACTTAAGATTTTGCAAGATAGGAGGTCTAGCAGCCGCGTTGCACGTGAGAATGTGAAAAGTGTTCATATGTAGTAAAAACCAAAGAAATCCGTCTGTTTCCGCCATTTGTTATCGAATCGACTTAAAGCCAGATCGTCACATTGGGCGCTCTACTCTCTAATACGGTTGTACTTATCGTCTGCAAAGCTATTTCGCGTGCTGCGGTATGCGGAGACACTAAAAGCATCATAGTAGAACACAGATGAAGCCTCTAATTTGATGTAATAGCCAGTAAGAAGTAGTATAATTCAAGTTTTAGGTATCGATTATTGACTTTTTAGCTGGCTTTGGTGCCTTGGACATGGCTAGGACCTTCAGATTCTGCATGAAAGGAGGACTAGCAGCCGAGTTGAACGGGAGAATGTGAAAAGTGTTCATATTTAGTAAAAATCTTAAAAATCCGTTCGTTATCGTCATTGTTATCGAATCGACTTAAAGCCAGATCGTCACATTGGCCGCTCTTCTCTCTGAAACGGTTGTACTTATCGTCTGCAAAGCTATGTCGAGTTCTGCGGCATGCGGAGACACTAAAAGCACCATAGTAGAACACAGATGAAGCTTCTAAGTTGATGTAATAGTCAGTAAGAAGTAGTACAATTCAAGTTTTAGGTATTGATTATTGACTTTTTAGCTGGCTTTGGAGCCTTGGACATGAGCTAGGACCTTAAGATTCTGCATGAAAGGAGGACTAGCAGCCGAGTTGCACGGGAGAATGTGAAAAGTGTTCATATGTAGTAAAAACCAGAGAAATCCGCCCGTGTTCGACATTTGTTATCGAATCGACTTAAAGCCAGATCGTCACATTGGCCGCTCTTCTCTCTGAAACGGTTGTACTTATCGTCTGCAAAGCTATGTCGAGTGCTGCGGTATGTGGAGACACTAAAAGCACCATAGTAGGACACAGATGAAACTGCCAAGTAGCTGTAATAGCTAGTAGAAGTAGTACAATTCAAGTTTCAGGTATCGATTACTGACTTTTTAGCTGGCTTTGGTGCCTTGGACATGAGCTAGGACCTTAAGATTCTTCATTAATGGAGGACTAGCAGCCGATTTGCATGGGAGGATGTGAAAAGTGTTCATATGTAGTAAAAACCCGAGAAATCCGTCCGTGTTCGACATCTGTTATCGAATCGACTTAAACCAGATCGTCACATTGGCCGCTCTTCTCTCTGAAACGGTTGTACTTATTGTCTACAAAGCTATGTCGAGTGCTGCGGTATGCGGAGACACTATAAGCACCATAGTAGAACACAGATGAAGCTTCTAAGTTGATGTAATAGCCAGTAAGATGTAGTACAATTCAAGTTATAGGTATCGATTATTGATTTTTTAGCTGGCTTTGGTACCTTGGACATGAGCTAGGACCTTATGTTTCTGCATGAAAGGAGGACTAGCAGCCCAGTTGCACGGGAGACTGTGAAAAGTGTTCATATGTAGTAAAAACCTGAGAAATCCGTCCTTTTCCGCCATTTGTTATGGAATCGACTTAAAGCCAGATCGTCACATTGGCCGCTCTTCTCTCTGAAACGGTTGTACTTATCGTCTGCAAAGCTATGTCGCGTGCTGCGGTATGTGGAGACACTAAAAGCACCATAGTAGAACACAGATGAAGCTTCCAAGTTGATGTAATAGCCCTTAAGAAGTAGTAAAATTCAAGTTTTAGGTATCGATTATTGACTTTTTAGCTGTCTTTGGTGCCTTGGACATGAGCTAGGACCTTAAGATTCTTCATTAATGGAGGACTAGCAGACGAGTTGCACGGGAGAATGTGAAAAGTGTTCATATGTAGTAAAAGCCTGAGAAATCCGTCCGTGTTCAACATTTGTTATCGAATCGACTTAAAGCCAGATGGTCACATTGGCCGCTCTTCTCTCTGAAACGGTTGTACTTATTGTCTGCAAAGCTATGTCGAGCGCTGCTGTATGCGGAGACACTAAAAGCACCATAGTAGAACACAGATGAAGCTTCTAAGTTGATGTAATAGCCAGTAAGAAGTAGTACAATTCAAGTTATAGGTATCGATTATTGACTTTTTAGCTGGCTTTGGTACCTTGTACATGAGCTAGGACCTTATGATTCTGCATGAAAGGAGGACTATCAGCCGAGTTGCACGGGAGAATGTGAAAAGTGTTCATATGTAGTAAGAACCAAAGAAATCCGTCTGTCTCCGCCATTTGTTATCGAATCGACTTAAAGCCAGATCGTCACATTGGCCGCTCTTCTCTCTGAAACGGTTGTACTTATCGTCTGCAAAGCTATGTCGCGTGCTGCGGTATCTGGAGACACTAAAAGCACCATAGTAGAACACAGATGAAGCTTCCAAGTTGATGTAATAGCCAGTAAGAAGTAGTACAATTCATGTTATAAGTATCGATTATTGGCTTCTTAGCTGGCTTTGGTGACTTGAACATGAGCTAGGACCTTAAGATTCTGCATGAAAGGAGGACTAGCAGCCGAGTTGCATGGCAGAATGTGAAAATTGTTTATATGTAGTAAAAACCAGAGAAATCCGTCCGTGTTCGACATTTGTTATCGAATCGACTTAAAGCCAGATCGTCACATTGGCCGCTCTTCTCTCTCAAACGGTTGTACTTATCATCTGCAAAGCTATGTCGAGTGCTGCGGCATGCGGAGACACTAAAAGCACCATAGTAGAACACAGATGAAGCTTCTAATTTGATGTAATAGCCAGTAAGAAGTAGTACAATTCAAGTTTTAGGTATCGATTGTTGACTTTTTACCCTTCTTTGGTGCCTAGGGCATGAGCTAGGAACTTAAGGTTTTACATGATAGGAGGTCTAGCAGCCGCGTTGCACGTGAGAATGTGAAAAGTGTTCATATGTAGTAAAAACCTGAGAAATCCGTCCGTTTTCCTCATTTGTTATCGAATCGACTTAAAGCCAGATCGTCACGTTGGGCGCTCTACTCTCTAAAACGGTTGTACTTATCGTCTGCAAAGCTATGTCGCGTGCTGCGGTATGCGGAGACACTAAAAGCACCATAGTAGAACACACATGAAGCTTCTAAGTTGATGTAATAGCCAGTAAGAAGAAGTACAATTCAAGTTATATGTATCGATTATTGACTTTTTAGCTGGCTTTGGTGCCTTGGACATGAGCTAGGACCTTAAAATTCTGCATGAAAGGACGACTAACAGCCAAGTTGCACGGAAGAATGTGAAAAGTGTTCATATATAGTAAAAACCTGAGAAATCCGTCCGTTTTAGTCATTTGTTATCGAATCGACTTAAAGCCAGATCGTCACATTGGCCGCTCTTCTCTCTGAAACGGTTGTACTTATCGTCTGCAAAGCTATGTCGCGTGCTGCGGTATGTGGAGACACTAAAAGCACCATAGTAGAACACAGATGAAGCTTCTAAGTTGATGTAATAGCCAGTAAGAAGTAGTACAATTCAAGTTATAGGTATCGATTATTGACTTTTTAGCTGGCTTTGGTACCTTGTACATGAGCTAGGACCTTATGATTCTGCATGAAAGGAGGACTATCCGCCGAGTTGCACGGGAGAATGTGAAAAGTGTTCATATGTAGTAAGAACCTAAGAAATCCGTCTGTTTCCGCCATTTGTTATCGAATCGACTTAAAGCCAGATCGTCACATTGGCCGCTCTTCTCTCTGAACCGGTTGTACTTATCGTCTGCAAAGCTATGTCGCGTGCTGCGGTATGTGGAGACACTAAAAGCACCATAGTAGAACACAGATGAAGCTTCCAAGTTGATGTAATAGCCAGTAAGAAGTAGTACAATTCATGTTATAAGTATCGATTATTGGCTTCTTAGCTGGCTTTGGTGACTTGAACATGAGCTAGGACCTTAAGATTCTGCATGAAAGGAGGACTAGCAGCCGAGTTGCATGGCAGAATGTGAAAAGTGCTCATATGTAGTAAAAACCAGAGAAATCCGTCCGTGTTCGACATTTGTTATCGAATCGACTTAAAGCCAGATCGTCACATTGGCCGTACTTCTCTCTGAAACGGTTGTACTTATCGTCTGCAAAGCTATGTCGAATGCTGCGGCATGCGGAGACACTAAAAGCACCATAGTAGAACACAGATGAAGCTTCTAAGTTGATGTAATAGCCAGTAAGAAGTAGTACAATTCAAGTTTTAGGTATCGATTGTTGACTTTTTACCCTTCTTTGGTGCCTTGGGCATGAGCTAGGAACTTAAGATTTTACATGATAGGAGGTCTAGCAGCCGCGTTGCACGTGAGAATGTGAAAAGTGTTCATATGTAGTAAAAACCTGAGAAATCCGTCCGTTTTCCGCAATTGTTATCGAATCGACTTAAAGCCAGATCGTCACGTTGAGCGCTCTACTCTCTAAAACGGTTGTACTTATCGTCTGCAAAGCTATGTCGCGTTCTGCGGTATGCGGAGACACTAAAAGCACCATAGTAGAACACAGATGAAGCTTCTAAGTTGATGTAATACCCAGTAAGAAGAAGTACAATTCAAGTTATATGTATCGATTATTGACTTTTTATCTGGCTTTGGTGCCTTGGACATGAGCTAGGACCTTAAAATTCTGCATGAAAGGACGACTAACAGCCAAGTTGCACGGAAGAATGTGAAAAGTGTTCATATATAGTAAAAACCAAAGAAATCCGTCTGTTTCCGCCATTTGTTATCGAATCGACTTAAAGCCAGATCGTCACATTGGCCGCTCTTCTCTCTGAAACGGTTGTACTAATCGCCTGCAAAGCTATGTCGCGTGCTGCGGTATGCGGAGACACTAAAAGCACCATAGTAGAACACAGATGAAGCTTCTAAGCTGATGTAATAGCCAGTAAGAAGTAGTACAATTCGTGTTATAGGTATCGATTATTGACTTCTTAGCTGGCTTTGGTCACTTGAACATGAGCTAGGACCTTAAGATTCTGCATTAAAGGAGGACTAGCAGCCGAGTTGCACGGGAGAATGTGGAAAATGTTCATATGTAGTAAAAACCTGAGAAATCCTTCCGTTTTCGTCATTTGTTATCGAATTGACTTAAAGCCAGATCGTCACATTGGCCGCTCTTCTCTCTGAAACGGTTGTACTTATCGTCTGCAAAGCTATGTCGTGTGCTGCGGTATGCGGAGACACTAAAAGCACCATAGTAGAACACAGATGAAGCTTCTAAGTTGATGTAATAGCCAGTAAGAAGTAGTACAATTCAACTTTTAGGTATCGATTATTCAATTTTTAGCTGGCTTTGGTGCCTTGGACATGAGCTAGGGGCCTTAAGATTCTGCATGAAAGGAGGACTAGCAGCCGAGTTGTTAGGGAGAAAGTGAAAAGTGTTCATATGTAGTAAAAACCTGAGAAATCCGTCAGTTTCCGCCATTTGTTATGGAATCCACTTAAAGCCAGTTCGTCACATTGGCCGCTCTTCTCTCTGAAACGGTTGTACTTATCGTCTGCAAAGCTATGTCGCGTGCTGCGGTATGCGGAGACACTAAAAGCACCATAGTAGAACACAGATGAAGCTTCTAAGCTGATGTAATAGTCAGTAAGAAGTAGTACAATTCATGTTATAAGTATCGATTATTGGCTTCTTAGCTGGCTTTGGTGACTTGAACATGAGCTAGGACCTTAAGATTCTGCATTAAAGGAGGACTAGCAGCCGAGTTGCACTGGAGAATGTGGAAAATGTTCATATGTAGTAAAAACCTGAGAAATCCTTCCGCTTTCGTCATTTGTTATCGAATTGACTTAAAGCCAGATCGTCACATTGGCCGCTCTTCTCTCTGAAACGGTTGTACTTATCGACAGCAAAGCTATGTCGCGTGCTGCGGTATGCGGAGACACTAAAAGCATTATAGTAGAACACAGATAAAGCCTCTAATTTGATGTAATAGCCAGTCAGAAGTAGTATAATTCAAGTTTTAGGTATCGATTATTGACTTTTTAGCTGGCTTTGGTGCCTTGGACATGGCTAGGACCTTAAGATTCTGCATGAAAGGAGGACTAGCAGCCGAGTTGCACGGGAGAATGTGAAAAGTGTTCATATGTAGTAAAAACCTTAAAAATCCGTTCGTTATCTTCATTGTTATCGAATCGACTTAAAGCCAGATCGTCACATTGGCCTCTCTTCTCTCTCAAACGGTTGTACTTATCAACTGCAAAGCTATGTCGCGTGCTGCGGTATGCGGAGACTCTAAAAGCACCATAGTAGAACACAGATGAAGCTTCTAAGTTGATGTAATAGTCAGTAAGAAGTAGTACAATTCAAGTTTTAGGTATTGATTATTGACTTTATAGCTGGCTTTGGTGCCTTGGACATGAGCTAGGACCTTAGGATTCTGCATGAAAGGAGGACTAGCAGCCGAGTTGCACGGGAGAATATGAAAAGTGTTCATATGTAGTAAAAACCAGAGAAATCCGTCCGTGTTCGACATTTGTTATCGAATCGACTTAAAGCCAGATTGTAATATTGGCCGCTCTTCTCTCTGAAACGGTTGTACTTATCGTCTGCAAAGCTATGTCGAGTGCTGCGGCATGCGGAGACAATAAAAGCACCATAGTAGAACACAGATGAAGCTTCTAAGTTGATGTAATAGCCAGTAAGAAGTAGTACAATTCAAGTTTTAGGTATCGATTGTTGACTTTTTACCCTTCTTTGGTGCCTTGGGCATGAGCTAGGAACTTAAGATTTTACATGATAGGAGGTCTAGCAGCCGCGTTGCACGTGAGAATGTGAAAAGTGTTCATATGTAGTAAAAACCTGAGAAATCCGTCCGTTTTCCTCAATTGTTATCGAATCGACTTAAAGCCAGATCGTCACGTTGGGCGCTCTACTCTCTAAAACGGTTGTACTTATCGTCTGCAAAGCTATGTCGCGTGCTGCGGTATGCGGAGACACTAAAAGCACCATAGTAGAACACAGATGAAGCTTCTAAGTTGATGTAATACCCAGTAAGAAGAAGTACAATTCAAGTTATATGTATCGATTATTGACTTTTTATCTGGCTTTGGTGCCTTGGACATGAGCTAGGACCTTAAAATTCTGCATGAAAGGACGACTAACAGCCAAGTTGCACGGAAGAATGTGAAAAGTGTTCATATATAGTAAAAACCAAAGAAATCCGTCTGTTTCCGCCATTTGTTATCGAATCGACTTAAAGCCAGATCGTCACATTGGCCGCTCTTCTCTCTGAAACGGTTGTACTAATCGCCTGCAAAGCTATGTCGCGTGCTGCGGTATGCGGAGACACTAAAAGCACCATAGTAGAACACAGATGAAGCTTCTAAGTTGATGTAATAGCCAGTAAGAAGTAGTACAATTCAACTTTTAGGTATCGATTATTCAATTTTTAGCTGGCTTTGGTGCCTTGGACATGAGCTAGGGGCCTTAAGATTCTGCATGAAAGGAGGACTAGCAGCCGAGTTGTTAGGGAGAAAGTGAAAAGTGTTCATATGTAGTAAAAACCTGAGAAATCCGTCAGTTTCCGCCATTTGTTATGGAATCCACTTAAAGCCAGTTCGTCACATTGGCCGCTCTTCTCTCTGAAACGGTTGTACTTATCGTCTGCAAAGCTATGTCGCGTGCTGCGGTATGCGGAGACACTAAAAGCACCATAGTAGAACACAGATGAAGCTTCTAAGCTGATGTAATAGTCAGTAAGAAGTAGTACAATTCATGTTATAAGTATCGATTATTGGCTTCTTAGCTGGCTTTGGTGACTTGAACATGAGCTAGGACCTTAAGATTCTGCATTAAAGGAGGACTAGCAGCCGAGTTGCACTGGAGAATGTGGAAAATGTTCATATGTAGTAAAAACCTGAGAAATCCTTCCGCTTTCGTCATTTGTTATCGAATTGACTTAAAGCCAGATCGTCACATTGGCCGCTCTTCTCTCTGAAACGGTTGTACTTATCGACAGCAAAGCTATGTCGCGTGCTGCGGTATGCGGAGACACTAAAAGCATTATAGTAGAACACAGATAAAGCCTCTAATTTGATGTAATAGCCAGTCAGAAGTAGTATAATTCAAGTTTTAGGTATCGATTATTGACTTTTTAGCTGGCTTTGGTGCCTTGGACATGGCTAGGACCTTAAGATTCTGCATGAAAGGAGGACTAGCAGCCGAGTTGCACGGGAGAATGTGAAAAGTGTTCATATGTAGTAAAAACCTTAAAAATCCGTTCGTTATCTTCATTGTTATCGAATCGACTTAAAGCCAGATCGTCACATTGGCCTCTCTTCTCTCTCAAACGGTTGTACTTATCAACTGCAAAGCTATGTCGCGTGCTGCGGTATGCGGAGACTCTAAAAGCACCATAGTAGAACACAGATGAAGCTTCTAAGTTGATGTAATAGTCAGTAAGAAGTAGTACAATTCAAGTTTTAGGTATTGATTATTGACTTTATAGCTGGCTTTGGTGCCTTGGACATGAGCTAGGACCTTAGGATTCTGCATGAAAGGAGGACTAGCAGCCGAGTTGCACGGGAGAATATGAAAAGTGTTCATATGTAGTAAAAACCAGAGAAATCCGTCCGTGTTCGACATTTGTTATCGAATCGACTTAAAGCCAGATTGTAATATTGGCCGCTCTTCTCTCTGAAACGGTTGTACTTATCGTCTGCAAAGCTATGTCGAGTGCTGCGGCATGCGGAGACAATAAAAGCACCATAGTAGAACACAGATGAAGCTTCTAAGTTGATGTAATAGCCAGTAAGAAGTAGTACAATTCAAGTTTTAGGTATCGATTGTTGACTTTTTACCCTTCTTTGGTGCCTTGGGCATGAGCTAGGAACTTAAGATTTTACATGATAGGAGGTCTAGCAGCCGCGTTGCACGTGAGAATGTGAAAAGTGTTCATATGTAGTAAAAACCTGAGAAATCCGTCCGTTTTCCTCAATTGTTATCGAATCGACTTAAAGCCAGATCGTCACGTTGGGCGCTCTACTCTCTAAAACGGTTGTACTTATCGTCTGCAAAGCTATGTCGCGTGCTGCGGTATGCGGAGACACTAAAAGCACCATAGTAGAACACAGATGAAGCTTCTAAGTTGATGTAATACCCAGTAAGAAGAAGTACAATTCAAGTTATATGTATCGATTATTGACTTTTTATCTGGCTTTGGTGCCTTGGACATGAGCTAGGACCTTAAAATTCTGCATGAAAGGACGACTAACAGCCAAGTTGCACGGAAGAATGTGAAAAGTGTTCATATATAGTAAAAACCAAAGAAATCCGTCTGTTTCCGCCATTTGTTATCGAATCGACTTAAAGCCAGATCGTCACATTGGCCGCTCTTCTCTCTGAAACGGTTGTACTAATCGCCTGCAAAGCTATGTCGCGTGCTGCGGTATGCGGAGACACTAAAAGCACCATAGTAGAACACAGATGAAGCTTCTAAGCTGATGTAATAGCCAGTAAGAAGTAGTACAATTCGTGTTATAGGTATCGATTATTGACTTCTTAGCTGGCTTTGGTCACTTGAACATGAGCTAGGACCTTAAGATTCTGCATTAAAGGAGGACTAGCAGCCGAGTTGCACGGGAGAATGTGGAAAATGTTCATATGTAGTAAAAACCTGAGAAATCCTTCCGTTTTCGTCATTTGTTATCGAATTGACTTAAAGCCAGATCGTCACATTGGCCGCTCTTCTCTCTGAAACGGTTGTACTTATCGTCTGCAAAGCTATGTCGTGTGCTGCGGTATGCGGAGACACTAAAAGCACCATAGTAGAACACAGATGAAGCTTCTAAGTTGATGTAATAGCCAGTAAGAAGTAGTACAATTCAACTTTTAGGTATCGATTATTGAATTTTTAGCTGGCTTTGGTGCCTTGGACATGAGCTAGGGGCCTTAAGATTCTGCATGAAAGGAGGACTAGCAGCCGAGTTGTTAGGGAGAAAGTGAAAAGTGTTCATATGTAGTAAAAACCTGAGAAATCCGTCAGTTTCCGCCATTTGTTATGGAATCCACTTAAAGCCAGTTCGTCACATTGGCCGCTCTTCTCTCTGAAACGGTTGTACTTATCGTCTGCAAAGCTATGTCGCGTGCTGCGATATGCGGAGACACTAAAAGCACCATAGTAGAACACAGATGAAGCTTCTAAGCTGATGTAATAGTCAGTAAGAAGTAGTACAATTCATGTTATAAGTATCGATTATTGGCTTCTTAGCTGGCTTTGGTGACTTGAACATGAGCTAGGACCTTAAGATTCTGCATTAAAGGAGGACTAGCAGCCGAGTTGCACTGGAGAATGTGGAAAATGTTCATATGTAGTAAAAACCTGAGAAATCCTTCCGCTTTCGTCATTTGTTATCGAATTGACCTAAAGCCAGATCGTCACATTGGCCGCTCTTCTCTCTGAAACGGTTGTACTTATCGACTGCAAAGCTATGTCGCGTGCTGCGGTATGCGGAGACACTAAAAGCATTATAGTAGAACACAGATAAAGCCTCTAATTTGATGTAATAGCCAGTCAGAAGTAGTATAATTCAAGTTTTAGGTATCGATTATTGACTTTTTAGCTGGGTTTGGTGCCTTGGACATAGCTAGGACCTTAAGATTCTGCATGAAAGGAGGACTAGCAGCCGAGTTGCACGGGAGAATGTGAAAAGTGTTCATATGTAGTAAAAACCTTAAAAATCCGTTCGTTATCTTCATTGTTATCGAATCGACTTAAAGCCAGATCGTCACATTGGCCTCTCTTCTCTCTCAAACGGTTGTACTTATCAACTGCAAAGCTATGTCGCGTGCTGCGGTATGCGGAGACTCTAAAAGCACCATAGTAGAACACAGATGAAGCTTCTATGTTGATGTAATAGTCAGTAAGAAGTAGTAC
This sequence comes from Schistocerca gregaria, assembly GCF_023897955.1. Lineage (NCBI taxonomy): Eukaryota > Metazoa > Arthropoda > Insecta > Orthoptera > Acrididae > Schistocerca > Schistocerca gregaria. Next base: position 186,106 of record NW_026062072.1, on the reverse strand, counting down.
AATTCAAGTTTTAGGTATTGATTATTGACTTTTTAGCTGGCTTTGGTGCCTTGGACATGAGCTAGGACCTTAAGATTCTGCATGAAAGGAGGACTAGCAGCCGAGTTGCACGGGAGAATATGAAAAGTGTTCATATGTAGTAAAAACCAGAGAAATCCGTCCGTGTTCGACATTTGTTATCGAATCGACTTAAAGCCAGATTGTAATATTGGCCGCTCTTCTCTCTGAAACGGTTGTACTTATCGTCTGCAAAGCTATGTCGTGTGTTGCGGCATGCGGAGACAATAAAAGCACCATAGTAGAACACAGATGAAGCTTCTAAGTTGATGTAATAGCCAGTAAGAAGTAGTACAATTCAAGTTTTAGGTATCGATTAATGACTTTTAGCTGGCTTTGGTGCATTGGACATGAGCTAGGACCTTAAAATAATGCATGAAAGGACGACTAACAGCCAAGTTGCACGGAAGAATGGTTCAAATGGCTCTGAGCACTATGGGACTAAACATCTTTGGTCATCAGTCCCCTAGAACTTAGAACTACTTAAACCTAACTAACCTAAGGACATCACACACATCCATGCCCGAGGCAGGATTCGAACCTGCGACCGTAGCAGTCGCGTGGACGGAAGAATGAGAAAAGTGTTCATATATAGTAAAAACCTGAGAAATACGTCCGTTTTCGTCATTTGTTATCGAATCGACTTAAAGCCAGATCGTCACATTGGCCGCTCTTCTCTCTGAAACGGTTGTACTTATCAACTGCAAAGTTATGTCGCGTGCTGCGGTATGTGGAGACACTAAAAGCACCATAGTAGAAGACAGATGAAGCTTCCAAGTTGATGTAATAGCCAGTAAGAAGTAGTACAATTCAAGTTTTAGGTATCGATTATTGACTTTTTAGCTGTCTTTGGTGCATTGGACATCAGCTAGGACCTTAAGATTCTTCATTAATGGAGGACTAGCAGCCGAGTTGCACGGGAGAATGTGAAAAGTGTTCATATGTAGTAAAAGCCTGAGAAATCCGTCCGTGTTCGACATTTGTTATCGAATCGACTTAAAGCCAGATCGTCACATTTGCCGCTCTTCTCTCTGCAACGGTTGTACTTATTGTCTGCAAAGCTATGTCGAGTGCTGCTGTATGCGGAGACACTAAAAGCAACATAGTAGAACACAGATGAAGCTTCTAAGTTGATGTAATAGCCAGTAAGAAGTAGTACAATTCAAGTTTTAGGTATCGCTTGTTGACTTTTTACCCTTCTTTGGTGCCTTGGGCATGAGCTAGGAACTTAAGATTTTGCATGATACTAGGTCTAGCAGCCGCGTTGCACGTGAGAATGTGAAAAGTGTTCATATTTAGTAAAAACCTGAGAAATCCGTCCGTTTTCATCATTTGTTATCGAATCGACTTAAAGCCAGATCGTCACATTGGGCGCTCTACTCTCTAAAACGGTTGTACTTATCGTCTGCAAAGCTATGTCGCGTACTGCGGTATGCGGAGACACTAAAAGCACCATAGTAGAACACAGATGAAGCTTCTAAGTTGATGTAATAGCCAGTAAGAAGTAGTACAATTCAAGTCATAGGTATCGATTATTGACTTTTTAGCTGGCTTTGGTACCTTGGACATGAGCTAGGACCTTATGATTCTGCATGAAAGGAGGACTAGCAGCCCAGTTGCACGGGAGAATGTGAAAAGTGTTCATATGTAGTAAAAACCTAAGAAATCCGGCTGTTTCCGCCATTTGTTATCGAATCGACTTAAAGCCAGATCGTCACATTGGCCGCTCTTCTCTCTGAAACGGTTGTACTTATCGTCTGCAAAGCTAAGTCGCGTGCTGCGGTATGCGGAGACACTAAAAGCACCATAGTAGAACACAGATGAAGCTTCTAAGCTGATGTAATAGCCAGTAAGAAGTAGTACAATTCGTGTTATAGGTATCGATTATTGACTTCTTAGCTTGCTTTGGTGACTTGACCATGAGCTAGGACCTTAAGATTCTGCATGAAAGGAGGACTAGCAGCCGAGTTGCACGGGAGAATGTGGAAAATGTTCATATGTAGTAAAAACCTGAGAAATCCTTCCGTTTTCGTCATTTGTTATCGAATTGACTTAAAGAAAGATCGTCACATTGGCCGCTCTTCTCTCTGAAACGGTTGTACTTATCGTCTGCAAAGCTATGTCGCGTGCTGCGGTTTGCGGAGACACTAAAAGCACCATAGTAGAACACAGATGAAGCTTCTAAGTTGATGTAATAGCCAGTAAGAAGTAGTACAATTCAAGTTTTAGGTATCGATTATTGAATTTTTAGCTGTCTTTGGTGCCTTGGACATGGGCTAGGACCTTAAGATTCTTCATTAATGGAGGACTAGCAGCCGAGTTGCACGGGAGAATGTGAAAAGTGTTCATATGTAGTAAAAGCCTGAGAAATCTGTCCGTGTTCGACATTTGTTATCGAATCGACTTAAAGCCAGATCGTCACATTTGCCTCTCTTCTCTCTGCAACGGTTGTACTTATTGTCTGCAAAGCTATGTCGAGTGCTGCTGTATGCGGAGACACTAAAAGCAACATAGTAGAACACAGATGAAGCTTCTAAGTTGATGTAATAGCCAGTAAGAAGTAGTACAATTCAAGTTATAGGTATCGATTATTGACTTTTTAGCTGGCTTTGGTACCTTGGACATGAGCTAGGACCTTATGATTCTGCATGAAAGGAGGACTAGCAGCCCAGTTGCACGGGAAAATGTGAAAAGTGTTCATATGTAGTAAAAACCTAAGATATCCGGCTGTTTCCGCCATTTGTTGTCGAATCGACTTAAAGCCAGATCGTCACATTGGCCGCTCTTCTCTCTGAAACGGTTGTACTTATCGTCTGCAAAGCTATGTCGCGTGCTGCGGTATGCGGAGACACTAAAAGCACCATAGTAGAACACAGATGAAGCTTCTAAGTTGATGTAATAGTCGGTAGGAAGTAGTACAATTCAAGTTTTAGGTATTGATTATTGTCTTTTTAGCTAGCTTTGGTGATTTGGACATGAGCTAGGACCTTAAGATTCTGCATGAAAGGAGGACTAGCAGCCGAGTTGCACGGGAGAATGTGAAAAGTGTTCATATGTAGTAAAAACCAGAGAAATCCGTCAGTTTTCCTCATTTGTTATCGAATCGACTTAAAGCTAGATCGTCACATTGTGCGCTCTACTCTCTAAAACGGTTGTACTTATCGTCTGCAAAGCTATGTCGCGTGCTGCGGTATGCGGAGACACTAAAAGCACCATAGTAGAACACAGATGAAGCTTCTAAGTTGATGTAATAGCCAGTAAGAAGTAGTACAATTCAAGTTATAGGTATCGATTATTGACTTTTTAGCTGGCTTTGGTGCCCTGGACATGAGCTAGGACCTTAAAATTCTGCATGAAAGGACGACTAACAGCCAATTTGCACGGAAGAATGTGAAAAGTGTTAATATATAGTAAAAACCTGAGAAATACGTCCGTTTTCGTCATTTGTTATCGAATCGACTTAAAGCCAGATCGTCACATTGGCCGCTCTTCTCTCTGTAACGGTTGTACTTATCGTCTGCAAAGCTATGTCGCGTGCTGCGGTATGTGGAGACACTAAAAGCACCATAGTAGAACACAGATGAAGCTTCCAAGTTGATGTAATAGCCAGTAAGAAGTAGTACAATTCTTGTTATAGGTATCGATTATTGTCTTCTTAGCTTGCTTTGGTGACTTGAACATGAGCTAGGACCTTAAGATTCTGCATTAAAGGAGGACTAGCAGCCGAGTTGCACTGGAGAATGTGGAAAATGTTCATATGTAGTAAAAACCTGAGAAATCCTTCCGCTTTCGTCATTTGTTATCGAATTGACTTAAAGCCAGATCGTCACATTGGCCGCTCTTCTCTCTGAAACGGTTGTACTTATCGACTGCAAAGCTATGTCGCGTGCTGCGGTATGCGGAGACACTAAAAGCATTATAGTAGAACACAGATAAAGCCTCTAATTTGATGTAATAGCCAGTCAGAAGTAGTATAATTCAAGTTTTAGGTATCGATTATTGACTTTTTAGCTGGCTTTGGTGCCTTGGACATGGCTAGGAACTTAAGATTCTGCATGAAAGGAGGACTAGCAGCCGAGTTGCACGGGAGAATGTGAAAAGTGTTCATATGTAGTAAAAACCTTAAAAATCCGTTCGTTATCTTCATTGTTATCGAATCGACTTAAAGCCAGATCGTCACATTGGCCTCTCTTCTCTCTCAAACGGTTGTACTTATCAACTGCAAAGCTATGTCGCGTGCTGCGGTATGCGGAGACTCTAAAAGCACCATAGTAGAACACAGATGAAGCTTCTAAGTTGATGTAATAGTCAGTACGAAGTAGTACAATTCAAGTTTTAGGTATTGATTATTGACTTTTTAGCTGGCTTTGGTGCCTTGGACATGAGCTAGGACCTTAAGATTCTGCATGAAAGGAGGACTAGCAGCCGAGTTGCACGGGAGAATATGAAAAGTGTTCATATGTAGTAAAAACCAGAGAAATCCGTCCGTGTTCGACATTTGTTATCGAATCGACTTAAAGCCAGATCGTAATATTGGCCGCTCTTCTCTCTGAAACGGTTGTACTTATCGTCTGCAAAGCTATGTCGAGTGCTGCGGCATGCGGAGACAATAAAAGCACCATAGTAGAACACAGATGAAGCTTCTAAGTTGATGTAATAGCCAGTAAGAAGTAGTACAATTCAAGTTTTAGGTATCGATTGTTGACCTTTTACCCTTCTTTGGTGCCTTGGGCATGAGCTAGGAACTCAAGATTTTGCGTGATAGGAGGTCTAGCAGCCGCGTTGCACGTGAGAATGTTAAAAGTGTTCATATTTAGTAAAAAAATGAGAAATCCGTCCGTTTTCCTCATTTGTTATCGAATCGACTTAAAGCCATATCGTCACATTGGGCGCTCTACTCTCTAAAACGGTTGTACTTATCGTCTGCAAAGCTATGTCGCGTGCTGCGTTATGCGGAGACACTAAAAGCACCATAGTAGAACACAGATGAAGCTTTAAGTTGATGTAATAGCCAGTAAGAAGTAGTACAATTCAAGTTTTAGGTATCGATTATTGACTTTTAGCTGGCTTTGGTGCCTTGGACATGAGCTAGGACCTTAAAATAATGCATGAAAGGACGACTAACAGCCAAGTTGCACGGAAGAACGGTTCAAATGGCTCTGAGCACTATGGGACTAAACATCTTTGGTCATCAGTCCCCTAGAACTTAGAACTACTTAAACCTAACTAACCTAAGGACATCACACACATCCATGCCCGAGGCAGGATTCGAACCTGCGACCGTAGCAGTCGCGTGGACGGGAGAATGAGAAAAGTGTTCATATATAGTAAAAACCTGAGAAATACGTCCGTTTTCGTCATTTGTTATCGAATCGACTTAAAGCCAGATCGTCACATTGGCCGCTCTTCTCTCTGAAACGGTTGTACTTATCGTCTGCAAAGCTATGTCGCGTGCTGCGGTATGTGGAGACACTAGATGCACCATAGTAGAAGACAGATGAAGCTTCCAAGTTGATGTAATAGCCAGTAAGAAGTAGTACAATTCAAGTTTTAGGTATCGCTTGTTGACTTTTTACCCTTCTTTGGTGCCTTGGGCATGAGCTAGGAACTTAAGATTTTGCATGATAGGAGGTCTAGCAGCCGCGTTGCACGTGAGAATGTGAAAAGTGTTCATATTTAGTAAAAACCTGAGAAATCCGTCCGTTTTCATCATTTGTTATCGAATCGACTTAAAGCCAGATCGTCACATTGGGCGCTCTACTCTCTAAAACGGTTGTACTTATCGTCTGCAAAGCTATGTCGCGTACTGCGGTATGCGGAGACACTAAAAGCACCATAGTAGAACACAGATGAAGCTTCTAAGTTGATGTAATAGCCAGTAAGAAGTAGTACAATTCAAGTTTTAGGTATCGATTATTGACTTTTAGCTGGCTTTGGTGCCTTGGACATGAGCTAGGACCTTAAAATTCTGCATGAAAGGACGACTAACAGAAAAGTTGCACGGAAGAATGAGAAAAGTGTTCATATAGTAAAAACCTGAGAAATACGTCCGTTTTCGTCATTTGTTATCGAATCGACTTAAAGCCAGATCGTCACATTTGCCGCTCTTCTCTCTGCAACGGTTGTACTTACTGTCTGCAAAGCTATGTCGAGTGCTGCTGTATGCGGAGACACTAAAAGCAACATAGTAGAACACAGATGAAGCTTCTAAGTTGATGTAATAGCCAGTAAGAAGTAGTACAATTCAAGTTATAGGTATCGATTATTGACTTTTTAGCTGGCTTTGGTACCTTGGACATGAGCTAGGACCTTATGATTCTGCATGAAAGGAGGACTAGCAGCCCAGTTGCACGGGAGAATGTGAAAAGTGTTTATATGTAGTAAAAACCAGAGAAATCCGTCCGTGTTCGACATTTGTTATCGAATCGACTCAAAGCCAGATCGTCACATTGGCCGCTCTTCTTTCTGAAACGGTTGTACTTATCGTCTGCAAAGCTATGTCGCGTGCTGCGGTATGCGGAGACACTAAAAGCACCATAGTAGAACACAGATGAAGCTTCTAAGCTGATGTAATAGCCAGTAAGAAGTAGTACATTTCGTGTTATAGGTATCGATTATTGACTTCTTAGCTTGTTTTGGTGACTTGACCATGAGCTAGGACCTTAAGATTCTGCATGAAAGGAGGACTAGCAGCCGAGTTGCACGGGAGAATGTGGAAAATGTTCATATGTAGTAAAAACCTGAGAAATCCTTCCGTTTTCGTCATTTGTTATCGAATTGACTTAAAGAAAGATCGTCACATTGGCCGCTCTTCTCTCTGAAACGGTTGTACTTATCGTCTGCAAAGCTATGTCGCGTGCTGCGGTATGCGGAGACACTAAAAGCACCATAGTAGAACACAGATGAAGCTTCTAAGTTGATGTAATAGCCAGTAAGAAGTAGTACAATTCAAGTTTTAGGTATCGATTATTGAATTTTTAGCTGTCTTTGGTGCCTTGGACATGGGCTAGGACCTTAAGATTCTTCATTAATGGAGGACTAGCAGCCGAGTTGCACGGGAGAATGTGAAAAGTGTTCATATGTAGTAAAAGCCTGAGAAATCTGTCCGTGTTCGACATTTGTTATCGAATCGACTTAAAGCCAGATCGTCACATTTGCCGCTCTTCTCTCTGCAACGGTTGTACTTATTGTCTGCAAAGCTATGTCGAGTGCTGCTGTATGCGGAGACACTAAAAGCAACATAGTAGAACACAGATGAAGCTTCTAAGTTGATGTAATAGCCAGTAAGAAGTAGTACAATTCAAGTTATAGGTATCGATTATTGACTTTTTAGCTGGCTTTGGTACCTTGGACATGAGCTAGGACCTTATGATTCTGCATGAAAGGAGGACTAGCAGCCCAGTTGCACGGGAGAATGTGAAAAGTGTTCATATGTAGTAAAAACCTAAGATATCCGGCTGTTTCCGCCATTTGTTGTCGAATCGACTTAAAGCCAGATCGTCACATTGGCCGCTCTTCTCTCTGAAACGGTTGTACTTATCGTCTGCAAAGCTATGTCGCGTGCTGCGGTATGCGGAGACACTAAAAGCACCATAGTAGAACACAGATGAAGCTTCTAAGTTGATGTAATAGTCAGTAGGAAGTAGTACAATTCAAGTTTTAGGTATTGATTATTGACTTTTTAGCTGGCTTTGGTGATTTGGACATGAGCTAGGACCTTAAGATTCTGCATGAAAGGAGGACTAGCAGCCGAGTTGCACGGGAGAATGTGAAAAGTGTTCATATGTAGTAAAAACCAGAGAAATCCGTCAGTTTTCCTCATTTGTTATCGAATCGACTTAAAGCTAGATCGTCATATTGTGCGCTCTACTCTCTAAAACGGTTGTACTTATCGTCTGCAAAGCTATGTCGCGTGCTGCGGTATGCGGAGACACTAAAAGCACCATAGTAGAACACAGATGAAGCTTCTAAGTTGATGTAATAGCCAGTAAGAAGTAGTACAATTCAAGTTATAGGTATCGATTATTGACTTTTTAGCTGGCTTTGGTGCCTTGGACATGAGCTAGGACGTTAAAATTCTGCATGAAAGGACGACTAACAGCCAATTTGCACGGAAGAATGTGAAAAGTGTTAATATATAGTAAAAACCTGAGAAATACGTCCGTTTTCGTCATTTGTTATCGAATCGACTTAAAGCCAGATCGTCACATTGGCCGCTCTTCTCTCTGTAACGGTTGTACTTATCGTCTGCAAAGCTATGTCGCGTGCTGCGGTATGTGGAGACACTAAAAGCACCATAGTAGAACACAGATGAAGCTTCCAAGTTGATGTAATAGCCAGTAAGAAGTAGTACAATTCATGTTATAGGTATCGATTATTGACTTCTTAGCTTGCTTTGGTGACTTGAACATGAGCTAGGACCTTAAGATTCTGCATTAAAGGAGGACTAGCAGCCGAGTTGCACTGGAGAATGTGGAAAATGTTCATATGTAGTAAAAACCTGAGAAATCCTTCCGTTTTCGTCATTTGTTATCGAATTGACTTAAAGCCAGATTGTCACATTGGCCGCTCTTCTCTCTGAAACGGTTGCACTTATCGTCTGCAAAGCTTTGTCGCGTGCTGCGGTATGCGGAGACACTAAAAGCACCATAGTAGAACACAGATGAAGCTTCTAAGTTGAAGTAATATCCAGTAAGATGTAGTACAATTCAAGTCTTAGGTATCGATTATTGACTTTTTACCATTCTTTGGTGCCTTGGACATGAGCTGGGACCTTAAAATTCTGCATGAACGGAGGACTAGCAGCCGAGTTGCTTGGGAGAATGTGAAAAGTGTTCATATGTAGTAAAAACTTGAGAAATCCGTCCGTTTTCGTCATTTGTTATCGAATCGTCTTAAAGTCAGATCGTCACATTGGCGCTCTTCTCTCTGAAACGGTTGTACTTATCGTCTGCAAAGCTATGTCGCGTGTTGCGGTATGCGGAGACACTAAAAGCACCATAGTAGAAGACAGATGAAGCTTCTAAGGCGATGTAATAGCCAGTAAGAAGTAGTACAATTCAAGTTTTAGGTATCGATTATTGACTTTTTAGCTGCCCTTGGTGCCTTGGACATGAGCTAGGACCTTAAGATTCTGCATGAAAGGAGGACTAGCAGCCGAGTTGCAGGGGAGAATGTAAAAAGTGTTCATATGTAGTAAAAGCCTGAGAAATCCGTTCGTTATCGTCATTTGTTATCGAATCGACTTAAAGCCAGATCGTCACCTTAGCCGCACTTCTCTCTGAAACGATTGTACTTATCGACTGCAAAGCTATGTCGCGTGCTGCGGTATGCGGAGACACTAGAACCACCATAGTAAAACACATATGAAGCTTCTAAGATGATGTAATAGTCAGTAAGAAGTAGTACAATTCAAGTTTTAGGTATCGATTATTGACTTTTTAGCTGCCCTTGGTGCCTTGGACATGAGCTAGGACCTTAAGATTCTGCATGAAAGGAGGACTAGCAGCCGAGTTGCACGGGAGAATGTGAAAAGTGTTCATATGTAGTAAAAACCTGAGAAATCCGTCCGTTTTCGTCATTTGTTATCGAATCGACTTAAAGCCAGATCGTCACATTGACCGCTCTTCTCTTTGAAACGGTTGTACTTATCGTCTGCAAAGCTATGTCGCGTGCTGCGGAATGCGGAGACACTAAAAGCACCATAGTAGAACACAGATGAATCTTCTAAGATGATGTAATAGTCAGTAAGAAGTAGTACGATTCAAGTTTTAAGTATCGATTATTGACTTTTTAGCTGGCTTTGGTACCTTGGACATGAGCTAGGACCTTATGATTCTGCATGAAAGGAGGACTAGCAGCCCAGTTGCACGGGAGAATGTGAAAAGTGTTCATATGTAGTAAAAACCTAAGAAATCCGTCCGTTTCAGCCATTTGTTATCGAATCGACTTAAAGCCAGATCGTCACATTGGCCGCTCTACTCTCTGAAACGGTTGTACTTATAGTCTGCATAGGTATGTCGCGTGCTGCGGTATGTGGAGACACTAAAAGCACCATAGTAGAACACAGATGAAGCTTCTAAGTTGATGTAATAGCCAGTAAGAAGTAGTACAATTCAAGTTATAGGTATCGATTATTGACTTCTTAGCTTGCTTTGGTGACTTGAACATGAGCTAGGACCATAAGATTCTGCATGAAAGGAGGACTAGCAGCCGAGTTGCACTGGAGAATGTGGGAAATGTTCATATGTCGTAAAAACCTGAGAAATCCTTACGTTTTCGTCATTTGTTATCGAATTGACTTAAAGCCAGATCGTCACATTGGCCGCTCTTCTCTCTGAAACGGTTGTACTTATCGTCTGCAAAGCTATGTCGCGTGCTGCGGAATGCGGAGACACTAAAAGCACCATAGTAGAACACAGATGACGCTTCTAAGTTGATGTAATAGCCAGTAAGAAGTGGTACAATTCAAGTTTTAGGTATCGATTATTGACTTTTTAGCTGGCTTTGGTGCCTTGGACATGAGCTAGGACCTTACGAATCTGCATGAGAGGAGGACTAGCAGAAAAGTTGCACGGGAGAATGTGAAATGTGTTAATATGTAGTATTAACCTGAGAAATCCGTCCGTTTTCGTCTTTTGTTATCGAATCGACTTAAAGCCAAAGCGTCACATTGTCCGCCCTTCTCTCTGAAACGGTTGTACTTATCTTCTGCAAAGCTATGTCGTGTGCTGCGGTATGCGGAGACACTGAAAATACCATAGTAGAACACGGATGAAGCTTCTAAGTTGATGTAATAGCCAGTAAGAAGTAGTACAATTCAAGTTTTAGGTATCGATTATTGACTTTTTAGCTGGCTTTGGTGTCTTGGACATGAGCTAGGGCCTTAAGATTCTGCATGAAAGGAGGACTAGCAGCCGAGTTGCGACGGAGAAAGTGAAAAGTGTTCATATGTAGTAAAAACCTGAGAAATCCGTCCGTTTTCGTCATTTGTTATCGAATCGACGTAAAGCCAGATCGTCACATTGGCCGCTCTTCTCTCTGAAACAGTTGTACTTATCGTCTGCAAAGCTATGTCGCGTGCTGCGGTATGCGGAGACACTAAAAGTACCATAGTAGATCACGGATGAAGCTTCTAAGTTGATGTAATAGCCAGTAAGAAGTAGTACAATTCAAGTTTTAGGTATCGATTATTGACTTTTTAACTGGCTTTGGTGCCTTGGACATGAGTTAGGACCTTAAGATTCTGCATGAAAGGAAGTCTAGCAGCCGAGTTGTACAGGAGAATGTGAAAAGTGTTCATATGTAGTAAAAACCTGAGAAATCTGTCCGTTTTCGTCATTTGTTATCGAATCGACTTAAAGCCAGATCGTCACATTAGCCGCTCTTCTCTCTGAAACGGTTGTACTTATCTTCTGCAAAGCTATGTCGCGTGCTGCGGTATGTGGAGACACTAAAAGCACCATAGTAGAACACAGATGAAGCTTCTAAGTTGATGTAATAGCCAGTAAGAAGTAGTACAATTCAAGTTTTAGGTATCGATTATTCACTTTTTAGCTGGCTTTGGTGCCTTGGACATGAGCTAGGACTTTAAGATTGTGCATGAAAGGAGGACTAGCAGCCGAGTTGCACGGGAGAATGTGAAAACTGTTCATATGTAGTAAAAACCTGAGAAATCCGTCCGTTTTCGTCATTTGTTATCGAATCGACTTAAAGCCAGATCGTCACATTGGCCGCTCCTCTCTCTGGAACGGTTGTACTTATCGTCTGCAAAGCTATGTCGAGTGCTGCGGTATGCGGAGACACTAAAAGCACCATAGTAGAACACAGATGAAGCTTCTAAGATGATGTAATAGTCAGTAAGAAGTAGTACAATTCAAGTTTTAAGTATCGATTATTGACTTTTTAGCTGGTTTTGGTACCTTGGACATGAGCTAGGACCTTATGATTCTGCATGAAAGGAGGACCAGCAGCCCAGTTGCACGGGAGAATGTGAAAAGTGTTCATATGTAGTAAAAACCTAAGAAATCCGTCCGTTTCCGCCATTTGTTATCGAATCGACTTAAAGCCAGATCGTCACATTGGCCGCTCTTCTCTCTGAAACGGTTGTACTTATCTACATCTACACCTACATCCGTACTCCGCAAGCCACCTGACGGTGTGTGGCGTCTGCAAAGCTACGTCGCGTGCTGCGGTATGTGGAGACACTAAAAGCACCATAGCAGAACACAGATGAAGCTTCTAAGCTGATGTAATAGCCAGTAAGAAGTAGTACAATTCAAGTTTTAGGTATCGATTATTGACTTCTTAGCTTGCTTTGGTGACTTGAACATGAGTTAGGACCTTAAAAATCTGCATGAAAGGAGGACTAGCAGCCGAGTTGAATGGGAGAATGTGAAAAGTGTTCATATGTAGTAAAAACCTGAGAAATCAGTCCGTTTTCGTCATTTGTTGTCGAACCGACTTAAAGCCAGATCGTCACATTGGCCGCTCTTCTCTCTGAACAGTTGTACTTATCGTCTGCAAAGCTATGTCGCGTGCTGCGGTATGCGGAGACACTAAAAGTATCATAGTAGAACACAGATGAAGCTTCTAAGTTGATGTAATAGCCAGTAAGAAGTAGTACAATTCAAGTTTTAGGTATCGATTATTGACTTTTTTGGTGGCTTTGGTGCCTTGGACATGAGCTAGGACCTTAAGATTCTGCATGAAAGGAGGACTAGCAGCCGAGTTGCAGGGGAGAATGTAAAAAGTGTTCATATGTAGTAAAAACCTGAGAAATCCGTTCGTTATCGTCATTTGTTATCGAATCGACTTAAAGCCAGATCGTCACATTAGCCGCTCTTCTCTCTGAAACGGTTGTACTTATCGACTGCAAAGCTATGTCGCGTGCTGCGGAATGCGGAGACACTAAAAGCACCATAGTAGAACACAGATGAATCTTCTAAGATGATGTAATAGTCAGTAAGAAGTAGTACGATTCAAGTTTTAAGTATCGATTATTGACTTTTTAGCTGGCTTTGGTACCTTGGACATGAGCTAGGACCTTATGATTCTGCATGAAACGAGGACTAGCAGCCCAGTTGCACGGGAGAATGTGAAAAGTGTTCATATGTAGTAAAAACCTAAGAAATCCTTCCGTTTCCGCCACTTGTTATCGAATCGACTTAAAGCCAGATCGTCACATTGGCCGCTCTACTCTCTGAAACGGTTGTACTTATAGTCTGCAAAGCTATGTCGCGTGCTGCGGTATGTGGAGACACTAAAAGCACCATAGTAGAACACAGATGAAGCTTCTAAGTTGATGTAATAGCCAGTAAGAAGTAGTACAATTCAAGTTTTAGGTATCGATTATTGACTTTTTAGCTGGCTTTGGTGTCTTGGACATGAGCTAGGGCCTTAAGATTCTGCATGAAAGGAGGACTAGCAGCCGAGTTGCGAGGGAGAAAGTGAAAAGTGTTCATATGTAGTAAAAACCTGAGAAATCCGTCCGTTTCCGTCATTTGTTATCGAATCGACGTAAAGCCAGATCGTCACATTGGCCGCTCTTCTCTCTGAAACAGTTGTACTTATCGTCTGCAAAGCTATGTCGCGTGCTGCGGTATGCGGAGACACTAAAAGCACCATAGTAGATCACAGATGAAGCTTCTAAGTTGATGTAATAGGCAGTAAGAAGTAGTACAATTCAAGTTTTAGGTATCGATTATTGACTTTTTAGCTGGCTTTGGTGCCTTGGAGAGGAGCTAGGACCTTAAGATTCTGCATGAAAGGAGAACTAGCAGCCGAGTTGCACGGGAGGATGTGAAAAGTGTTCATATGTAGTAAAAACCTGAGAAATCCGTCCGTTATCGTCATTTGTTATCGAATCGACTGAAAGCCAGATCGTCACATTGGCCGCTCTTCTCTCTGAAACGGTTGTACTTATCGTCTGCAAAGCTATGTCGCGTGCTGCGGTATGCAAAGACACTAAAATCAATATAGTAGAACACAGATGAAGTTTCTATGTTGAAGTAATATCCAGAAAGATGTAGCACAATTCATGTCTTAGGTATCGATTATTGACTTTTTACTATTCTTTGGTGACTTGGACATGAGCTAGGACCTTAAAATTCTGCATGAACGGAGGACTAGCAGCCGAGTTGTAGGGGAGAATGTAAAAAGTGTTCATATGTATTAAAAACCTGAGAAATCCGTTCGTTATCGTCATTTGTTATCGAATCGCCTTAAAGCCTGATCGTCACATTAGCCGCTCTTCTCTCTGAAACGGTTGTACTTATCGACTGCAAAGCTATGTCGCGTGCTGCGGTATGCGGAGACACTAAAAGCACCATAGTAGAACACAGATGAAGCTCCTAAGATGATGTAATAGTCAGTAAGATGTAGTACAATTCAAGTTTTAGGTATCGATTATTGACTTTTTAGCTGTCTTTGGTGCCTTGGACACGAGTTAGGACCTTAAGATTCTGCATGAAAGGAGGTCTAGCAGCCGAGTTGTACGGGAGAATGTGAAAAGTGTTCATATGTAGTAAAAACCTGAGAAATCTGTCCGTTTTCGTCATTTGTTATCGAATCGACTTAAAGCCAGATCGTCACATTAGCCGCTCTTCTCTCTGAAACGGTTGTACTTATCTTCTGCAAAGCTATGTCGCGTGCTGCGGTATGTGGAGACACTAAAAGCTCCATAGTAGAACACAGATGAAGCTTCTAAGTTGATGTAATAGCCAGTAAGAAGTAGTACAATTCAAGTTTAGGTATCGATTATTCACTTTTTAGCTGGCTTTGGTGCCTTGGACATGAGCTAGGACTTTAAGATTGTGCATGAAAGGAGGACTAGCAGCCGAGTTGCACGGGAGAATGTGAAAACTGTTCATATGTAGTAAAAACCTGAGAAATCCGTCCGTTTTCGTCATTTGTTATCGAATCGACTTAAAGCCAGATCGTCACATTGGCCGCTCCTCTCTCTGGAACGGTTGTACTTATCGTCTGCAAAGCTATGTCGAGTGCTGCGGTATGCGGAGACACTAAAAGCACCATAGTAGAACACAGATGAAGCTTCTAAGATGATGTAATAGTCAGTAAGAAGTAGTACAATTCAAGTTTTAAGTATCGATTATTGACTTTTTAGCTGGTTTTGGTACCTTGGACATGAGCTAGGACCTTATGATTCTGCATGAAAGGAGGACCAGCAGCCCAGTTGCACGGGAGAATGTGAAAAGTGTTCATATGTAGTAAAAACCTAAGAAATCCGTCCGTTTCCGCCATTTGTTATCGAATCGACTTAAAGCCAGATCGTCACATTGGCCGCTCTTCTCTCTGAAACGGTTGTACTTATCTACATCTACACCTACATCCGTACTCCGCAAGCCACCTGACGGTGTGTGGCGTCTGCAAAGCTACGTCGCGTGCTGCGGTATGTGGAGACACTAAAAGCACCATAGCAGAACACAGATGAAGCTTCTAAGCTGATGTAATAGCCAGTAAGAAGTAGTACAATTCAAGTTTTAGGTATCGATTATTGACTTCTTAGCTTGCTTTGGTGACTTGAACATGAGTTAGGACCTTAAAAATCTGCATGAAAGGAGGACTAGCAGCCGAGTTGAATGGGAGAATGTGAAAAGTGTTCATATGTAGTAAAAACCTGAGAAATCAGTCCGTTTTCGTCATTTGTTGTCGAACCGACTTAAAGCCAGATCGTCACATTGGCCGCTCTTCTCTCTGAAACAGTTGTACTTATCGTCTGCAAAGCTATGTCGCGTGCTGCGGTATGCGGAGACACTAAAAGTATCATAGTAGAACACAGATGAAGCTTCTAAGTTGATGTAATAGCCAGTAAGAAGTAGTACAATTCAAGTTTTAGGTATCGATTATTGACTTTTTTGGTGGCTTTGGTGCCTTGGACATGAGCTAGGACCTTAAGATTCTGCATGAAAGGAGGACTAGCAGCCGAGTTGCAGGGGAGAATGTAAAAAGTGTTCATATGTAGTAAAAACCTGAGAAATCCGTTCGTTATCGTCATTTGTTATCGAATCGACTTAAAGCCAGATCGTCACATTAGCCGCTCTTCTCACTGAAACGGTTGTACTTATCGACTGCAAAGCTATGTCGCGTGCTGCGGAATGCGGAGACACTAAAAGCACCATAGTAGAACACAGATGAATCTTCTAAGATGATGTAATAGTCAGTAAGAAGTAGTACGATTCAAGTTTTAAGTATCGATTACTGACTTTTTAGCTGGCTTTGGTACCTTGGACATGAGCTAGGACCTTATGATTCTGCATGAAACGAGGACTAGCAGCCCAGTTGCACGGGAGAATGTGAAAAGTGTTCATATGTAGTAAAAACCTAAGAAATCCTTCCGTTTCCGCCACTTGTTATCGAATCGACTTAAAGCCAGATCGTCACATTGGCCGCTCTTCACTCTGAAACAGTTGTACTTATCGTCTGCAAAGCTATGTCGCGTGCTGCGGTATGCGGAGACACTAAAAGCACCATAGTAGATCACAGATGAAGCTTCTAAGTTGATGTAATAGGCAGTAAGAAGTAGTACAATTCAAGTTTTAGGTATCGATTATTGACTTTTTAGCTGGCTTTGGTGCCTTGGAGAGGAGCTAGGACCTTAAGATTCTGCATGAATGGAGGACTAGCAGCCGAGTTGCACGGGAGGATGTGAAAAGTGTTCATATGTAGTAAAAACCTGAGAAATCCGTCCGTTATCGTCATTTGTTATCGAATCGACTGAAAGCCAGATCGTCACATTGGCCGCTCTTCTCTCTGAAACGGTTGTACTTATCGTCTGCAAAGCTATGTCGCGTGCTGCGGTATGCAAAGACACTAAAATCAATATAGTAGAACACAGATGAAGTTTCTATGTTGAAGTAATATCCAGAAAGATGTAGCACAATTCATGTCTTAGGTATCGATTATTGACTTTTTACTATTCTTTGGTGACTTGGACATGAGCTAGGACCTTAAAATTCTGCATGAACGGAGGACTAGCAGCCGAGTTGTAGGGGAGAATGTAAAAAGTGTTCATATGTATTAAAAACCTGAGAAATCCGTTCGTTATCGTCATTTGTTATCGAATCGCCTTAAAGCCTGATCGTCACATTAGCCGCTCTTCTCTCTGAAACGGTTGTACTTATCGACTGCAAAGCTATGTCGCGTGCTGCGGTATGCGGAGACACTAAAAGCACCATAGTAGAACACAGATGAAGCTCCTAAGATGATGTAATAGTCAGTAAGATGTAGTACAATTCAAGTTTTAGGTATCGATTATTGACTTTTTAGCTGTCTTTGGTGCCTTGGACACGAGTTAGGACCTTAAGATTCTGCATGAAAGGAGGTCTAGCAGCCGAGTTGTACGGGAGAATGTGAAAAGTGTTCATATGTAGTAAAAACCTGAGAAATCTGTCCGTTTTCGTCATTTGTTATCGAATCGACTTAAAGCCAGATCGTCACATTAGCCGCTCTTCTCTCTGAAACGGTTGTACTTATCTTCTGCAAAGCTATGTCGCGTGCTGCGGTATGTGGAGACACTAAAAGCTCCATAGTAGAACACAGATGAAGCTTCTAAGTTGATGTAATAGCCAGTAAGAAGTAGTACAATTCAAGTTTAGGTATCGATTATTCACTTTTTAGCTGGCTTTGGTGCCTTGGACATGAGCTAGGACTTTAAGATTGTGCATGAAAGGAGGACTAGCAGCCGAGTTGCACGGGAGAATGTGAAAAGTGTTCATATGTAGTAAAAACCTGAGAAATCCGTCCGTTTTCGTCATTTGTTATCGAATCGACTTAAAGCCAGATCGTCACATTGGCCGCTCTTCTCTCTGAAACGGTTGTACTTACCGTCTGCAAAGCTATGTCGCGTGCTGCGGTATGCGGAGACACTAAAAGCCTCGTAGTAGAACACAGATGAAGCTTCTAAGTTGATGTAATAGCCAGTAAGAAGTAGCACAATTCAAGTTTTAGGTATCGATTATTGACTTTTTAGCTGGCTTTGGTACCTTGGACATGAGCTAGGACCTTATGATTCTGCATGAAAGGAGGACTAGCAGCCCAGTTACACGGGAGAATGTGAAAAGTGTTCATATGTAGTAAAAACCTAAGAAATCCGTCCGTTTCCGCCATTTGTTATCGAATCGACTTAAAGCCAGATCATCACATTGGCCGCTCTTCTCTCTGAAACGGTTGTAGTTATCTACATCTACATCTACATCCGTACTCCGCAAGCCACCTGACGGTGTGTGGCGTCTGCAAAGCTATGTCGCGTGCTGCGGTATGTGGAGACACTAAAAGCACCATAGCAGAACACAGATGAAGCTTCTAAGCTGATGTAATAGCCAGTAAGAAGTAGTACAATTCAAGTTTTAAGTATCGATTATTGACTTCTTAGCTTGCTTTGGTGACTTGAACATGAGCTAGGACCTTAAAATTCTGCATGAAAGAAGGACTAGCAGCCGAGTTGAATGGGAGAACGTGAAAAGTGTTCATATGTAGTAAAAACCTGAGAAATCAGTCCGTTTTCGTCATTTGTTGTCGAATCGACTTGAAGCCAGATCGTTACATTGGCCGCTCTTCTCTCTGAAACAGTTGTACTTATCGTCTGCAAAGCTATGTCGCGTGCTGCGGTATGCGGAGACACTAAAAGCATCATAGTAGAACACAGATGAAGCTTCTAAGTTGATGTAATAGACAGTAAGAAGTAGTACAATTCAAGTTTTAGGTATCAATTATTGACTTTTTGCTGCCCTTGGTGCCTTGGACATGAGCTAGGACCTTAAGATTCTGCATGAAAGGAGGACTAGCAGCCGAGTTGCACGGGAGAATGTGAAAAGTGTTCATATGTAGTAAAAACCTGAGAAATCCGTTCGTTATCGTCATTTGTTATCGAATCGACTTAAAGCCAGATCGTCACATTAGCCGCTCTTCTCTCTGAAACGGTTGTACTTATCGACTGTAAAGCTATGTCGCGTGCTGCGGTATGCGGAGACACTAAAAGCACCATAGTAGAACACAGATGAAGCTTCTAAGATGATGTAATAGTCAGTAAGAAGTAGTACAATTGAAGTTTTAAGTATCGATTATTGACTTTTTAGCTGACTTTGGTGCCTTGGACATGAGTTAGGACCTTAAGATTCTGCATGAAAGGAGGTCTAGCAGCCGAGTTGTACGGGAGAATGTGAAAAGTGTTCATATGTAGTAAAAACCTGAGAAATCCGTCCGTTTTCGTCATTTGTTATCGAATCGACTTAAAGCCAGATCGTCACATTAGCCGCAATTCTCTCTGAAACGGTTGTACTTATCGACTGCAAAGCTATGTCGCGTGCTGCGGTATGCGGAGACACTAAAAGCACCATAGTAGAACACAGATGAAGCTTCTAAGTTGACGTAATAGCCAGTAAGAAGTAGTACCATTCAAGTTTTAGTTATCGATTATTGACTTTTTAGCTGGCTTTGGTGCCTTCGACATGAGCTAGGACCTTAAAATTCTGCATGAAAGGAGGAATAGCAGCCGAGTTGCACGGGAGAATGTGAAAAGTGTTCATATGTAGTAAAAACCAGAGAAATCCGTCCGTGTTCGACATTTGTTATCGAATCGACTTTAAGCCAGATCGTCACATTGGCCGCTCTTCTCTCTGAAAAGGTTGTACTTATCGTCTGCAAAGCTATGTCGAGTGCTGCGGCATGCGGAGACACTAAAAGCACCATAGTAGAACACAGATGAAGCTTCTAAGTTGATGTAATAGCCAGTAAGAAGTAGTAGAATTCAAGTTTTAAGTACGATTGTTGACTTTTTATCTTTCTTTGGTGCCTTGGACATGAGCTAGGACCTTAAGATTCTGCATGAAAGGAGGACTAGCAGCCGAGTTGCACGGGAGAATGTGAAAAGTGTTCATATGTAGTAAAAACCTGAGAAATCCGTCCGTTTTCGTCATTTGTTATCGAATCGACTTAAAGCCAGATCGTCACATTGGCCGCTCTTCTCTCTGAAACGGTTGTACTTACCGTCTGCAAAGCTATGTCGCGTGCTGCGGTATGCGGAGACACTAAAAGCCTCGTAGTAGAACACAGATGAAGCTTCTAAGTTGATGTAATAGCCAGTAAGAAGTAGCACAATTCAAGTTTTAGGTATCGATTATTGACTTTTTAGCTGGCTTTGGTACCTTGGACATGAGCTAGGACCTTATGATTCTGCATGAAAGGAGGACTAGCAGCCCAGTTACACGGGAGAATGTGAAAAGTGTTCATATGTAGTAAAAACCTAAGAAATCCGTCCGTTTCCGCCATTTGTTATCGAATCGACTTAAAGCCAGATCATCACATTGGCCGCTCTTCTCTCTGAAACGGTTGTAGTTATCTACATCTACATCTACATCCGTACTCCGCAAGCCACCTGACGGTGTGTGGCGTCTGCAAAGCTATGTCGCGTGCTGCGGTATGTGGAGACACTAAAAGCACCATAGCAGAACACAGATGAAGCTTCTAAGCTGATGTAATAGCCAGTAAGAAGTAGTACAATTCAAGTTTTAAGTATCGATTATTGACTTCTTAGCTTGCTTTGGTGACTTGAACATGAGCTAGGACCTTAAAATTCTGCATGAAAGAAGGACTAGCAGCCGAGTTGAATGGGAGAACGTGAAAAGTGTTCATATGTAGTAAAAACCTGAGAAATCAGTCCGTTTTCGTCATTTGTTGTCGAATCGACTTGAAGCCAGATCGTTACATTGGCCGCTCTTCTCTCTGAAACAGTTGTACTTATCGTCTGCAAAGCTATGTCGCGTGCTGCGGTATGCGGAGACACTAAAAGCATCATAGTAGAACACAGATGAAGCTTCTAAGTTGATGTAATAGACAGTAAGAAGTAGTACAATTCAAGTTTTAGGTATCAATTATTGACTTTTTGCTGCCCTTGGTGCCTTGGACATGAGCTAGGACCTTAAGATTCTGCATGAAAGGAGGACTAGCAGCCGAGTTGCACGGGAGAATGTGAAAAGTGTTCATATGTAGTAAAAACCTGAGAAATCCGTTCGTTATCGTCATTTGTTATCGAATCGACTTAAAGCCAGATCGTCACATTAGCCGCTCTTCTCTCTGAAACGGTTGTACTTATCGACTGTAAAGCTATGTCGCGTGCTGCGGTATGCGGAGACACTAAAAGCACCATAGTAGAACACAGATGAAGCTTCTAAGATGATGTAATAGTCAGTAAGAAGTAGTACAATTGAAGTTTTAAGTATCGATTATTGACTTTTTAGCTGACTTTGGTGCCTTGGACATGAGTTAGGACCTTAAGATTCTGCATGAAAGGAGGTCTAGCAGCCGAGTTGTACGGGAGAATGTGAAAAGTGTTCATATGTAGTAAAAACCTGAGAAATCCGTCCGTTTTCGTCATTTGTTATCGAATCGACTTAAAGCCAGATCGTCACATTAGCCGCAATTCTCTCTGAAACGGTTGTACTTATCGACTGCAAAGCTATGTCGCGTGCTGCGGTATGCGGAGACACTAAAAGCACCATAGTAGAACACAGATGAAGCTTCTAAGTTGACGTAATAGCCAGTAAGAAGTAGTACCATTCAAGTTTTAGTTATCGATTATTGACTTTTTAGCTGGCTTTGGTGCCTTCGACATGAGCTAGGACCTTAAAATTCTGCATGAAAGGAGGAATAGCAGCCGAGTTGCACGGGAGAATGTGAAAAGTGTTCATATGTAGTAAAAACCAGAGAAATCCGTCCGTGTTCGACATTTGTTATCGAATCGACTTTAAGCCAGATCGTCACATTGGCCGCTCTTCTCTCTGAAAAGGTTGTACTTATCGTCTGCAAAGCTATGTCGAGTGCTGCGGCATGCGGAGACACTAAAAGCACCATAGTAGAACACAGATGAAGCTTCTAAGTTGATGTAATAGCCAGTAAGAAGTAGTAGAATTCAAGTTTTAAGTACGATTGTTGACTTTTTATCTTTCTTTGGTGCCTTGGGCATGAGCTAGGAACTTAAGATTTTGTATGATAGGAGGTCTAGCAGCCGCGTTGCACGTGAGAATGTGAAAAGTGTTCATATGTAGTAAAAACCTGAGAAATCCGTCCGTTTTCGTCATTTGTTGTCGAATCGACTTAAAGCCAGATCGTCACATTGGCCGCTCTTCTCTTTGAAACGGTGGTACTTATCGTCTGCAAAGCTACGTGTCGTGCTGCGGTATGTGGAGACACTAAAAGCACCATAGTAGAACACAGATGAAGCTTCTAAGTTGATGTAATAGCCAGTAAGAAGTAGTACAATTCAAGTTGTAGGTATCGATTATTGACTTTCTAGCTGGCTTTGGTGCCTTGGACATGAGCTAGGACCTTAAGATTCTGCATGAAAGGAGGACTAGCAGCCAAGTTGAGCGGGAGAATGTAAAAAGTGTTCATATGTAGTAAAAACCGGAGAAATCCGTTCGTTATCGTCATTTGTTATCGAATCGACTTAAAGCCAGATCGTCACATTAGCCGCTCTTCTCCCTGAAACGGTTGTACTTATCGACTGCAAAGCTATGTCGCGTGCTGGGGTATGCGGAGACACTAAAAGCACCATAGTAGAACGCAGATGAAGCTTCTAAGATGATGTAATAGTCAGTAAGATGTAGTACAATTCAAGTTTTAGGTATCGATTATTGACTTTTTAGCTGTCTTTGGTGCCTTGGACACGAGTTAGGACCTTAAGATTCTGCATGAAAGGAGGTCTAGCAGCCGAGTTGTACGGGAGAATGTGAAAAGTGTTCATATGTAGTAAAAACCTGAGAAATCTGTCCGTTTTCGTCATTTGTTATCGAATCGACTTAAAGCCAGATCGTCACATTAGCCGCTCTTCTCTCTGAAACGGTTGTACTTATCTTCTGCAAAGCTATGTCGCGTGCTGCGGTATGTGGAGACACTAAAAGCTCCATAGTAGAACACAGATGAAGCTTCTAAGTTGATGTAATAGCCAGTAAGAAGTAGTACAATTCAAGTTTTAGGTATCGATTATTCACTTTTTAGCTGGCTTTGGTGCCTTGGACATGAGCTAGGACTTTAAGATTGTGCATGAAAGGAGAACTAGCAGCCGAGTTGCACGGGAGAATGTGAAAAGTGTTCATATGTAGTAAAAACCAGAGAAATCCGTCCGTGTTCGACATTTGTTATCGAATCGACTTTAAGCCAGATCGTCACATTGGCCGCTCTTCTCTCTGAAACGGTTGTAGTTATCTACATCTACATCTACATCCGTACTCCGCAAGCCACCTGACGGTGTGTGGCGTCTGCAAAGCTATGTCGCGTGCTGCGGTATGTGGAGACACTAAAAGCACCATAGCAGAACACAGATGAAGCTTCTAAGCTGATGTAATAGCCAGTAAGAAGTAGTACAATTCAAGTTTTAAGTATCGATTATTGACTTCTTAGCTTGCTTTGGTGACTTGAACATGAGCTAGGACCTTAAAATTCTGCATGAAAGAAGGACTAGCAGCCGAGTTGAATGGGAGAACGTGAAAAGTGTTCATATGTAGTAAAAACCTGAGAAATCAGTCCGTTTTCGTCATTTGTTGTCGAATCGACTTGAAGCCAGATCGTTACATTGGCCGCTCTTCTCTCTGAAACAGTTGTACTTATCGTCTGCAAAGCTATGTCGCGTGCTGCGGTATGCGGAGACACTAAAAGCATCATAGTAGAACACAGATGAAGCTTCTAAGTTGATGTAATAGACAGTAAGAAGTAGTACAATTCAAGTTTTAGGTATCAATTATTGACTTTTTGCTGCCCTTGGTGCCTTGGACATGAGCTAGGACCTTAAGATTCTGCATGAAAGGAGGACTAGCAGCCGAGTTGCACGGGAGAATGTGAAAAGTGTTCATATGTAGTAAAAACCTGAGAAATCCGTTCGTTATCGTCATTTGTTATCGAATCGACTTAAAGCCAGATCGTCACATTAGCCGCTCTTCTCTCTGAAACGGTTGTACTTATCGACTGTAAAGCTATGTCGCGTGCTGCGGTATGCGGAGACACTAAAAGCACCATAGTAGAACACAGATGAAGCTTCTAAGATGATGTAATAGTCAGTAAGAAGTAGTACAATTGAAGTTTTAAGTATCGATTATTGACTTTTTAGCTGACTTTGGTGCCTTGGACATGAGTTAGGACCTTAAGATTCTGCATGAAAGGAGGTCTAGCAGCCGAGTTGTACGGGAGAATGTGAAAAGTGTTCATATGTAGTAAAAACCTGAGAAATCCGTCCGTTTTCGTCATTTGTTATCGAATCGACTTAAAGCCAGATCGTCACATTAGCCGCAATTCTCTCTGAAACGGTTGTACTTATCGACTGCAAAGCTATGTCGCGTGCTGCGGTATGCGGAGACACTAAAAGCACCATAGTAGAACACAGATGAAGCTTCTAAGTTGACGTAATAGCCAGTAAGAAGTAGTACCATTCAAGTTTTAGTTATCGATTATTGACTTTTTAGCTGGCTTTGGTGCCTTCGACATGAGCTAGGACCTTAAAATTCTGCATGAAAGGAGGAATAGCAGCCGAGTTGCACGGGAGAATGTGAAAAGTGTTCATATGTAGTAAAAACCAGAGAAATCCGTCCGTGTTCGACATTTGTTATCGAATCGACTTTAAGCCAGATCGTCACATTGGCCGCTCTTCTCTCTGAAAAGGTTGTACTTATCGTCTGCAAAGCTATGTCGAGTGCTGCGGCATGCGGAGACACTAAAAGCCTCATAGTAGAACACAGATGAAGCTTCTAAGTTGATGTAATAGCCAGTAAGAAGTAGCACAATTCAAGTTTTAGGTATCGATTATTGACTTTTTAGCTGGCTTTGGTACCTTGGACATTAGCTAGGACCTTATGATTCTGCATGAAAGGAGGACTAGCAGCCCAGTTGCACGGGAGAATGTGAAAAGTGTTCATATGTAGTTAAAACCTAAGAAATCCGTCCGTTTCCGCCATTTGTTATCGAATCGACTTAAAGCCAGATCATCACATTGGCCGCTCTTCTCTCTGAAACGGTTGTACTTATCTACATCTACATCTACATCCGTACTCCGCAAGCCACCTGACGGTGTGTGGCGTCTGCAAAGCTATGTCGCGTGCTGCGGTATGTGGAGACACTAAAAGCACCATAGCAGAACACAGATGAAGCTTCTAAGCTGATGTAATAGCCAGTAAGAAGTAGTACAATTCAAGTTTTAAGTATCGATTATTGACTTCTTAGCTTGCTTTGGTGACTTGAACATGAGCTAGGACCTTAAAATTCTGCATGAAAGAAGGACTAGCAGCCGAGTTGAATGGGAGAACGTGAAAAGTGTTCATATGTAGCAAAAACCTGAGAAATCAGTCCGTTTTCGTCATTTGTTGTCGAATCGACTTAAAGCCAGATCGTCACATTGGCCGCTCTTCTCTCTGAAACGGTTGTACTTCACGTCTGCAAAGCTATGTCGCGTGCTGTGGTATGCGGAGACATTGAAATCACCATAGTAGAAGACAGATGAAGCATCTAAGTTGATGTAATAGCCAGTAAGAAGTAGTCCAATTCAAGTTTTAGGTATCGATTATTGACTTTTTAGCTGACTTTGGTGCCTTGGACATGAGTTAGGACCTTAAGATTCTGCATGAAAGGAGGTCTAGCAGCCGAGTTGTACGGGAGAATGTGAAAAGTGTTCATATGTAGTAAAAACCTGAGAAATCCGTCCGTTTTCGTCATTTGTTATCGAATCGACTTAAAGCCAGATCGTCACATTAGCCGCAATTCTCTCTGAAACGGTTGTACTTATCGACTGCAAAGCTATGTCGCGTGCTGCGGTATGCGGAGACACTAAAAGCACCATAGTAGAACACAGATGAAGCTTCTAAGTTGACGTAATAGCCAGTAAGAAGTAGTACCATTCAAGTTTTAGTTATCGATTATTGACTTTTTAGCTGGCTTTGGTGCCTTCGACATGAGCTAGGACCTTAAAATTCTGCATGAAAGGAGGAATAGCAGCCGAGTTGCACGGGAGAATGTGAAAAGTGTTCATATGTAGTAAAAACCAGAGAAATCCGTCCGTGTTCGACATTTGTTATCGAATCGACTTTAAGCCAGATCGTCACATTGTCCGCTCTTCTCTCTGAAAAGGTTGTACTTATCGTCTGCAAAGCTATGTCGAGTGCTGCGGCATGCGGAGACACTAAAAGCACCATAGTAGAACACAGATGAAGCTTCTAAGTTGATGTAATAGCCAGTAAGAAGTAGTAGAATTCAAGTTTTAAGTACGATTGTTGACTTTTTATCTTTCTTTGGTGCCTTGGGCATGAGCTAGGAACTTAAGATTTTGTATGATAGGAGGTCTAGCAGCCGCGTTGCACGTGAGAATGTGAAAAGTGTTCATATGTAGTAAAAACCTGAGAAATCCGTCCGTTTTCGTCATTTGTTGTCGAATCGACTTAAAGCCAGATCGTCACATTGGCCGCTCTTCTCTTTGAAACGGTGGTACTTATCGTCTGCAAAGCTACGTGTCGTGCTGCGGTATGTGGAGACACTAAAAGCACCATAGTAGAACACAGATGAAGCTTCTAAGTTGATGTAATAGCCAGTAAGAAGTAGTACAATTCAAGTTGTAGGTATCGATTATTGACTTTCTAGCTGGCTTTGGTGCCTTGGACATGAGCTAGGACCTTAAGATTCTGCATGAAAGGAGGACTAGCAGCCAAGTTGAGCGGGAGAATGTAAAAAGTGTTCATATGTAGTAAAAACCGGAGAAATCCGTTCGTTATCGTCATTTGTTATCGAATCGACTTAAAGCCAGATCGTCACATTAGCCGCTCTTCTCCCTGAAACGGTTGTACTTATCGACTGCAAAGCTATGTCGCGTGCTGGGGTATGCGGAGACACTAAAAGCACCATAGTAGAACGCAGATGAAGCTTCTAAGATGATGTAATAGTCATTAAGAAGTAGTACAATTCCAGTTTTAGGTATCGATTATTGACTTTTTAGCTGGCTTTGGTGCCTTGGACATGAGTTAGGACCTTAAGATTCTGCATGAAAGGAGGTCTAGAAGCCGAGTTGTACGGGAGAATTTGAAAAGTGTTCATATGTAGTAAAAACCTGAGAAATCCGTCCGTTTTCGTCATTTGTTATCGAATCGACTTAAAGCCAGATCGTCACATTGGCCGCTCTTCTCTCTGAAACATTTGTACTTATCTTCTGCAAAGCTATGTCGCGTGCTGCGGTATGTGGAGACACTAAAAGCACCATAGTAGAACACAGATGAAGCTTCTAAGTTGATGTAATAGCCAGTAAGAAGTAGTACCATTCAAGTTTTAGGTATCGATTATTGACTTTTTAGCTGGCTTTGGTGCCTTGGACATGAGCTAGGACCTTAAGATTCTGCATGAAACGAGGACTAGCAGCCGAAATGCATGGGAGAATGTGAAAAGTGTTCATATGTAGTAAAAACCTGAGATATCCGTCCGTTTTCGTCATTTGTTATCGAATCGACTTAAAGCCAGATCGTCACATTGGCCGCTCTTCTCTCTGAAACGGTTGTACTTATCGTCTGCAAAGCTATGTCGCGTGCTGCGGTATGCGGAGACACTAAAAGCATCATAGTAGAACACAGATGAAGCTTCTAAATTGATGTAATAGCCAGTAAGAAGTAGTACAATTCAAGTTTTAGGTATCGATTATTGACTTTTTAGCTGCCCATGGTTCCTTGGACATGAGTTAGGACCTTAAGATTCTGCATGAAAGGAGGACTAGCAGCCGAGTTGCACGGGAGAATGTAAAAAGTGTTCATATGTAGTAAAAACCTGAGAAATCCGTCCGTTATCGTCATTTGTTATCGAATCGACTTAAAGCCAGATCGTCACATTAGCCGCTCTTCTCTCTGAAACGGTTGTACTTATCGACTGCAAAGCTATGTCGCGTGCTGCGGTATGCGGAGACACTAAAAGCACCATAGTAGAACACAGATGAAGCTTCTAAGATGATGTAATAGTCAGTAAGAAGTAGTACAATTCAAGTTTTAAGTATCGATTATTGACTTTTTAGCTGACTTTGGTGCCTTGGATATGAGTTAGGACCTTAAGATTCTGCATGAACGGAGGTCTAGCAGCCGAGTTGTACGGGAGAATGTGAAAAGTCTTCATATGTAGTAAAAACATGAGAAATCCGTCCGTTTTCGTCATTTGTTATCGAATCGACTTAAAGCCAGATCGTCACATTAGCCGCTCTTCTCTCTGAAACGGTTGTACTAATCGACTGCAAAGCTATGTCGCGTGCTGCGGTATGCGGAGACACTAAAAGCACCATAGTAGAACACAGATGAAGCTTCTAAGTTGATGTAATAGCCAGTAAGAAGTAGTACCATTCAAGTTTTAGGTATCGATTGTTGACTTTTTAGTTGGCTTTGGTGCCTTGGACATGAGCTAGGACCTTAAGATTCTGCATGAAAGGAGGACTAGCAGCCGAGTTGCACGGGAGAATGTGAAAAGTGTTAATATGTAGTAAAAACCAGAGAAATCCGTCCGTGTTCAACATTTGTTATCGAATCGACTTAAAGCCAGATCGTCACATTGGCCGCTCTTCTCTCTGGAACGGTTGTACTTATCGTCTGCAAAGCTATGTCGAGTGCTGCGGCATGCGCAGACACTAAAAGCACCATAGTAGAACACAGATGAAGCTTCTAAGTTGATGTAATAGCCAGTAAGAAGTAGTACAATTCAAGTTTTAAGTATCGATTGTTGACTTGTTACCCTTCTTTGGTGCCTTGGGCATGAGCTAGGAACTTAAGATTTTGCATGATAGGAGGTCTAGCAGCCGCGTTGCACGTGAGAATGTGAAAAGTGTTCATATGTAGTAAAAACCTGAGAAATCCGTTCGTTATCGTCATTTGTTATCGAATCGACTTAAAGCCAGATCGTCACATTAGCCGCTCTTCTCTCTGAAACGGTTGTACTTATCGACTGCAAAGCTATGTCGCGTGCTGCGGTATGCGGAGACACTAAAAGCACCATAGTAGAACACAGATGAAGCTTCTAAGTTGATGTAATAGTCAGTAAGAAGTAGTACAATTCAAGTTTTAAGTATCGATTGTTGACTTCTTACCTTTCTTTGGTGCCTTGGGCATGAGCTAGGAACTGAAGATTTTGCATAATAGGAGGTCTAGCAGCCGCGTTGCACGTGAGAATGTGAAAAGTGTTCATATGTAGTAAAAACCTGAGAAATCCGTCCGTTTTCGTCATTTGTTATCAAATCGACTTAAAGCCAGATCGTCACATTAGCCGCTCTTCTCTCTGAAACGGTTGTACTAATCGACTGCAAAGCTATGTCGCGTGCTGCGGTATGCGGAGACACTAAAAGCACCATAGTAGAACACAGATGAAGCTTCTAAGTTGATGTAATAGCCAGTAAGAGGTAGTACCATTCAAGTTTTAGGTATCGATTGTTGACTTTTTAGTTGGCTTTGGTGCCTTGGACATGAGCTAGGACCTTAAGATTCTGCATGAAAGGAGGACTAGCAACCGAGTTGCACGGGAGAATGTGAAAAGTGTTCATATGTAGTAAAAACCAGAGAAATCCGTCCGTGTTCGACATTTGTTATCGAATCGACTTAAAGCCAGATCGTCACATTGGCCGCTCTTCTCTTTGAAACGGTGGTACTTATCGTCTGCAAAGCTACGTGTCGTGCTGCGGTATGCGGAGACACTAAAAGCACCATAGTAGAACACAGATGAAGCTTCTAAGTTGATGTAATAGCCAGTAAGAAGTAGTACAATTCAAGTTGTAGGTATCGATTATTGACTTTCTAGCTGGCTTTGGTGCCTTGGACATGAGCTAGGACCTTAAGATTCTGCATGAAAGGAGGACTAGCAGCCGAGTTGAGCGGGAGAATGTGAAAAGTGTTCCTATGTAGTAAAAACCGGAGAAATCCGTTCGTTATCGTCATTTGTTATCGAATCGACTTAAAGCCAGATCGTCACATTGGCCGCACTTCTCCCTGAAACGGTTGTACTTATCGACTGCAAAGCTATGTCGCGTGCTGCGGTATGCGGAGACACTAAAAGCACCATAGTAGAACGCAGATGAAGCTTCTAAGATGATGTAATAGTCATTAAGAAGTAGTACAATTCCAGTTTTAGGTATCGATTATTGACTTTTTAGCTGGCTTTGGTGACTTGGACATGAGTTAGGACCTTAAGATTCTGCATGAAAGGAGGTCTAGAAGCCGAGTTGTACGGGAGAATGTGAAAAGTGTTCATATGTAGTAAAAACCTGAGAAATCCGTCCGTTTTCGTCATTTGTTATCGAATCGACTTAAAGCCAGATCGTCACATTGGCCGCTCTTCTCTCTGAAACATTTGTACTTATCTTCTGCAAAGCTATGTCGCGTGCTGCGGTATGTGGAGACACAAAAAGCACCATAGTAGAACACAGATGAAGCTTCTAAGTTGATGTAATAGCCAGTAAGAAGTAGTACCATTCAAGTTTTAGGTATCGATTATTCACTTTTTAGCTGGCTTTGGTGCCTTGGACATGAGCTAGGACATTAAGATTCTGCATGAAAGGAGGTCTAGCAGCCGACTTGCATGGGAGAATGTGAAAAGTGTTCATATGTAGTAAAAACCTGAGATATCCGTCCGTTTTCATCATTTGTTATCGAATCGACTTAAAGCCAGATCGTCACATTGGCCGCTCTTCTCTCTGAAACGGTTGTACTTATCGTCTGCAAAGCTATGTCGCGTGCTGCGGTATGCGGAGACACTAAAAGCATCATAGTAGAACACAGATGAAGCTTCTAAATTGATGTAATAGCCAGTAAGAAGTAGTACAATTCAAGTTTTAGGTATCGATTATTGACTTTTTAGCTGCCCATGGTTCCTTGGACATGAGTTAGGACCTTAAGATTCTGCATGAAAGGAGGACTAGCAGCCGAGTTGCACGGGAGAATGTAAAAAGTGTTCATATGTAGTAAAAACCTGAGTAATCCGTCCGTTATCGTCATTTGTTATCGAATCGACTTAAAGCCAGATCGTCACATTAGCCGCTCTTCTCTCTGAAACGGTTGTACTTATCGACTGCAAAGCTATGTCGCGTGCTGCGGTATGCGGAGACACTAAAAGCACCATAGTAGAACACAGATGAAGCTTCTAAGATGATGTAATAGTCAGTAAGAAGTAGTACAATTCAAGTTTTAAGTATCGATTATTGACTT
Source organism: Schistocerca gregaria (assembly GCF_023897955.1). Classification (NCBI taxonomy): domain Eukaryota; kingdom Metazoa; phylum Arthropoda; class Insecta; order Orthoptera; family Acrididae; genus Schistocerca; species Schistocerca gregaria. Next base: position 154,847 of record NW_026062072.1, on the reverse strand, counting down.
TTTAGCTGACTTTGGTGCCTTGGATATGAGTTAGGACCTTAAGATTCTGCATGAACGGAGGTCTAGCAGCCGAGTTGTACGGGAGAATGTGAAAAGTCTTCATATGTAGTAAAAACATGAGAAATCCGTCCGTTTTCGTCATTTGTTATCGAATCGACTTAAAGCCAGATCGTCACATTAGCCGCTCTTCTCTCTGAAACGGTTGTACTAATCGACTGCAAAGCTATGTCGCGTGCTGCGGTATGCGGAGACACTAAAAGCACCATAGTAGAACACAGATGAAGCTTCTAAGTTGATGTAATAGCCAGTAAGAAGTAGTACCATTCAAGTTTTAGGTATCGATTGTTGACTTTTTAGTTGGCTTTGGTGCCTTGGACATGAGCTAGGACCTTAAGATTCTGCATGAAAGGAGGACTAGCAGCCGAGTTGCACGGGAGAATGTGAAAAGTGTTCATATGTAGTAAAAACCAGAGAAATCCGTCCGTGTTCAACATTTGTTATCGAATCGACTTAAAGCCAGATCGTCACATTGGCCGCTCTTCTCTCTGGAACGGTTGTACTTATCGTCTGCAAAGCTATGTCGAGTGCTGCGGCATGCGCAGACACTAAAAGCACCATAGTAGAACACAGATGTAGCTTCTAAGTTGATGTAATAGCCAGTAAGAAGTAGTACAATTCAAGTTTTAAGTATCGATTGTTGACTTGTTACCCTTCTTTGGTGCCTTGGGCATGAGCTAGGAACTTAAGATTTTGCATGATAGGAGGTCTAGCAGCCGCGTTGCACGTGAGAATGTGAAAAGTGTTCATATGTAGTAAAAACCTGAGAAATCCGTTCGTTATCGTCATTTGTTATCGAATCGACTTAAAGCCAGATCGTCACATTAGCCGCTCTTCTCTCTGAAACGGTTGTACTTATCGACTGCAAAGCTATGTCGCGTGCTGCGGTATGCGGAGACACTAAAAGCACCATAGTAGAACACAGATGAAGCTTCTAAGTTGATGTAATAGTCAGTAAGAAGTAGTACAATTCAAGTTTTAAGTATCGATTGTTGACTTCTTACCTTTCTTTGGTGCCTTGGGCATGAGCTAGGAACTTAAGATTTTGCATAATAGGAGGTCTAGCAGCCGCGTTGCACGTGAGAATGTGAAAAGTGTTCATATGTAGTAAAAACCTGAGAAATCAGTCCGTTTTCGTCATTTGTTGTCGAATCGACTTAAAGCCAGATCGTCACATTGGCCGCTCTTCTCTTTGAAACGGTGGTACTTATCGTCTGCAAAGCTACGTGTCGTGCTGCTTTATGCGGAGACACTAAAAGCACCATAGTAGAACACAGATGAAGCTTCTAAGTTGATGTAATAGCCAGTAAGAAGTAGTACAATTCAAGTTGTAGGTATCGATTATTGACTTTCTAGCTGGCTTTGGTGCCTTGGACATGAGCTAGGACCTTAAGATTCTGCATGAAAGGAGGACTAGCAGCCCTGTTGCACGGGAGAATGTGAAAAGTGTTCCTATGTAGTAAAAACCTGAGAAATCCGTTCGTTATCGTCATTTGTTATCGAATCGACTTAAAGCCAGATCGTCACATTGGCCGCTCTTCTCTTTGAAACGGTGGTACTTATCGTCTGCAAAGCTACGTGTCGTGCTGCGGTATGCGGAGACACTAAAAGCACCATAGTAGAACACAGATGAAGCTTCTAAGTTGATGTAATAGCCAGTAAGAAGTAGTACAATTCAAGTTGTAGGTATCGATTATTGACTTTCTAGCTGGCTTTGGTGCCTTGGACATGAGCTAGGACCTTAAGATTCTGCATGAAAGGAGGACTAGCAGCCGAGTTGAGCGGGAGAATGTGAAAAGTGTTCCTATGTAGTAAAAACCGGAGAAATCCGTTCGTTATCGTCATTTGTTATCGAATCGACTTAAAGCCAGATCGTCACATTGGCCGCACTTCTCCCTGAAACGGTTGTACTTATCGACTGCAAAGCTATGTCGCGTGCTGCGGTATGCGGAGACACTAAAAGCACCATAGTAGAACGCAGATGAAGCTTCTAAGATGATGTAATAGTCATTAAGAAGTAGTACAATTCCAGTTTTAGGTATCGATTATTGACTTTTTAGCTGGCTTTGGTGACTTGGACATGAGTTAGGACCTTAAGATTCTGCATGAAAGGAGGTCTAGAAGCCGAGTTGTACGGGAGAATGTGAAAAGTGTTCATATGTAGTAAAAACCTGAGAAATCCGTCCGTTTTCGTCATTTGTTATCGAATCGACTTAAAGCCAGATCGTCACATTGGCCGCCCTTCTCTCTGAAACATTTGTACTTATCTTCTGCAAAGCTATGTCGCGTGCTGCGGTATGTGGAGACACAAAAAGCACCATAGTAGAACACAGATGAAGCTTCTAAGTTGATGTAATAGCCAGTAAGAAGTAGTACCATTCAAGTTTTAGGTATCGATTATTCACTTTTTAGCTGGCTTTGGTGCCTTGGACATGAGCTAGGACCTTAAGATTCTGCATGAAAGGAGGACTAGAAGCCGACTTGCATGGGAGAATGTGAAAAGTGTTCATATGTAGTAAAAACATGAGAAATCCGTCCGTGTTCATCATTTGTTATCGAATCGACTTAAAGCCAGATCGTCACATTGGCCGCTCTTCTCTCTGAAACGGTTGTACTTATCGTCTGCAAAGCTATGTCGCGTGCTGCGGTATGCGGAGACACAAAAGCATCATAGTAGAACACAGATGAAGCTTCTAAATTGATGTAATAGCCAGTAAGAAGTAGTACAATTCAAGTTTTAGGTATCGATTATTGACTTTTTAGCTGCCCATGGTTCCTTGGACATGAGTTAGGACCTTAAGATTCTGCATGAAAGGAGGACTAGCAGCCGAGTTGCACGGGAGAATGTAAAAAGTGTTCATATGTAGTAAAAACCTGAGAAATCCGTCCGTTATCGTCATTTGTTATCGAATCGACTTAAAGCCAGATCGTCACATTAGCCGCTCTTCTCTCTGAAACGGTTGTACTTATCGACTGCAAAGCTATGTCGCGTGCTGCGGTATGCGGAGACACTAAAAGCACCATAGTAGAACACAGATGAAGCTTCTAAGATGATGTAATAGTCAGTAAGAAGTAGTACAATTCAAGTTTTAAGTATCGATTATTGACTTTTTAGCTGACTTTGGTGCCTTGGATATGAGTTAGGACCTTAAGATTCTGCATGAACGGAGGTCTAGCAGCCGAGTTGTACGGGAGAATGTGAAAAGTCTTCATATGTAGTAAAAACATGAGAAATCCGTCCGTTTTCGTCATTTGTTATCGAATCGACTTAAAGCCAGATCGTCACATTAGCCGCTCTTCTCTCTGAAACGGTTGTACTAATCGACTGCAAAGCTATGTCGCGTGCTGCGGTATGCGGAGACACTAAAAGCACCATAGTAGAACACAGATGAAGCTTCTAAGTTGATGTAATAGCCAGTAAGAAGTAGTACCATTCAAGTTTTAGGTATCGATTATTCACTTTTTAGCTGGCTTTGGTGCCTTGGACATGAGCTAGGACCTTAAGATTCTGCATGAAAGGAGGACTAGCAGCCGACTTGCATGGGAGAATGTGAAAAGTGTTCATATGTAGTAAAAACCTGAGATATCCGTCCGTTTTCATCATTTGTTATCGAATCGACTTAAAGCCAGATCGTCACATTGGCCGCTCTTCTCTCTGAAACGGTTGTACTTATCGTCTGCAAAGCTATGTCGCGTGCTGCGGTATGCGGAGACACTAAAAGCACCATAGTAGAACACAGATGAAGCTTCTAAGTTGATGTAATAGCCAGTAAGAAGTAGTACAATTCAAGTTTTAAGTATCGATTGTTGACTTGTTACCCTTCTTTGGTGCCTTGGGCATGAGCTAGGAACTTAAGATTTTGCATGATAGGAGGTCTAGCAGCCGCGTTGCACGTGAGAATGTGAAAAGTGTTCATATGTAGTAAAAACCTGAGAAATCCGTTCGTTATCGTCATTTGTTATCGAATCGACTTAAAGCCAGATCGTCACATTAGCCGCTCTTCTCTCTGAAACGGTTGTACTTATCGACTGCAAAGCTATGTCGCGTGCTGCGGTATGCGGAGACACTAAAAGCACCATAGTAGAACACAGATGAAGCTTCTAAGTTGATGTAATAGTCAGTAAGAAGTAGTACAATTCAAGTTTTAAGTATCGATTGTTGACTTCTTACCTTTCTTTGGTGCCTTGGGCATGAGCTAGGAACTTAAGATTTTGCATAATAGGAGGTCTAGCAGCCGCGTTGCACGTGAGAATGTGAAAAGTGTTCATATGTAGTAAAAACCTGAGAAATCAGTCCGTTTTCGTCATTTGTTGTCGAATCGACTTAACGCCAGATCGTCACATTGGCCGCTCTTCTCTTTGAAACGGTGGTACTTATTGTCTGCAAAGCTACGTGTCGTGCTGCGGTATGCGGAGACACTAAAAGCACCATAGTAGAACACAGATGAAGCTTCTAAGTTGATGTAATAGCCAGTAAGAAGTAGTACAATTCAAGTTGTAGGTATCGATTATTGACTTTCTAGCTGGCTTTGGTGCCTTGGACATGAGCTAGGACCTTAAGATTCTGCATGAAAGGAGGACTAGCAGCCGAGTTGAGCGGGAGAATGTGAAAAGTGTTCCTATGTAGTAAAAACCGGAGAAATCCGTTCGTTATCGTCATTTGTTATCGAATCGACTTAAAGCCAGATCGTCACATTAGCCGCTCCTCTCCCTGAAACGGTTGTACTTATCGACTGCAAAGCTATGTCGCGTGCTGCGGTATGTGGAGACACTAAAAGCACCATAGTAGAACGCAGATGAAGCTTCTAAGATGATGTAATAGTCATTAAGAAGTAGTACAATTCCATTTTTAGGTATCGATTATTGACTTTTTAGCTGGCTTTGGTGACTTGGACATGAGTTAGGACCTTAAGATTCTGCATGAAAGGAGGACTAGCAGCCGACTTGCATGGGAGAATGTGAAAAGTGTTCATATGTAGTAAAAACCTGAGATATCCGTCCGTTTTCGTCATTTGTTATCGAATCGACTTAAAGCCAGATCGTCACATTGGCCGCTCTTCTCTCTGAAACGGTTGTACTTATCGTCTGCAAAGCTATGTCGCGTGCTGCGGTATGCGGAGACACTAAAAGCATCATAGTAGAACACAGATGAAGCTTCTAAGTTGATGTAATAGCCAGTAAGAAGTAGTACAATTCAAGTTTTAGGTATCGATTATTGACTTTTTAGCTGCCCTTGGTTCGTTGGACATGAGCTAGGACCTTAAGATTCTGCATGAAAGGAGGACTAGCAGCCGAGTTGCACGGGAGAATGTAAAAAGTGTTCATATGTAGTAAAAACCTGAGAAATCCGTCCGTTATCGTCATTTGTTATCGAATCGACTTAAAGCCAGATCGTCACATTAGCCGCTCTTCTCTCTGAAACGGTTGTACTTATCGACTTCAAAGCTATGTCGCGTGCTGCGGTATGCGGAGACACTAAAAGCACCATAGTAGAACACAGATGAAGCTTCTAAGATGATGTAATAGTCAGTAAGAAGTAGTACAATTCAAGTTTTAAGTATCGATTATTGACTTTTTAGCTGACTTTGGTGCCTTGGATATGAGTTAGGACCTTAAGATTCTGCATGAACGGAGGTCTAGCAGCCGAGTTGTACGGGAGAATGTGAAAAGTCTTCATATGTAGTAAAAACATGAGAAATCCGTCCGTTTTCGTCATTTGTTATCAAATCGACTTAAAGCCAGATCGTCACATTAGCCGCTCTTCTCTCTGAAACGGTTGTACTAATCGACTGCAAAGCTATGTCGCGTGCTGCGGTATGCGGAGACACTAAAAGCACCATAGTAGAACACAGATGAAGCTTCTAAGTTGATGTAATAGCCAGTAAGAGGTAGTACCATTCAAGTTTTAGGTATCGATTGTTGACTTTTTAGTTGGCTTTGGTGCCTTGGACATGAGCTAGGACCTTAAGATTCTGCATGAAAGGAGGACTAGCAGCCGAGTTGCACGGGAGAATGTGAAAAGTGTTCATATGTAGTAAAAACCAGAGAAATCCGTTCGTGTTCGACATTTGTTATCGAATCGACTTAAAGCCAGATCGTAACATTGGCCGCTCTTCTCTCTGAAACGGTTGTACTTATCGTCTGCAAAGCTATGTCGAGTGCTGCGGCATGCGGAGACACTAAAAGCACCATAGTAGAACACAGATGAAGCTTCTAAGTTGATGTAATAGCCAGTAAGAAGTAGTACAATTCAAGTTTTAAGTATCGATTTTTGACTTTTTACCCTTCTTTGGTGCCTTGGGCATGAGCTAGGAACTTAAGATTTTGCATGATAGGAGGTCTAGCAGCCGCGTTGCACGTGAGAATGTGAAAAGTGTTCATATGAGTAAAAACCTGAGATATCCGTCCGTTTTCGTCATTTGTTGCCGAATCGACTTAAAGCCAGATCGTCACATTGGCCGCTCTTCTCTTTGAAACGGTGGTACTTATCGTCTGCAAAGCTACGTGTCGTGCTGCGGTATGCGGAGACACTAAAAGCACCATAGTAGAACACAGATGAAGCTTCTAAGTTGATGTAATAGCCAGTAAGAAGTAGTACAATTCAAGTTGTAGGTATCGATTATTGACTTTCTAGCTGGCTTTGGTGCCTTGGACATGAGCTAGGACCTTAAGATTCTGCATGAAAGGAGGTCTAGAAGCCGAGTTGTACGGGAGAATGTGAAAAGTGTTCATATGTAGTAAAAACCTGAGAAATCCGTCCGTTTTCGTCATTTGTTATCGAATCGACTTAAAGCCAGATCGTCACATTGGGCGCTCTACTCTCTAAAACGGTTGTACTTATCGTCTGCAAAGCTATGTCGCGCGCTGCGGTATGCGGAGACACTAAAAGCACCATAGTAGAATACAGATGAAGCTTCTAAGTTGATGTAATAGCCAGTAAGAAGTAGTACAATTCAAGTTATAGGTATCGATTTTTGACTTTTTAGCTGGCTTTGGTACCTTGGACATGAGCTAGGACCTTAAGATTCTGCATGAAAGGAGGACTAGCTGCAGAGTAGCACGGGAGAATGTGAAAAGTGTTCTTATGTAGTAAAAACCTGAGAAATCCGTCCATTTCCGCCATTTGTTATCGAAACGACTTAATGCCAGATCGTCACATTGGCCGCTCTTTTCTCTGAAACGGTTGTACTTATCGTCTGCAAAGCTATGTCGCGTGCTGCGGTATGCGGAGGCACTAAAATCACCATAGTAGAACACAGATGAAACTTCTAAGTTGAAGTAATATATATTAAGATGTAGTACAAATCACGTCTTAGGTATCGATTATTGACTTTTTACCATTCTTTGGTGCGTTGGACATTAGCTAGGACCTTAAAATTCTGTATGAACGGAGGACTAGCAGCCGAGTTGCACGGGAGAATGTGAAAAGTGTTCATATGTAGTAAAAACCTTAGAAAACCGTTCGTTATCGTCATTGTTATCGAATCGACTTAAAGCCAGATCGTCACATTAGCCGCTCTTCACTCTGAAACGGTTGTACCTATCGACTTCAAAGCTATGTCGCGTGCTCCGAGATGCGGAGACACTAAAAGCACCATAGTAGAACGCAGATGAAGCTTCTAAGATGATGTAATAGCCAGTAAGAAGTAGTACAATTCAAGTTTTTGGTATCGATTATTGACTTTTCAGCTGGCTTTGGTGCCTTGGACATGAGCTAGGACCTTAAGATTCTGCATGAAAGGAGGACTAGCAGCCGAGTTGCAAGGGAGAATGTGAAAAGTGTTCATATGTAGTAAAAACCTGAGAAATCCGTCCGTTTTCGTCATTTGTTATCGAATCGACTTAAATCCAGATCGCCACATTGCCCGCACTTCGTTCTGAAACGGTTGTACTTATCTTGTGCAAAGCTATGTCGCGCGCTCCGGTATGCAGAGACACTAAATGCACCATAGTAGAACACAGATGAAGCTTCTAAGTTGATGTAATAGTCAGTAAGAAGTAGTACAATTCAAGTTTTAGGTACTGATTATTGACTTTTTAGCTGGCTTTGGTGCCTTGGACATGAGCTAGGACCTTAAGATTCTGCATTAAAGGAGGACTAGCAGCCGAGTTGCACGTTAGAATGTGAAAAGTGTTCATATGTAGTAAAAACCACAGAAATCCGTCCGTGTTCAACATTTGTTATCGAATCGACTTAAAGCCAGATCTTCACATTGGGCGCTCTACTCTCTACAGCGGTTGTACTTATCGTCTGCAAAGCTATGTCGAGTGCTGCGGTATGTGGAGACACTAAAAGCACCATAGTAGAACACAGATGAAGCTTCTAAGTTGATGTAATAGCCAGTAAGAAGTAGTAAAATTCAAGTTTTAGGTATCGATTGTTGACTTTTTACCCTTCTTTGGTGCCTTGGGCATGAGCTAGGACCTTAAGATTCTGCATGAAAGGAGGACTAGCAGCGGAGTTACACGGGAGAATATGAAAAGTGTTCATATGTAGTAAAAACCTGAGACATCCGTCCGTTTTCGTCATTTGTTATCGAATCGACGTAAAACCAAATCGTCACATTGGCCGCTCTTCTCTCTGAAACGCTTGTACTTATCGTCTGCAAAGCTATGTCGCGTGCTGCGGTATGCGGAGACACTAAAATCACCATAGTAGAACACAGATGAGGCTTCTAAGTTGATGTAATAGCCAGTAAGACGTAATACAATTCAAGTTTTAGGTATCGATTATTGACTTTTTAGCTGGCTTTGGTACCTTGGACATGAGATAGGACCTTAAGATTCTGCATGAAAGGAGGACTAGCAGCAGCGTTGCACGGGAGAATGTGAATAGTGTTCATATGTAGTAAAAACCTGAGAAATCCGTCCGTTTCCGCCATTTGTTATCGAATCGACTTAAAGCCAGATCGTCACATTGGCCGCTCTTCTCTCTGAAACGGTTGTACTTATCGTCTGCAAAGCTATTTCGCGTGCTGCGGTATGCGGAGACACTAAAAGCACCATAGTAGAACACAGATGAAGCTTCTAAGCTGATGTAATAGCCAGTAAGAAGTAGTACAATTCATGTTATAGGTATCGATTATTGACTTCTTAGCTGGCTTTGGTGCCTTAAGATTCTGCATGAAAGGAGGACTAGCAGCCGAGTTGCACGGGAGAATGTGAAAAGTGTTCATATGTGGTAAAAACCTCAGAAATCCGTCCGTTATCGTCATTTGTTATCGAATCGACTGAAAGCCAGTTCGTCACATTGGCCGCTCTTCTCTCTGAAACGGTTGTACTTATTGTCTGCAAAGCTATGTCGCGTGCTGCGATATGCGGAGACACTAAAATCACCATAGTAGAACACAGATGAAGTTTCTAAGTTGAAGTAATATCCAGTAAGATGTAGTACAATTCAAGTCTTAGGTATCGATTATTGACTTTTTACCATTCTTTGGTGCCTTGGACATGAGATAGGACCTCAAAATTCTGCATGAACGGAGGACTAGCAGCCGATTTGCACGGGAGAATGTGAAAAGTGTTCATATGTAGTAAAAACCTGAGAAATCCGTCCGTTTTCGTCATTTGATATCGAATCGATGTAAAGCCAGATCGTCACATTGGCCGCTCTTCTCTCTGAAACGGTTGTACTTATCGTCTGCGAAGCTATGCCACGTGCTGCGGTATGTGGAGACACTAAAAGCGCCATAGTAGAACACAGATGAAGCTTCTAAGTTGATGTAATAGCCAGTAAGAAGTAGTACAATTCAAGTTTTAGGTATTGAATATTGACTTTTTAGCTGGCTTTGGTGCCTTGGACATGAGCTAGGACCTTAAGATTCTGCATTAAATGAGGACTAGCTGCCGAGTTGCACGGGAGAATGTGAAAAGTGTTCATATGTAGTAAAAACCTGAGAAATCCGTCCGTTTTCGTCATTTGTTATCGAATCGACGTAAAGCCAGATCGTCACATTGGCCGCTCTTCTCTCTGAAACGGTTGTACTTATCGTCTGCAAAGCTATTTCACGTGCTGCGGTATGTGGAGACAGTAAAAGCGCCATAGTAGAACACAGATGAAACTTCTAAGTTGATGTAATAGCCAGTATAAGTAGTACAATTCAAGTTTTAGGTATCGATTATTGACTTTTTAGCTGGCTTTGGTGCCTTGGACATGAGCTAGGACCTTAAGATTCTGCATGAAAGGAGGATTAGCAGCCGAGTTGCATGGGAGAATGTGAAATGTGTTCATATGTAGTAAAAACCTGAGAAACCGTCCGTTTTCGTCATTTGATATCGAATCGACTTGAAGCCAGATCGTCACATTGGCCGCTCTTCTCTCTGAAACGGTTGTACTTATCGTCTGCAAATCTATGTCGCGTGCTGCGGTATGCGGAGACACTAAAAGCACCATAGTAGAACACAGATGAAGCTTCTAAGTTGATGTAATAGCCAGTAAGAAGTAGTACAATTCAAGTTTTAGGTATCGATTATTTACTTTTTAGCTGGCTTTGGTGCCTTGGACATGAGCTAGGTCCTTAAGATTCTGCATGAAAGGAGGACTAGCAGCCAAGTTGCACGGGAGAATGTGAAAAGTGTTCATATATAGTGAAAACCTGGGAAATCCGTCCGATTTCGTCATTTGTTATCGAATCAACTTAAAGCCAGATCGTCACATTGGCCGCTCTTCTCTCTGAAACGGTTGTACTTATCGTCTGCAAAGCTATGTCGCGTGCTGCGGTATGTGGAGACACTAAAGGCACCATAGAAGAACACAGATGAATGTTCTAAGTTGATGTAATAGCCAGTAAGAAGTATTACAATTCAAGTTTTAGGTATCGATTATTGACTTTTTAGCTGGCTTCGGTGCCTTGGACATGAGCTAGGACCTTAAGATACAGCATGTAAGGAGGACTAACAGCCGAGTTGCACGTGAGAATGTGAAAAGTGTTCATATGTAATAAAAACCTGAGAAATCCGTCCGTTTTCGTCATTTGTTATCGAATCGACTTAAAGCCAGATAGTCACATTGGCCGCTCTTAACTCTGAAACGGTTGTACTTATCGTCTGCAAAGCTATGTCACGTGCAGCGGTATGCAGAGACACTAAAAGAACCATAGTAGAACACGGATGAATCTTCTAAGTTGATGTAATAGCCGGTAAGAAGTAGTACAATACAAGTCTTAGGTATCGATTATTGACTTTTTACCATTCTTTGGTGCCTTGGACATGAGCTAGGACCTTAAAATTCTGCATGAACGGAGGACTAGCAGCCGAGTTGCACGGGAGAATGTGAAAAGTGTTCATATGTAGTAAAAACCTGAGAAATCCGTCCGTTTCGTCATTTGTTATCGAATCGACGTAAAGGCAGATAGTCACATTGGCCGCTCTTCTCTCTGAAACGATTGTACTTATCGTCTGCAAAGCTATGTCACGTGCTGCGGTTAGTGGAGACACTAAAAGCGCCATAGTAGAACACAGATGAAGCTTCTAAGTTGATGTAATAGCCAGTAAGAAGTAGTACAATTCAAGTTTTAGGATCGATTATTGACTTTTTAGCTGGCTTTGGTGCCTTGGACATGAGCTAGGAACTTAAGATTCTGCATGAAAGGAGGATTAGCAACCGAGTTGCACGGGAGAATGTGAAATATGTTCATATGTAGTTAAAACCTGAGAAATCCGTCCGTTTTCGTCATTTGTTATCGAATCGACTTAAAGCCAGATCGTCGCATTGGCCGCTCTTCTCTCTGAAACGGTTGTACTTATCGTCTGCTAAGCTATGTCGCGTGCTGCGGTATGCGGAGACACTAAAAGCACCATAGTAGAACACAGATGAAGCTTCTAAGTTGATGTAATAGCCAGTAAGAAGTAGTACAATTCAAGTTTTAGGTATCGATTATTGACTTTTTAGCTGGCTTTGGTGCCTTGGACATGAGCTAGGACCTTATGATTCTGCATGAAAGGAGGACTAGCAGCCGAGTTGCACGGGAGAATGTGAAAAGTGTTCATATGTAGTAAAAACCTGAGAAATCCGTCCGTTATCGTCATTTGTTATCGAATCGACTGAAAGCCAGATCGTCACATTGGCCGCTCTTCTTTCTGAAACGGTTGTACTTATTGTCTGCAAAGCTATGTCGCGTGCTGCGGTATGCGGAGACACTAAAATCACCATAGTAGAACACAGATGAAGTTTCTAAGTTGAAGTAATATCCAGTAAGATGTAGTACAATTCAAGTCTTAGGTATCGATTATTGACTTTTTACCATTCTTTGGTGCCTTGGACATGAGATAGGACCTCGAAAATCTGCATGAACGGAGGACTAGCAGCCGAATTGCACGGGAGAATGTGAAAAGTGTTCATATGTAGTAAAAACCTGAGAAATCCGTCCGTTTTCGTCATTTGATATCGAATCGATGTAAAGCCAGATCGTCACATTGGCCGCTCTTCTCTCTGAAACGGTTGTTCTTATCGTCTGCGAAGCCATGCCACGTGCTGCGGTATGTGGAGACACTAAAAGCGCCATAGTAGAACACAGATGAAGCTTCTAAGTTGATGTAATAGCCAGTAAGAAGTAGTACAATTCAAGTTTTAGGTATTGAATATTGACTTTTTAGCTGGCTTTGGTGCCTTGGACATGAGCTAGGACCTTAAGATTCTGCATTAAAGGAGGACTAGCTGCCGAGTTGCACGGGAGAATGTGAAAAGTGATCATATGTAGTAAAATCCTGAGAAATCCGTCCGTTTTCGTCATTTGTTATCGAATCGACGTAAAGCCAGATCGTCACATTGGCCGCACTTCTCTCTGAAACGGTTGTACTTATCGTCTGCAAAGCTATGTCACGTGCTGCGGTATGTGGAGACAGTAAAACCGCCATAGTAGAACAAAGATGAAGCTTCTAAGTTGATGTAATAGCCAGTATAAGTAGTACAATTCAAGTTTTAGGTATCGATTATTGACTTTTCAGCTGGCTTTGGTGCCTTGGACATGAGCTAGGACCTTAAGATTCTGCATGAAAGGAGGATTAGCAGCCGAGTTGCATGGGAGAATGTGAAATGTGTTCATATGTAGTAAAAACCTGAGAAACCGTCCGTTTTCGTCATTTGTTATCGAATCGACTTAAAGCCAGATCGTCACATTGGCCGCTCTTCTCTCTGAAACGGTTGTACTTATCGTCTGCAAATCTATGTCGCGTGCTGCGGTATGCGGAGACACTAAAAGCACCATAGTAGAACACAGATGAAGCTTCTAAGTTGATGTAATAGCCAGTAAGAAGTAGTACAATTCAAGTTTTAGGTATCGATTATTTACTTTTTAGCTGGCATTGGTGCCTTGGACATGAGCTAGGACCTTAAGATTCTGCATGAAAGGAGGACTAGCAGCCAAGTTGCACGGGAGAATGTGAAAAGTGCTCATATGTAGTGAAAACCTGGGAAATCCGTCCGATTTCGTCATTTGTTATCGAACCAACTTAAAGCCAGATCGTCACATTGGCCGCTCTTCTCTCTGAAACGGTTGTACCTATCGTCTGCAAAGCTATGTCGCGTGCTGCGGTATGTGGAGACACTAAAGGCACCATAGAAGAACACAGATGAAGGTTCTAAGTTGATGTAATAGCCAGTAAGAAGTATTACACTTCAAGTGTTAGGTATCGATTATTGACTTTTTAGCTGGCTTCGGTGCCTTGGACATGAGCTAGGACCTTAAGATACAGCAAGAAAGGAGGACTAGCAGCCGAGTTGCACGTGAGAATGTGAAAAGTGTTCATATGTAGTAAAAACCTGAGAAATCCGTCCGTTTTCGTCATTTGTTATCGAATCGACTTAAAGCCAGATCATCACATTGGCCGCTCTTAACTCTGAAACGGTTGTACTTATCGTCTGCAAAGCTATGTCACGTGCAGCGGTATGCGGAGACACTAAAAGCACCATAGTAGAACACGGATGAATCTTCTAAGTTGATGTAATAGCCGGTAAGTAGTAGTACAATACAAGTCTTAGGTATCGATTATTGACTTTTTACCATTCTTTGGTGCCTTGGACATGAGCTAGGACCTTAAAATTCTGCATGAACGGAGGACTAGCAGCCGAGTTGCACGGGAGAATGTGAAAAGTGTTCATATGTAGTAAAAACCTGAGAAATCCGTCCGTTTCGTCATTTGTTATCGAATCGACGTAAAGGCAGATAGTCACATTGGCCGCTCTTCTCTCTGAAACGGTTGTACTTATCGTCTGCAAAGCTATGTCACGTGCTGCGGTTAGTGGAGACACTAAAAGCGCCATAGTAGAACACAGATGAAGCTTCTAAGTTGATGTAATAGCCAGTAAGAAGTAGTACAATTCAAGTTTTAGGATCGATTATTGACTTTTTAGCTGGCTTTGGTGCCTTGGACATGAGCTAGGAACTTAAGATTCTGCATGAAAGGAGGATTAGCAACCGAGTTGCACGGGAGAATGTGAAATATGTTCATATGTAGTTAAAACCTGAGAAATCCGTCCGTTTTCGTCATTTGTTATCGAATCGACTTAAAGCCAGATCGTCGCATTGGCCGCTCTTCTCTCTGAAACGGTTGTACTTATCGTCTGCAAAGCTATGTCGCGTGCTGCGGTATGCGGAGACACTGAAAGCACCATAGTAGAACACAGATGAAGCTTCTAAGTTGATGTAATAGCCAGTAAGAAGTAGTACAATTCAAGTTTTAGGTATCGATTATTGACTTTTTAGCTGGCTTTGGTGCCTTGGACATGAGCTAGGACCTTATGATTCTGCATGAAAGGAGGACTAGCAGCCGATTTGCACGGGAGAATGTGAAATGTGTTCATATGTGGTAAAAACCTGAGAAATCCGTCCGTTATCGTCATTTGTTATCGAATCGACTGAAAGCCAGATCGTCACATTGGCCGCTCTTCTCTCTGAAACGGTTGTACTTATTGTCTGCAAAGCTATGTCGCGTGCTGCGGTATGCGGAGACACTAAAATCACCATAGTAGAACACAGATGAAGTTTCTAAGTTGAAGTAATATCCAGTAAGATGTAGTACAATTCAAGTCTTAGGTATCGATTATTGACTTTTTACCATTCTTTGGTGCCTTGGACATGAGATAGGACCTCAAAATTCTGCATGAACGGAGGACTAGCAGCCGAAATGCACGGGAGAATGTGAAAAGTGTTCATATGTAGTAAAAACCTGAGAAATCCGTCCGTTTTCGTCATTTGATATCGAATCGATGTAAAGCCAGATCGTCACATTGGCCGCTCTTCTCTCTGAAACGGTTGTACTTAACGTCTGCGAAGCTATGCCACGTGCTGCGGTATGTGGAGACACTAAAAGCGCCATAGTGGAACACAGATGAAGCTTCTAAGTTGATGTAATAGCCAGTAAGAAGTAGTACAATTCAAGTTTTAGGTATTGAATATTGACTTTTTAGCTGGCTTTGGTGCCTTGGACATGAGCTAGGACCTTAAGATTCTGCATTAAATGAGGACTAGCTGCCGAGTTGCACGGGAGAATGTGAAAAGTGTTCATATGTAGTAAAATCCTGAGAAATCCGTCCGTTTTCGTCATTTGTTATCGAATCGACGTAAAGCCAGATCGTCACATTGGCCGCTCTTCTCTCTGAAACGGTTGTACTTATCGTCTGCAAAGCTATGTCACGTGCTGCGGTATGTGGAGACAGTAAAAGCGCCATAGTAGAACAAAGATGAAGCTTCTAAGTTGATGTAATAGCCAGTATAAGTAGTACAATTCAAGTTTTAGGTATCGATTATTGACTTTTCAGCTGGCTTTGGTGCCTTGGACATGAGCTAGGACCTTAAGATTCTGCATGAAAGGAGGATTAGCAGCCGAGTTGCATGGGAGAATGTGAAATGTGTTCATATGTAGTAAAAACCTGAGAAACCGTCCGTTTTCGTCATTTGTTATCGAATCGACTTAAAGCCAGATCGTCACATTGGCCGCTCTTCTCTCTGAAACGGTTGTACTTATCGTCTGCAAATCTATGTCGCGTGCTGCGGTATGCGGAGACACTAAAAGCACCATAGTAGAACACAGATGAAGCTTCTAAGTTGATGTAATAGCCAGTAAGAAGTAGTACAATTCAAGTTTTAGGTATCGATTATTTACTTTTTAGCTGGCATTGGTGCCTTGGACATGAGCTAGGACCTTAAGATTCTGCATGAAAGGAGGACTAGCAGCCAAGTTGCACGGGAGAATGTGAAAAGTGTTCATATGTAGTGAAAACCTGGGAAATCCGTCCGATTTCGTCATTTGTTATCGAACCAACTTAAAGCCAGATCGTCACATTGGCCGCTCTTCTCTCTGAAACGGTTGTACTTATCGTCTGCAAAGATATGTCGCGTGCTGCGGTATGTGGAGACACTAAAGGCACCATAGAAGAACACAGATGAAGGTTCTAAGTTGATGTAATAGCCAGTAAGAAGTAATACAATTCAAGTTTTAGGTATCGATTATTGAGTTTTTAGCTGGCTTCGGTGCATTGGACATGAGCTAGGACCTTAAGATACAGCATGAAAGGAGGACTAGCAGCCGAGTTGCACTGGAGAATGTGAAAAGTGTTCATATGTAGTAAAAACCTGAGAAATCCGTCCGTTTTCGTCATTTGTTATCGAATCGACTTAAAGCCAGATAGTCACATTGGCCGCTCTTAACTCTGAAACGGTTGTACTTATCGTCTGCGAAGCTATGTCACGTGCTGCGGTATGCGGAGACACTAAAAGCATCATAGTAGAACACGGATGAATCTTCTAAGTTGATGTAATAGCCGGTAAGAAATAGTACAATACAAGTCTTAGGTATCGATTATTTACTTTTTACCATTCTTTGGTGCCTTGGACATGAGCTAGGGCCTTAAAATTCTGCATGAACGGAGGACTAGCAGCCGAGTTGCACGGGAGAATGTGAAAAGTGTTCATATGTAGTAAAAACCTGAGAAATCCGTCCGTTTCGTCATTTGTTATCGAATCGACGTAAAGGCAGATAGTCACATTGGCCGCTCTTCTCTCTGAAACGGTTGTACTTATCGTCTGCAAAGCTATGTCACGTGCTGCGGTTAGTGGAGACACTAAAAGCGCCATAGTAGAACACAGATGAAGCTTCTAAGTTGATGTAATAGCCAGTAAGAAGTAGTACAATTCAAGTTTTAGGATCGATTATTGACTTTTTAGCTGGCTTTGGTGCCTTGGACATGAGCTAGGAACTTAAGATTCTGCATGAAGGGAGGATTAGCGACCGAGTTGCACGGGAGAATGTGAAATATGTTCATATGTAGTTAAAACCTGAGAAATCCGTCCGTTATCGTCTTTGTTATCGAATCGACTTAAAGCCAGATCGTCGCATTGGCCGCTCTTCTCTCTGAAACGGTTGTGCTTATCGTCTGCAAAGCTATGTCGCGTGCTGCGGTATGCGAAACACTAAAATCACCATAGTAGAACACAGATGAAGCTTCTAAGTTGATGTAATAGCCAGTAAGAAGTAGTACAATTCAAGTTTTAGTTATCGATTATTGACTTTTTAGCTGGCTTTGGTGCCTTGGACATGACCTAGGACCTTAAGATTCTGCATGAAAAGAGGACTAGCAGCCGAGTTGTACGGGAGAATGTGAAAAGTGTTCATATGTAGTAAAAACCTGAGAAATCCGTCCATTTTCGTCATTTGTAATCGAATCGACTTAAGGCATATCGTCACATTGGCCGCTCTTCTCTCTGAAACGGTTGTACTTATCGTCTGCAAAGCTATGTCGCGTGCTGCGGTATGCGGAGATACTAAAAGCACCATAGTAGAACACAGATGAAGCTTCTAAGTTGATGTAATAGCCAGTAAGAAGTAGTACAATTCAAGTTTTATGTATCGATTATTGACTTTTTAGCTGTCTTTGGTGCTTTGGACATGAGCTAGGACCTTAAGATTCTGCATGAAAGGAGGACTAGCAGCCGAGTTGCACGGGAGAATGTGAAAAGTGTTCATATGTAGTAAAAACATGAGAAATACGTCCGTTTTCGCCATTTGTTATCGAATCGATTTATAGCCAGATCCTCACATTGGCCGCTCTTCTCTCTGAAACGGTTGTACTTATCGTCTGCAAAGCTATGTCGCGTGCTGCGGTATGCGGAGACACTAAAAGCACCATAGTAGAACACAGATGAAGCTTCTAAGTTGATGTAATAGCCAGTAAGAAGTAGTACAATTCAAGTTTTAGGTATCGATTATTGACATTTTAGCTGGCTTTGATGCCTTGGACATGAGCTAGGACCTTATGATTCTGCATGAAAGGAGGACTAGCAGCCGATTTGCACGGGAGAATGTGAAAAGTGTTCATATGTAGTAAAAACCTGAGACATCCGTCCGTTTTCGTCATTTGTTATCGAATAGACTTAAAGCCAGATCGTCACATTGGGCGCTCTTCTCTCTGAAACGGTTGTACTTATCGTCTGCAAAGCTATGTCGCGTGCTGCGGAATGCGGAAACAGTAAAAGCACCATAGTAGAACACAGATGTAGCTTCTAAGTTGATGTAATAGCCAGTAAGAAGTAGTAAAATTCAAGTTTTAGGTATCGATTATTGACTTTTTAGCTGGCTTGGTGCCTTGGACATGAGCTAGGACCTTAAGATTCTGCATGAAAGGAAATTAGCAGCGGAGTTGCACGGGAGAATATGAAAAGTGCTCATATGTAGTAAAAACCTAGAAATCCGTCCGTTTTCGTCATTTGTTATCGAATCGACTTAAAGCCAGATCGTCACATTGGCCGCTCTTCTCTCTGAAACGGTTGTACTTATCGTCTGCAAAGCTATGTCACGTGCTGCGGTATTCTGAGACACTAAAAGCACCATAGTACAACACAGATAAAACTTCTAAGTTGATGTAATAGCCAGTAAGAAGTAGTACAATTCAAGTTTTAGGTATCGATTATTGACTTTTTAGCTGGCTTGGTGCCTTGGACATGAGCCAGGACCTTAACATTCTGCATGAAAGGAGGACTAGCAGCCAATTTGCACAGGAGAATGTGAAAAGTGTTCATATGTAGTAAAAACATGAGAAATACGTCCGTTTTCGCCATTTGTTATCGAATCGATTTATAGCCAGATCGTCACATTGGCCGCTCTTCTCTCTGAAACGGTTGTACTTATCGTCTGCAAAGCTATGTCGCGTGCTGCGGTATGCGGAGACACTAAAAGCACCATAGTAGAACACAGATGAAGCTTCTAAGTTGATGTAATAGCCAGTAAGAAGTAGTACAATTCAAGTTTTAGGTTTTGAATATTGACTTTTTAGCTGGCTTTGTTGCCTTGGACATGAGCTAGGACCTTAAGATTCAGCATGAAAGGAGGACTAGCAGCCGAGTTGCACGGGAGAATGTGAAAAGTATTCATATGTAGTAAAAACCTGAGACATTTGTCCGTTTTCGTCATTTGTTATCGAATCGACTTAAAGCCAGATCGTCAAACTGGCCGCTCTTCTCTCTGAAACGGTTGTACTTCTCGTCTGCAAAGCTATGTTGCGTGCTGCGGTATGCGGAGACAGTAAAAGAACCATAGTAGTACACAGATGAAGCTTCTAAGTTGATGTAATAGACAGTAAGAAGTAGTACAATTCAAGTTTTATGTATCGATTATTGACTTTTTAGCTGTCTTTGGTGCCTTGGACATGAGCTAGGACCTTAAGATTCTGCATGAAAGGAGGACTAGCAGCCGAGTTGCACGGGAGAATGTGAAAAGTGTTCATATGTAGTAAAAACCTGAGAAATCGGTCCGTTTTCGTCATTTGTTATCGAATCGACTTAAAACCAGATCGTCACATTGGCCGCCCTTCTCTCTGAAACGGTTCTACTTATCGTCTGCAAAGCTATGTGGCGTGCTGCGGTATGCGGAGACACTAAAAGCACCATAGTAGAACACAGATGAAGCTTCTAAGTTGATGTAATAGCCAGTAAGAAGTAGTACAATTCAAGTTTTAGGTATTCAATATTGAATTTATAGCTGGCTTTGGTGCGTTGGACATGAGCTAGGACCTTAAGATTCTGCATGAAAGGAGGACTAGCAGCCCTGTTGCACGGGAGAATGTTAAAAGTGTTCATATGTAGTAAAAACCTGAGAATTCGGTCCGTTTTCGTCATTTGTTATCGAATCGACTTAAAGCCAGATCGTCACATTGGCCGCTCTTCTCTCTGAAACGGTTGTACTTATCGTCTGCAAAGCTATGTCGCGTGCTCCGGTATGCGGAGACATTAAAATCAACATAGTAGAACACAGATGAAGCTTCTAAGTTGATGTAATAGCCAGTAAGCGGTAGTACAATTCAAGTTCTAGGTATCGATTATTGACTTTTTAGCTGGCTTTGGTGCCTTGGACATGAGCTAGGACCTTTAGATTCTGCATGAAAGGAGGATTAGCAGCGGAGTTGCACAGGAGAATGTGAAAAGTGTTCATATGAAGTAAAAACCTGAGACATCCGTCCGTTTTCGTCATTTGTTATCGAATCGACTTAAAGCCAGATCGTCACATTGGTCGCTCTTCTCTCTGAAACGGTTGTACTTATCGTCTGCAAAGCTATGTCGCGTGCTGCGGTATGCGGAGACACTAAAAGCACCATAGTAGAACACAGATGAAGCTTCTAAGTTGATGTAATAGCCAGTAAGAAGTAGTATAATTCAAGTTTTAGGTATGGTTTAAGACTTTATAGCTGGCTTTGGTGCCCTCGACATGAGCTAGGACCTTATCATTCTGCATGAAAGGAGGACTAGCAGCTTATTTGCACGGGAGAATGTGAAAAGTGTTCATATGTAGTAAAAACCTGAGAAAGACGTCAGTTTTCGTCATTTGTTATCGAATCGACTTAAAGCCAGATCGTCACATTGGCCGCTCTTCTCTCTGAAACGGTTGTACTTATCGTCTGCAAAGCTATGTCGCGTGCTGCGGTATGCGGAGACCCTAAAAGCACCATAGTAGAACACAGATTAAGCTTCTAAGTTGATGTAATACCCAGTAAGAAGTAGTAAAATTCAAGTTTTAGGTATCGATTATTGACTTTTTAGCTTGCTTTGGTGCCTTGGAAATGAGCTCCGACCTTAACATTCTGCATGAAAGGAAGACTAGCAGCCGAGTTGCACGGGAGAATGTGAAATGTGTTCATATGTAGTAAAAACATGAGAAATCCGTCCGTTTTCGTCATTTGTTATCGAATCGACTTAAAGCCAGATCGTCACATTGGCCGCCCTTCTCTCTGAAAAAGTTGTACTTATCGTCTGCAAAGCTATTTCGCGTGCTGCGGCATGCGGAGACAGTAAAAGCACCATAGTAGAACACAGATGAAGCTTCTAAGTTAATGTAATAGCCAGTAAGATATAGTAGAATTCAAGTTTTAGGTATCGATTATTGACTTTTTAGCTGGCTTTGGTGCCTTGGACATGAGCTAAGACCTTAAGATTCTGCAAGAAAGGAGGATTAGCAGCGGAGTTGCACGGGAGAATATGAAAAGTGTTCATATGTAGTAAAAACCTAGAAATTTGTCCGTTTTCGTCATTTATTATCGAATCGACTTAAAGCCAGATCGTCACATTGGCCGCTCTTCTCTCTGAAACGGTTGTACTTATCGTCTGCAAAGCTATGTCGCGTGCTGCGGTATGCGGAGACACTAAAATCACCATAGTAGAACACAGATGAAGCTTCTATGTTGATGTAATAGCCAGTAAGTAGTAGTACAATTCAAGTTTTAGGTATCGATTATTGACTTTTTAGCTGGCTTTGGTGCCTTGGACATGACCTAGGACCTTAAGATTCTGCATGAAAAGAGGACTAGCAGCCGAGTTGTACGGGAGAATGTGAAAAGTGTTCATATGTAGTAAAAACCTGAGAAATCCGTCCATTTTCGTCATTTGTAATCGAATCGACTTAAGGCATATCGTCACATTGGCCGCTCTTCTCTCTGAAACGGTTGTACTTATCGATTGCAAAGCTATGTCGCGTGCTGCGGTATGCGGAGACACTAAAAGCACCATAGTAGAACACAGATGAAGCTTCTAAGTTGATGTAATAGCCACTAAGAAGTAGTACAATTCAAGTTTTAGGTATCGATTATTTTTTTATCTGGCTTTGGTGCTTTGGACATGAGCTAGGACCTTATGATTCTGCATGAAAGGAGGACTAGCAGCCGAGTTGCACGGGAGAATTTGAAAAGTTTTCATCTGTAGTAAAAACCTGAGAAATCCGTCGTCTTCGTCATTTGTTATCGAATCTACTTAAAGCCAGATCGTCACAGTGGCCGCTCTTCTCTCTGAAACGCTTGTACTTATCGTCTGCAAAGCTATGTCGCGTGCTGCAGTATGCGGAGACACTAAAAGCACCATAGTAGAACACAGATGAAGCTTCTAAGTTGATGTAATAGGCAGTAAGAAGTAGTACAATTCAAATTTTAGGTATCGATTAATGACGTTTTAGCTGGCTTTGGTGCCTTGGACATGGGCTAGGTCCTTATGATTCTGCTTGAAAGGAGGACTAGCAGCCGAGTTGCACGGGAAAATGTGAAAAGTGTTCAAATGTAGTAAAAACCTGAGAAATCCGTCCGTTTTCGTCATTTGTTATCGAATCGACTTAAAGCCAGATCGTCACATTGGCCGCTCTTCTCTCTGAAACGGTTGTACTTCTCGTCTGCAAAGCTATGTCGCGCTCTGCGATATGCGGAGACCGTAAAAGCACCATAGTAGAACACAGATGAAGCTTCTAAGTTGATGTAATAGCCAGTAAGATATAGTACAATTCAAGTTTTAGGTATCGATTATTGACTTTTTAGATGGCTTTGGTGCGTTGGAAATGAGCTAGGACCTTAAGATTGTGCATGAAAGATGGATTAGCAGCGGAGTTGCACGGGAGAATATGAAAAGTGCTCATATGTAGTAAAAACCTAGAAATCCGTCCGTTTTCGTCATTTGTTATCGAATCGACTTAAAGCCAGATCGTCACATTGGCCGCTATTCTCTCTGAAACGCTTGTACTTACCGTCTGCAAAGCTATTTCGCGTGCTGCGGTCTTCTGAAACACTAAAAGCACCATAGTAGAACACAGATGAAGCTTCTAAGTTGATGTAATAGCCAGGAAGAAGTAGTATAATTCAAGTTTTAGGTATGGATTAAGACTTTATAGCTGGCTTTGGTGCCCTCGACATGAGCTAGGACCTTAACATTCTGCATGAAACGAGGACTAGCAGCTTATTTGCACGGGAGAATGTGAAAAGTGTTCATATGTAGTAAAAGCCTGAGAAACACGTCAGTTTTCGTCATTTGTTATCGAATCGACTTAAAGCCAGATCGTCACATTGGCCGCTCTTCTCTCTGAAACGGTTGTACTAATCGATTTCGTAGCTATGTCGCGTGCTGCGGTATGCGGAGACACTAAAAGCAGCATAATAGAACACAGATGAAGCTTCTAAGTTGATGTAATAGCCAGGATGAAGTAGTACAATTAAAGTTTTAGGTATCGGTTATTGACTTTTTACCCTTCTTTGGTGCCTTGGACATGAGCTAGGAACTTAACATTTTTCATGAGAGGAGGACTAGCAGCCGTGTTGCACGGGAGAATGTGAAAAGGGTTCATATGTAGTTAAAACCTGAGAAATCCGTCCGTTTTCGTCATTTGTTATCGAATCGACTTAAAGCCAGATCGCCATATTGGCCGCTCGTCTCTCTGATTCGGTTGTACTTATCGTCTTCAAAGGTATGTCGCGTGTTGCCGTAGGCGGAAACAGGAAAAGCACCATAGTAGAACACAGATGAAGCTTCTAAGTTGATGTAATAGCCAGTAAGAAGTAGTCCAATTCAAGATTTAGGTATCGATTATTGACTTTTTAGCTGGCTTTGGTGACTTGGACATGAGCTAGGACCTTAATATTCAGTGTGAAAGGAGGACTAGCAGCCGAATTGCATGGTGGAATGTGAAAAGTGTTCAAATGTAGTAAAAACCTGAGAAATACGTCCGATTTCGTCATTTGTTATCGAATCGACTTAAAGCCAGATCGTCACATTGGCCGCTCTTCTCTCTGAAACGGTTGTACTTATCGTCTGCAAAGCTATGTCGCGTGCTGCGGTATGCGGAGACACTAAAAGCACCATAGTAGAACACAGATTAAGCTTCTAAGTTGATGTAATACCCAGTAAGAAGTAGTAAAATTCAAGTTTTAGGTATCGATTATTGACTTTTTAGCTGGCTTTGGTGCCTTGGACATGAGCTAGGACCTTAACATTCTGCATGAAAGGAGGACTAGCAGCCGAGTTGCACGGGAGAATGTGAAAAGTGTTCATATGTAGAAAAAACCTTAGAAATCCGTCCGTTTTCGTCATTTGTTATCGAATCGACTTAAAGCCAGATTGTCACATTGGCCGCTTTTCTCTCTGAAACGCTTGTACCTATCGTCTGCAAAGCTATGTCGCGTGCTGCGGTATGCGGAGACACTAAAATCACCATAGTAGAACACAGATGAAGCATCTAAGTTGATGTAATAGCCAGTAAGAAGTAATCCAATTCAAGTTTTAGGTTTTGAATATTGACTTTTTAGCTGGCTTTGTTGCCTTGGACATGAGCTAGGACCTTAAGATTCAGCATGAAAGGAGGACTAGCAGCCGAGTTGCACGGGAGAATGTGAAAAGTATTCATATGTAGTAAAAACCTGAGACATTTGTCCGTTTTCGTCATTTGTTATCGAATCGACTTAAAGCCAGATCGTCAAACTGGCCGCTCTTCTCTCTGAAACGGTTGTACTTCTCGTCTGCAAAGCTATGTTGCGTGCTGCGGTATGCGGAGACAGTAAAAGAACCATAGTAGTACACAGATGAAGCTTCTAAGTTGATGTAATAGACAGTAAGAAGTAGTACAATTCAAGTTTTATGTATCGATTATTGACTTTTTAGCTGTCTTTGGTGCCTTGGACATGAGCTAGGACCTTAAGATTCTGCATGAAAGGAGGACTAGCAGCCGAGTTGCACGGGAGAATGTGAAAAGTGTTCATATGTAGTAAAAACCTGAGAAATCGGTCCGTTTTCGTCATTTGTTATCGAATCGACTTAAAACCAGATCGTCACATTGGCCGCCCTTCTCTCTGAAACGGTTCTACTTATCGTCTGCAAAGCTATGTGGCGTGCTGCGGTATGCGGAGACACTAAAAGCACCATAGTAGAACACAGATGAAGCTTCTAAGTTGATGTAATAGCCAGTAAGAAGTAGTACAATTCAAGTTTTAGGTATTCAATATTGAATTTATAGCTGGCTTTGGTGCGTTGGACATGAGCTAGGACCTTAAGATTCTGCATGAAAGGAGGACTAGCAGCCCTGTTGCACGGGAGAATGTTAAAAGTGTTCATATGTAGTAAAAACCTGAGAATTCGGTCCGTTTTCGTCATTTGTTATCGAATCGACTTAAAGCCAGATCGTCACATTGGCCGCTCTTCTCTCTGAAACGGTTGTACTTATCGTCTGCAAAGCTATGTCGCGTGCTCCGGTATGCGGAGACATTAAAATCAACATAGTAGAACACAGATGAAGCTTCTAAGTTGATGTAATAGCCAGTAAGCGGTAGTACAATTCAAGTTCTAGGTATCGATTATTGACTTTTTAGCTGGCTTTGGTGCCTTGGACATGAGCTAGGACCTTTAGATTCTGCATGAAAGGAGGATTAGCAGCGGAGTTGCACAGGAGAATGTGAAAAGTGTTCATATGAAGTAAAAACCTGAGACATCCGTCCGTTTTCGTCATTTGTTATCGAATCGACTTAAAGCCAGATCGTCACATTGGTCGCTCTTCTCTCTGAAACGGTTGTACTTATCGTCTGCAAAGCTATGTCGCGTGCTGCGGTATGCGGAGACACTAAAAGCACCATAGTAGAACACAGATGAAGCTTCTAAGTTGATGTAATAGCCAGTAAGAAGTAGTATAATTCAAGTTTTAGGTATGGTTTAAGACTTTATAGCTGGCTTTGGTGCCCTCGACATGAGCTAGGACCTTATCATTCTGCATGAAAGGAGGACTAGCAGCTTATTTGCACGGGAGAATGTGAAAAGTGTTCATATGTAGTAAAAACCTGAGAAAGACGTCAGTTTTCGTCATTTGTTATCGAATCGACTTAAAGCCAGATCGTCACATTGGCCGCTCTTCTCTCTGAAACGGTTGTACTTATCGTCTGCAAAGCTATGTCGCGTGCTGCGGTATGCGGAGACCCTAAAAGCACCATAGTAGAACACAGATTAAGCTTCTAAGTTGATGTAATACCCAGTAAGAAGTAGTAAAATTCAAGTTTTAGGTATCGATTATTGACTTTTTAGCTTGCTTTGGTGCCTTGGAAATGAGCTCCGACCTTAACATTCTGCATGAAAGGAAGACTAGCAGCCGAGTTGCACGGGAGAATGTGAAATGTGTTCATATGTAGTAAAAACATGAGAAATCCGTCCGTTTTCGTCATTTGTTATCGAATCGACTTAAAGCCAGATCGTCACATTGGCCGCCCTTCTCTCTGAAAAAGTTGTACTTATCGTCTGCAAAGCTATTTCGCGTGCTGCGGCATGCGGAGACAGTAAAAGCACCATAGTAGAACACAGATGAAGCTTCTAAGTTAATGTAATAGCCAGTAAGATATAGTAGAATTCAAGTTTTAGGTATCGATTATTGACTTTTTAGCTGGCTTTGGTGCCTTGGACATGAGCTAAGACCTTAAGATTCTGCAAGAAAGGAGGATTAGCAGCGGAGTTGCACGGGAGAATATGAAAAGTGTTCATATGTAGTAAAAACCTAGAAATTTGTCCGTTTTCGTCATTTATTATCGAATCGACTTAAAGCCAGATCGTCACATTGGCCGCTCTTCTCTCTGAAACGGTTGTACTTATCGTCTGCAAAGCTATGTCGCGGGCTGCGGTATGCGGAGACACTAAAATCACCATAGTAGAACACAGATGAAGCTTCTATGTTGATGTAATAGCCAGTAAGTAGTAGTACAATTCAAGTTTTAGGTATCGATTATTGACTTTTTAGCTGGCTTTGGTGCCTTGGACATGACCTAGGACCTTAAGATTCTGCATGAAAAGAGGACTAGCAGCCGAGTTGTACGGGAGAATGTGAAAAGTGTTCATATGTAGTAAAAACCTGAGAAATCCGTCCATTTTCGTCATTTGTAATCGAATCGACTTAAGGCATATCGTCACATTGGCCGCTCTTCTCTCTGAAACGGTTGTACTTATCGATTGCAAAGCTATGTCGCGTGCTGCGGTATGCGGAGACACTAAAAGCACCATAGTAGAACACAGATGAAGCTTCTAAGTTGATGTAATAGCCACTAAGAAGTAGTACAATTCAAGTTTTAGGTATCGATTATTTTTTTATCTGGCTTTGGTGCTTTGGACATGAGCTAGGACCTTATGATTCTGCATGAAAGGAGGACTAGCAGCCGAGTTGCACGGGAGAATTTGAAAAGTTTTCATCTGTAGTAAAAACCTGAGAAATCCGTCGTCTTCGTCATTTGTTATCGAATCTACTTAAAGCCAGATCGTCACAGTGGCCGCTCTTCTCTCTGAAACGCTTGTACTTATCGTCTGCAAAGCTATGTCGCGTGCTGCAGTATGCGGAGACACTAAAAGCACCATAGTAGAACACAGATGAAGCTTCTAAGTTGATGTAATAGGCAGTAAGAAGTAGTACAATTCAAATTTTAGGTATCGATTAATGACGTTTTAGCTGGCTTTGGTGCCTTGGACATGGGCTAGGTCCTTATGATTCTGCTTGAAAGGAGGACTAGCAGCCGAGTTGCACGGGAAAATGTGAAAAGTGTTCAAATGTAGTAAAAACCTGAGAAATCCGTCCGTTTTCGTCATTTGTTATCGAATCGACTTAAAGCCAGATCGTCACATTGGCCGCTCTTCTCTCTGAAACGGTTGTACTTCTCGTCTGCAAAGCTATGTCGCGCTCTGCGATATGCGGAGACCGTAAAAGCACCATAGTAGAACACAGATGAAGCTTCTAAGTTGATGTAATAGCCAGTAAGATATAGTACAATTCAAGTTTTAGGTATCGATTATTGACTTTTTAGATGGCTTTGGTGCGTTGGAAATGAGCTAGGACCTTAAGATTGTGCATGAAAGATGGATTAGCAGCGGAGTTGCACGGGAGAATATGAAAAGTGCTCATATGTAGTAAAAACCTAGAAATCCGTCCGTTTTCGTCATTTGTTATCGAATCGACTTAAAGCCAGATCGTCACATTGGCCGCTATTCTCTCTGAAACGCTTGTACTTACCGTCTGCAAAGCTATTTCGCGTGCTGCGGTCTTCTGAAACACTAAAAGCACCATAGTAGAACACAGATGAAGCTTCTAAGTTGATGTAATAGCCAGGAAGAAGTAGTATAATTCAAGTTTTAGGTATGGATTAAGACTTTATAGCTGGCTTTGGTGCCCTCGACATGAGCTAGGACCTTAACATTCTGCATGAAACGAGGACTAGCAGCTTATTTGCACGGGAGAATGTGAAAAGTGTTCATATGTAGTAAAAGCCTGAGAAACACGTCAGTTTTCGTCATTTGTTATCGAATCGACTTAAAGCCAGATCGTCACATTGGCCGCTCTTCTCTCTGAAACGGTTGTACTAATCGATTTCGTAGCTATGTCGCGTGCTGCGGTATGCGGAGACACTAAAAGCAGCATAATAGAACACAGATGAAGCTTCTAAGTTGATGTAATAGCCAGGATGAAGTAGTACAATTAAAGTTTTAGGTATCGGTTATTGACTTTTTACCCTTCTTTGGTGCCTTGGACATGAGCTAGGAACTTAACATTTTTCATGAGAGGAGGACTAGCAGCCGTGTTGCACGGGAGAATGTGAAAAGGGTTCATATGTAGTTAAAACCTGAGAAATCCGTCCGTTTTCGTCATTTGTTATCGAATCGACTTAAAGCCAGATCGCCATATTGGCCGCTCGTCTCTCTGATTCGGTTGTACTTATCGTCTTCAAAGGTATGTCGCGTGTTGCCGTAGGCGGAAACAGGAAAAGCACCATAGTAGAACACAGATGAAGCTTCTAAGTTGATGTAATAGCCAGTAAGAAGTAGTCCAATTCAAGATTTAGGTATCGATTATTGACTTTTTAGCTGGCTTTGGTGACTTGGACATGAGCTAGGACCTTAATATTCAGTGTGAAAGGAGGACTAGCAGCCGAATTGCATGGTGGAATGTGAAAAGTGTTCAAATGTA
The DNA here is from genome assembly GCF_023897955.1 of Schistocerca gregaria. Classification (NCBI taxonomy): domain Eukaryota; kingdom Metazoa; phylum Arthropoda; class Insecta; order Orthoptera; family Acrididae; genus Schistocerca; species Schistocerca gregaria. The sequence goes on along the minus strand of NW_026062072.1, from coordinate 125,582 downwards.
GTAAAAACCTGAGAAATACGTCCGATTTCGTCATTTGTTATCGAATCGACTTAAAGCCAGATCGTCACATTGGCCGCTCTTCTCTCTGAAACGGTTGTACTTATCGTCTGCAAAGCTATGTCGCGTGCTGCGGTATGCGGAGACACTAAAAGCACCATAGTAGAACACAGATTAAGCTTCTAAGTTGATGTAATACCCAGTAAGAAGTAGTAAAATTCAAGTTTTAGGTATCGATTATTGACTTTTTAGCTGGCTTTGGTGCCTTGGACATGAGCTAGGACCTTAACATTCTGCATGAAAGGAGGACTAGCAGCCGAGTTGCACGGGAGAATGTGAAAAGTGTTCATATGTAGAAAAAACCTTAGAAATCCGTCCGTTTTCGTCATTTGTTATCGAATCGACTTAAAGCCAGATTGTCACATTGGCCGCTTTTCTCTCTGAAACGCTTGTACCTATCGTCTGCAAAGCTATGTCGCGTGCTGCGGTATGCGGAGACACTAAAATCACCATAGTAGAACACAGATGAAGCATCTAAGTTGATGTAATAGCCAGTAAGAAGTAATCCAATTCAAGTTTTAGGTATCGATTATTGACTTTTTAGCTGGCTTTGGTGCCTTGGACATGAGCTAGGACCTTAAGATTCTGCATGAAAGGTGGACTAGCAGCCGATTTGCACGGGAGAATGTGAAAAGTGTTCATATGTAGTAAAAACCTGAGAAATCCGTCCGTTTTCGTCATTTGTTATCGAATCTACTTAAAGCCAGATCGCCACAGTGGCCGCTCTTTTCTCTGAAACGCTTGTACTTATCGTCTGCAAAGCTATGTCGCGTGCTGCGGTATGCGGAGACACTAAAAGCACCATAGTAGAACACATATGAAGCTTCTAAGTTGATGTAATAGCCAGTAAGAAGTAGTACAATTCAAGTTTTAGGTATTGAATATTGACTTTTTAGCTGGCTTTGGTGCCTTGGACATGAGCTATCACCTTAAGATTCTGCATAAAAGGAGGACTAGCAGCCGAGTTGCACAGGAGAATGTGAAAAGTGTTCATATGTAGTAAAAACCTGAGAAATCGGTCCGTTTTCGTCATTTGTTATCGAACCGACTTAAAGCAAGATCGTCACATTGGCCGCTCTTCACTCTGAAACGGTTGTACTTATCCTCTGCAAAGCTATGTCGCGTGCTGCGGTATGCGGAGACACAATAATCACCATAGTAGAACACAGATGAGGCTTCTAAGTTGATGTAATAGCCAGTAAGAAGTAATACAATTCAAGTATCAGGTATCGATTATCGACTTTTTAGCTGGCTTTGGTACCTTGGACATGAGCTAGGACCTTAAGATTCTACATGAAAGGAGGACTAGCAGCCGAGTTGCACGGGAGAATGTGAAAAGTGTTCATATGTAGTAAAAACCTGAGAAATCCGTCCGTTTTCGTCATTTGTTATCGAATCGACTTAAAGCCAGATCGTCACATTGGCCGCTCTTCTCTCTGAAACGGTTGTACTTATCGTCTGCAAAGCTATGTCGCGTGCTGCGGTATGCGGAGACACTAAAAGCACCATAGTAGAACACAGATTAAGCTTCTAAGTTGATGTAATACCCAGTAAGAAGTAGTAAAATTCAAGTTTTAGGTATCGATTATTGACTTTTTAGCTGGCTTTGGTGCCTTGGACATGAGCTAGGACCTTAACATTCTGCATGAAAGGAGGACTAGCAGCCGAGTTGCACGGGAGAATGTGAAAAGTGTTCATATGTAGAAAAAACCTTAGAAATCCGTCCGTTTTCGTCATTTGTTATCGAATCGACTTAAAGCCAGATTGTCACATTGGCCGCTCTTCTCTCTGAAACGCTTGTACCTATCGTCTGCAAAGCTATGTCGCGTGCTGCGGTATGCGGAGACACTAAAATCACCATAGTAGAACACAGATGAAGCATCTAAGTTGATGTAATAGCCAGTAAGAAGTAATCCAATTCAAGTTTTAGGTATCGATTATTGACTTTTTAGCTGGCTTTGGTGCCTTGGACATGAGTTAGGACCTTAAGATTCTGCATGAAAGGAGGACTAGCAGCCGATTTGCACGGGAGAATGTGAAAAGTGTTGATATGTAGTAAAAACCTGAGAAATCCGTCCGTTTTCGTCATTTGTTATCGAATCTACTTAAAGCCAGATCGTCACAGTGGCCGCTCTTCTCTCTGAAACGCTTGTACTTATCGTCTGCAAAGCTTTGTCGCGTGCTGCGGTATGCGGAGACACTAAAAGCACCATAGTAGAACACATATGAAGCTTCTAAGTTGATGTAATAGCCAGTAAGAAGTAGTACAATTCAAGTTTTAGGTATTTAATATTGACTTTTTAGCTGGCTTTGGTGCCTTGGACATGAGCTATCACCTTAAGATTCTGCATAAAAGGAGGACTAGCAGCCGAGTTGCACAGGAGAATGTGAAAAGTGTTCATATGTAGTAAAAACCTGAGAAATCGGTCCGTTTTCTTCATTTGTTATCGAACCGACTTAAAGCCAGATCGTCACAGTGGCCGCTCTTCTCTCTGAAACGCTTGTACTTATCGTCTGCAAAGCTATGTCAGGTGCTGCGGTATGCGGAGACACTAAAATCACCATAGTAGAACACAGATGAGGCTTCTAAGTTGATATAATAGCCAGTAAGAAGTAATACAATTCAAGTATCAGGTATCGATTATCGACTTTTTAGCTGGCTTTGGTACCTTGGACATGAGCTAGGACCTTAAGATTCTAAATGAAAGGAGGACTAGCAGCCGAGTTGCACGGGAGAATGTGAAAAGTGTTCATATGTAGTAAAAACCTGAGAAATCGGTCCGTTTTCGTTATTTGGTATCGAACCGACTTAAAGCCAGATCGTCACATTGGCCGCTCTTCTCTCTGAAACGGTTGTACTTATCGTCTGCGAAGCTATGTCGCGTGCTGCGGTATGCGGAGACACTAAAATCACCATAGTAGAACACAGATGAGGCTTCTAAGTTGATGTAATAGCCAGTAAGAAGTAATATAATTCAAGTATTATGTATCGATTATTGACATTTTAGCTGGTTTTGGTACATTGGACATGAGCTAGGACCTTAAGATTCTCCATGAAAGGAGGACTAGCAGCCGAGTTGCACGGGAGAATGTGAATAGTGTTCATATGTAGTAAAAACCTGAGACATCCGTCCGTTTTCGTCATTTGTTATCGAATCGACTTAAAGCCAGATCGTCACATTGGCCGCTCTTCTCTCTGAAACGGTTGTACTTATCGTCTGCAAAGCTATGTGGCGTGCTGCGGTATGCGGAGACAGTAAAAGCACCATATTAGAACACAGATGAAGCTTCTAAGTTGATGTAATAGCCAGGAAGATATAGTACAATTCATGTTTTAGGTATCGATTATTTACTTTTTAGCTGGCTTTGGTGCCTTGGACATGAGCTAGGACCTTAAGATTCTGCATGAAAGGAGGACTAGCAGCAGAGTTACACGGGAGAATATGAAAAGTGTTCATATGTAGTAAAAACATGAGACATCCGTCCGTTTTCGTCATTTGTTATCGAATCGACGTAAAACGAAATCGTCACATTGGCCGCTCTTCTCTCTGAAACGCTTGTACTTATCGTCTGCAAAGCTATGTCGCGTGCTGCGGTATGCGGAGACACTAAAAGCACCACAGTAGAACACAGATGAAGCTTCTAAGTTGATGTAATAGCCAGTAAGAAGTAGTACAATTCAAGTTTTAGGTATCGATTATTGACTTTTTAGCTGGCTCTGGTGCCTTGGACATGAGCTAGGACCTTAAGATTCTGCATGAAAGGAGGACTAGCAGCCGAGTTGCACGGGAGAATGTGAAAAGTGTTCAGATGTAGTAAAAACCTGAGAAATCGGTCCGTTTTCGTCTTTGTTATCGAATCGACTTAAAGCCAGATCGTCACATTGGCCGCTCTCCTCTCTGAAACGGTTGTACTTATCGTCTGCAAAGCTATGTCGCGTGCTGCGGTATGCGGAGACACTAAAATCACCATAGTAGAACACAGATGAGGCTTCTAAGTTGATGTAATAGCCAGTAAGAAGTAATACAATTCAAGTTTTTGGTATCGATTATTGACTTTTTAGCTGGCTTTGGTACCTTGGACATGAGATAGGACCTTAAGATTCTGCATGAAAGGAGGACTAGCATCCGCGTTGCACGGGAGAATGTGAATAGTGTTCATATGTAGTAAAAACCTGAGACATCCGTCCGTTTTCGTCATTTGTTATCGAATCGACTTAAAGCCAGATCAGCACATTGGCCGCTCTTCTCTCTGAAACGGTTGTACTTCTCGTCTGCAAAGCTATGTCACGTGCTGCGGTATGCGGAGACACTAAAATCACCATAGTAGAACACAGATGAAGCTTCTAAGTTGATGTAATAGCCAGTAAGAAGTAGTACAATTCAAGTTTTAGGTATCGATTATTGACTTTTTAGCTAGCTTTGGTACCTTGGACATGAGCTAGGACCTTAAAATTCTGCAAGAAAGAAGGACTACAAGCCGAGTTGCACGGGAGAATGTGAAAAGTGTTCATATGTAGTAAAAACCTGAAAAATCCGTCCGTTTTCGTCATTTGTTATCGAATCGACTTAAAGCCAGATCGTCACATCGGCCGCTCTTCTCTCTGAAACGGTTGTACTTCTCGTCTGCAAAGCTATGTCGCGTGCTGCGGAATGCGGAGACAGTAAAAGCACCATAGTAGAACACAGATGTAGCTTCTAAGTTGATGTAATAGCCAGTAAGAAGTATTAAAATTCAAGTTTTAGGTATCGATTATTGACTTTTTAGCTGTCTTTGGTGCCTTGGACATGAGCTAGGACCTTAAGATTCTGCATGAAAGGAAATTAGCAGCGGAGTTGCACGGGAGAATATGAAAAGTGCTCATATGTAGTAAAAACCTAGAAATCCGTACGTTTTCGTCATTTGTTATCGAATCGACTTAAAGCCAGATCGTCACATTGGCCGCTCTTCTCTCTGAAACGGTTGTACTTATCGTCTGCAAAGCTATGTCGCGTGCTGCGGTATTCTGAGACACTAAAAGCACCATAGTACAACACAGATAAAGCTTCTAAGTTGATGTAATAGCCAGTAAGAAGTAGTACAATTCAAGTTTTAGATATCGATTATTGACTTTATAGCTGGCTTGGTGCCTTGGACATGAGCCAGGACCTTAACATTCTGCATGAAAGGAGGACTAGCAGCCAATTTGCATAGGAGAATGTGAAAAGTGTTCATATGTAGTAAAAACCTGAAAAATCCGTCCGTTTTCGTCATTTGTTATCGAATCGACTTAAAGCCAGATCGTCACATTGGCCGCTCCTCTCTCTGAAACGGTTGTACTTATCGATTGCAAAGCTATGTCGCGTGCTGCGGTATGCGGAGACACGAAAAGCACCATAGTAGAACACAGATGAAGCTTCTAAGTTGATGTAATAGCCAGTAAGAAATAGTGCAATTCAAGGTTTAGGTATCGATTATTGACTTTTTAGCTGGCTTTGGGGCTTTGGACATGAGCTAGGACCTTAAGATTCTGCATGAAAGGAGGACTAGCAGCCGATTTGCACGGGATAATGTGAAAAGTGTTCATATGTAGTAAAAACCTGAGAAATCCGTCCGTTTTCGTCATTTGTTATCGAATCGACGTAATGGCAGATCGTCACATTGGCCGCTCTTCTCTCTGAAACGGTAGTACTTATCGTCTGCAAAGCTATGTCGCGTGCTGCGGTAGGTGGAGACACTAAAAGCACCATAGTAGAACACAGATGAAGCTTCTAAGTTGATGTAATAGCCAGTAAGAAGTAGTACAATTCAAGTTTTAGGTATTGAATATTGACTTTTTAGCTAGCTTTGGTGCCTTGGACTTGAGCTAGGACCTTAAGATTCTGCATGAAAGGAGGACTAGCAGCCGAGTTGCACGGGAGAATGTGAAAAGTGTTCATATGTAGTAAAAACCTGAGAAATCGGTCCGTTTTCGTTATTTGGTATCGAACCGACTTAAAGCCAGATCATCACATTGGCCGCTCTTCTCTCTGAAACGGTTGTACTTATCGTCTGCAAAACTATGTCGCGTGCTGCGGTATGCGGAGACTCTAAAATCACCATAGTAGAACACAGATGAGGCTTCTAAGTTGATGTAATAGCCAGTAAGAAGTAATATAATTCAAGTATTATGTATCGATTATTGACATTTTAGCTGGCTTTGGTACATTGGACATGAGCTAGGACCTTAAGATTCTCCATGAAAGGAGGACTAGCAGCCGAGTTGCACGGGAGAATGTGAATAGTGTTCATATGTAGTAAAAACCTGAGACATCCGTCCGTTTTCGTCATTTGTTATCGAATCGACTTAAAGCCAGATCGTCACATTGGCCGCTCTTCTCTCTGAAACGGTTGTACATATCGTCTGCAAAGCTATGTGGCGTGCTGCGGTATGCGGAGACAGTAAAAGCACCATAGTAGAACACAGATGAAGCTTCTAAGTTGATGTAATAGCCAGGAAGATATAGTACAATTCATGTTTTAGGTATCGATTATTTACTTTTTAGCTGGCTTTGGTGCCTTGGACATGAGCTAGGACCTTAAGATTCTGCATGAAAGGAGGACTAGCAGCGGAGTTACACGGGAGAATATGAAAAGCGTTCATATGTAGTAAAAAAATGAGACATCCGTCCGTTTTCGTCATTTGTTATCGAATCGACGTAAAACCAAATCGTCACATTGGCCGCTCTTCTCTCTGAAACGCTTGTACTTATCGTCTGCAAAGCTTTGTCGCGTGCTGCGGTATGCGGAGACACTAAAAGCACCATAGTAGAACACATATGAAGCTTCTAAGTTGATGTAATAGCCAGTAAGAAGTAGTACAATTCAAGTTTTAGGTATTTAATATTGACTTTTTAGCTGGCTTTGGTGCCTTGGACATGAGCTATCACCTTAAGATTCTGCATAAAAGGAGGACTAGCAGCCGAGTTGCACAGGAGAATGTGAAAAGTGTTCATATGTAGTAAAAACCTGAGAAATCGGTCCGTTTTCTTCATTTGTTATCGAACCGACTTAAAGCCAGATCGTCACAGTGGCCGCTCTTCTCTCTGAAACGCTTGTACTTATCGTCTGCAAAGCTATGTCAGGTGCTGCGGTATGCGGAGACACTAAAATCACCATAGTAGAACACAGATGAGGCTTCTAAGTTGATATAATAGCCAGTAAGAAGTAATACAATTCAAGTATCAGGTATCGATTATCGACTTTTTAGCTGGCTTTGGTACCTTGGACATGAGCTAGGACCTTAAGATTCTAAATGAAAGGAGGACTAGCAGCCGAGTTGCACGGGAGAATGTGAAAAGTGTTCATATGTAGTAAAAACCTGAGAAATCGGTCCGTTTTCGTTATTTGGTATCGAACCGACTTAAAGCCAGATCGTCACATTGGCCGCTCTTCTCTCTGAAACGGTTGTACTTATCGTCTGCGAAGCTATGTCGCGTGCTGCGGTATGCGGAGACACTAAAATCACCATAGTAGAACACAGATGAGGCTTCTAAGTTGATGTAATAGCCAGTAAGAAGTAATATAATTCAAGTATTATGTATCGATTATTGACATTTTAGCTGGTTTTGGTACATTGGACATGAGCTAGGACCTTAAGATTCTCCATGAAAGGAGGACTAGCAGCCGAGTTGCACGGGAGAATGTGAATAGTGTTCATATGTAGTAAAAACCTGAGACATCCGTCCGTTTTCGTCATTTGTTATCGAATCGACTTAAAGCCAGATCGTCACATTGGCCGCTCTTCTCTCTGAAACGGTTGTACTTATCGTCTGCAAAGCTATGTGGCGTGCTGCGGTATGCGGAGACAGTAAAAGCACCATATTAGAACACAGATGAAGCTTCTAAGTTGATGTAATAGCCAGGAAGATATAGTACAATTCATGTTTTAGGTATCGATTATTTACTTTTTAGCTGGCTTTGGTGCCTTGGACATGAGCTAGGACCTTAAGATTCTGCATGAAAGGAGGACTAGCAGCGGAGTTACACGGGAGAATATGAAAAGTGTTCATATGTAGTAAAAACATGAGACATCCGTCCGTTTTCGTCATTTGTTATCGAATCGACGTAAAACGAAATCGTCACATTGGCCGCTCTTCTCTCTGAAACGCTTGTACTTATCGTCTGCAAAGCTATGTCGCGTGCTGCGGTATGCGGAGACACTAAAAGCACCACAGTAGAACACAGATGAAGCTTCTAAGTTGATGTAATAGCCAGTAAGAAGTAGTACAATTCAAGTTTTAGGTATCGATTATTGACTTTTTAGCTGGCTCTGGTGCCTTGGACATGAGCTAGGACCTTAAGATTCTGCATGAAAGGAGGACTAGCAGCCGAGTTGCACGGGAGAATGTGAAAAGTGTTCAGATGTAGTAAAAACCTGAGAAATCGGTCCGTTTTCGTCTTTGTTATCGAATCGACTTAAAGCCAGATCGTCACATTGGCCGCTCTCCTCTCTGAAACGGTTGTACTTATCGTCTGCAAAGCTATGTCGCGTGCTGCGGTATGCGGAGACACTAAAATCACCATAGTAGAACACAGATGAGGCTTCTAAGTTGATGTAATAGCCAGTAAGAAGTAATACAATTCAAGTTTTTGGTATCGATTATTGACTTTTTAGCTGGCTTTGGTACCTTGGACATGAGATAGGACCTTAAGATTCTGCATGAAAGGAGGACTAGCATCCGCGTTGCACGGGAGAATGTGAATAGTGTTCATATGTAGTAAAAACCTGAGACATCCGTCCGTTTTCGTCATTTGTTATCGAATCGACTTAAAGCCAGATCAGCACATTGGCCGCTCTTCTCTCTGAAACGGTTGTACTTCTCGTCTGCAAAGCTATGTCACGTGCTGCGGTATGCGGAGACACTAAAATCACCATAGTAGAACACAGATGAAGCTTCTAAGTTGATGTAATAGCCAGTAAGAAGTAGTACAATTCAAGTTTTAGGTATCGATTATTGACTTTTTAGCTAGCTTTGGTACCTTGGACATGAGCTAGGACCTTAAAATTCTGCAAGAAAGAAGGACTACAAGCCGAGTTGCACGGGAGAATGTGAAAAGTGTTCATATGTAGTAAAAACCTGAAAAATCCGTCCGTTTTCGTCATTTGTTATCGAATCGACTTAAAGCCAGATCGTCACATCGGCCGCTCTTCTCTCTGAAACGGTTGTACTTCTCGTCTGCAAAGCTATGTCGCGTGCTGCGGAATGCGGAGACAGTAAAAGCACCATAGTAGAACACAGATGTAGCTTCTAAGTTGATGTAATAGCCAGTAAGAAGTATTAAAATTCAAGTTTTAGGTATCGATTATTGACTTTTTAGCTGTCTTTGGTGCCTTGGACATGAGCTAGGACCTTAAGATTCTGCATGAAAGAAAATTAGCAGCGGAGTTGCACGGGAGAATATGAAAAGTGCTCATATGTAGTAAAAACCTAGAAATCCGTACGTTTTCGTCATTTGTTATCGAATCGACTTAAAGCCAGATCGTCACATTGGCCGCTCTTCTCTCTGAAACGGTTGTACTTATCGTCTGCAAAGCTATGTCGCGTGCTGCGGTATTCTGAGACACTAAAAGCACCATAGTACAACACAGATAAAGCTTCTAAGTTGATGTAATAGCCAGTAAGAAGTAGTACAATTCAAGTTTTAGATATCGATTATTGACTTTATAGCTGGCTTGGTGCCTTGGACATGAGCCAGGACCTTAACATTCTGCATGAAAGGAGGACTAGCAGCCAATTTGCATAGGAGAATGTGAAAAGTGTTCATATGTAGTAAAAACCTGAAAAATCCGTCCGTTTTCGTCATTTGTTATCGAATCGACTTAAAGCCAGATCGTCACATTGGCCGCTCCTCTCTCTGAAACGGTTGTACTTATCGATTGCAAAGCTATGTCGCGTGCTGCGGTATGCGGAGACACGAAAAGCACCATAGTAGAACACAGATGAAGCTTCTAAGTTGATGTAATAGCCAGTAAGAAATAGTGCAATTCAAGGTTTAGGTATCGATTATTGACTTTTTAGCTGGCTTTGGGGCTTTGGACATGAGCTAGGACCTTAAGATTCTGCATGAAAGGAGGACTAGCAGCCGATTTGCACGGGATAATGTGAAAAGTGTTCATATGTAGTAAAAACCTGAGAAATCCGTCCGTTTTCGTCATTTGTTATCGAATCGACGTAATGGCAGATCGTCACATTGGCCGCTCTTCTCTCTGAAACGGTAGTACTTATCGTCTGCAAAGCTATGTCGCGTGCTGCGGTAGGTGGAGACACTAAAAGCACCATAGTAGAACACAGATGAAGCTTCTAAGTTGATGTAATAGCCAGTAAGAAGTAGTACAATTCAAGTTTTAGGTATTGAATATTGACTTTTTAGCTAGCTTTGGTGCCTTGGACTTGAGCTAGGACCTTAAGATTCTGCATGAAAGGAGGACTAGCAGCCGAGTTGCACGGGAGAATGTGAAAAGTGTTCATATGTAGTAAAAACCTGAGAAATCGGTCCGTTTTCGTTATTTGGTATCGAACCGACTTAAAGCCAGATCATCACATTGGCCGCTCTTCTCTCTGAAACGGTTGTACTTATCGTCTGCAAAACTATGTCGCGTGCTGCGGTATGCGGAGACTCTAAAATCACCATAGTAGAACACAGATGAGGCTTCTAAGTTGATGTAATAGCCAGTAAGAAGTAATATAATTCAAGTATTATGTATCGATTATTGACATTTTAGCTGGCTTTGGTACATTGGACATGAGCTAGGACCTTAAGATTCTCCATGAAAGGAGGACTAGCAGCCGAGTTGCACGGGAGAATGTGAATAGTGTTCATATGTAGTAAAAACCTGAGACATCCGTCCGTTTTCGTCATTTGTTATCGAATCGACTTAAAGCCAGATCGTCACATTGGCCGCTCTTCTCTCTGAAACGGTTGTACATATCGTCTGCAAAGCTATGTGGCGTGCTGCGGTATGCGGAGACAGTAAAAGCACCATAGTAGAACACAGATGAAGCTTCTAAGTTGATGTAATAGCCAGGAAGATATAGTACAATTCATGTTTTAGGTATCGATTATTTACTTTTTAGCTGGCTTTGGTGCCTTGGACATGAGCTAGGACCTTAAGATTCTGCATGAAAGGAGGACTAGCAGCGGAGTTACACGGGAGAATATGAAAAGCGTTCATATGTAGTAAAAAAATGAGACATCCGTCCGTTTTCGTCATTTGTTATCGAATCGACGTAAAACCAAATCGTCACATTGGCCGCTCTTCTCTCTGAAACGCTTGTACTTATCGTCTGCAAAGCTATGTCGCGTGCTGCGGTATGCGGAGACAGTAAAAGCACCACAGTAGAACACAGATGAAGCTTCTAAGTTGATGTAATAGCCAGTAAGACGTAATACAATTCAAGTATTAGGTATCGACTATTGACTTTTTAGCTGGCTTTGGTACCTTGGACATGAGATAGGACCTTAAGATTCTGCATGAAAGGAAGACTAGCAGCCGCGTTGCACGGGAGAATGTGAATAGTGTTCATATGTAGTAAAAACCTAGAAATCCGTCCGTTTTCGTCATTTGTTATCGAATCGACTTAAAGCCAGATCGTCACATTGGCCGCTCTTCTCTCTGAAACGGTTGTACTTATCGTCTGCAAAGCTATGTCGCGTGCTGCGGTATTCTGAGACACTAAAAGCACCATAGTACAACACAGATAAAGCTTCTAAGTTGATGCAACAGCCAGTAAGAAGTAGTACAATTCAAGTTTTAGGTATCGATTATTGACCTTATAGCTGGCTTGGTGCCTTGGACATGAGCCAGGACCTTAAGATTCTGCATGAAAGGAGGACTAGCAGCCAATTTGCATAGGAGAATGTGAAAAGTGTTCATATGTAGTAAAAACCTGAGAAATCCGTCCGATTTCGTCATTTGTTATCGAATCAACCTGAAGCCAGATCGTCACATTGGCCGCTCTTCTCTCTGAATCGGTTGTACTTATCGTCTGCAAAGCTATGTCGCGTGCTGCGGTATGCTGAGACACTAAAAGCACCATAGTAGAAACAGATGAAGCTTCTAAGTTGATGTAATAGCCAGGAAGAAGTAGTACAATTCAAGTTTTAGGTATCGATTATTGACTTTTTAGCTGGCTTTGGTACCTTGGACATGAGCTAGGACTTAAGATTCTGCATGAAAGGAGGACTAGCAGCCGAGTTGCATGGGAGAATGTGAAAAGTGTTCATATGTAGTAAAAACCTGAGAAATCCGTCCGTTTTCATCATTTGTTATCGAATCGACTTAAAGCCAGATCGCCACACTGGCCGCTCTTCTCTCTGAAACGGTTGTACTTATCGTCTGCAAAGCTATGTCGCGTGCTGCGGTATGCGGAGACAGTAAAAGCACCACAGTAGAACACAGATGAAGCTTCTAAGTTGATGTAATAGCCAGGAAGAAGTAGTACAATTCAAGTTTTAGGTATCGATTATTGACTTTTTAGCTGGCTTTGGTGCCTTGGACATGAGCTAGGACCTTAAGATTATGCATGAAAGGAGGACTAGCAGCCGAGTTGCACGGGAGAATGTGGAAAGTGTTCAGATGTAGTAAAAACCTGAGAAATCGGTCCGTTTTCGTCATTTGTTATCGATCCGACTTAAAGCCAGATCGTCACATTGGCCGCTCTCCTCTCTGAAACGGTTGTACTTATCGTCTGCAAAGCTATGTCGCGTGCTGCGGTATGCGGAGACACTAAAATCACCATAGTAGAACACAGATGAGGCTTCTAAGTTGATGTAATAGCCAGTAAGACGTAATACAATTCAAGTTTTAGGTATCGACTATTGACTTTTTAGCTGGCTTTGGTACCTTGGACATGAGATAGGACCTTAAGATTCTGCATGAAAGGAAGACTAGCAGCCGCGTTGCACGGGAGAATGTGAATAGTGTTCATATGTAGTAAAAACCTAGAAATCCGTCCGTTTTCGTCATTTGTTATCGAATCGACTTAAAGCCAGATCGTCACATTGGCCGCTCTTCTCTCTGAAACGGTTGTACTTATCGTCTGCAAAGCTATGTCGCGTGCTGCGGTATTCTGAGACACTAAAAGCACCATAGTACAACACAGATGAAGCTTCTAAGTTGATGTAATAGCCAGTCAGAAGTAGTACAATTCAAGTTTTAGGAATCGATTATTGACTTTTTAGCTGGCTTTGGTGCCTTGGACATGAGCTAGAACCTTAAGATTCTGCATGAAAGGAGGATTAGCAGCGGAGTTGCACGGGAGAATATGAAAAGTGTTCATATGTAGTAAAAACCTAGAAATCCGTCCGTTTTCGTCATTTGTTATCGAATCGACTTAAAGCCAGATCGTCACATTGGCCGCTCTTCTCTCTGAAACGGTTGTATTTATCGTCTGCAAAGCTATGTCGCGTGCTGCGGTATTCTGAGACACTAAAAGCACCATAGTAGAACACAGATGAAGCTTCTAAGTTGATGTAATAGCCAGTCAGAAGTAGTACAATTCAAGTTTTAGGAATCGATTATTGACTTTTTAGCTGGCTTTGGTGCCTTGGACATGAGCTAGGACCTTAAGATTCTGCATGAAAGGAGGATTAGCAGCGGAGTTGCACGGGAGAATATGAAAAGTGTTCATATGTAGTAAAAACCTAGAAATCCGTCCGTTTTCGTCATTTGTTATCGAATCGACTTAAAGCCAGATCGTCACATTGGCCGCTCTTCTCTCTGAAACGGTTGTACTTATCGTCTGCAAAGCTATGTCACGTGCTGCGGTATGCTGAGACACTAAAAGCACCATAGTAGAAACAGATGAAGCTTCTAAGTTGATGTAATAGCCAGGAAGAAGTAGTACAATTCAAGTTTTAGGTATCGATTATTAACTTTTTAGCTGGCTTTGGTGCCTTGGACATGAGCTAGGACCTTAAGATTCTGCATGAAAGGAGGACTAGCAGCCGATTTGCAAGGGAGAATGCGAAAAGTGTTCATATGTAGTAAAATCCTGAGAAATCCGTCCGTTTTCGTCATTTGTTATCGAATCTACTTAAAGCCAGATCGTCACATTGGCCGCTCTTCTCTCTGAAACGGTTGTACTTATCGTCTGCAAAGCTATGTCACGTGCTGCGGTATGCGGAGACACTTAAAGCACTATAGTAGAACACAGATGAAGCTTCTAAGTTGATGTAATAGCCAGTAAGAAGTAGTACAATTCAAGTTTTAGGTATCGATAATTGACTTTTTAGCTGGCTTTGGTGCCTTGGTCATGATCTATGTCCTTAAGATTCTGCATGAAAGGAGGACTAGCAGCCGAATTGCATGGGAGAATGTGAAAAGTGTTCATATGTAGTAAAAACCTGAGAAATCCGTCCGATTTCGTCATTTGTTATCGAATCAACCTGAAGCCAGATCGTCACATTGGCCGCTCTTCTCTCTGAATCGGTTGTACTTATCGTCTGCAAAGCTATGTCGCGTGCTGCGGTATGCTGAGACACTAAAAGCACCATAGTAGAACACAGATGAAGCTTCTAAGTTGATGTAATAGCCAGTCAGAAGTAGTACAATTCAAGTTTTAGGTATCGATTATTGACTTTTTAGCTGGCTTTGGTACCTTGGACATGAGCTAGGACCTTAAGATTCTGCATGAAAGGAGGACTAGCAGCCGAGTTGCATGGGAGAATGTGAAAAGTGTTCATATGTAGTAAAAACCTGAGAAATCCGTCCGTTTTCATCATTTGTTATCGAATCGACTTAAAGCCAGATCGTCACACTGGCCGCTCTTCTCTCTGAAACGGTTGTACTTATCGTCTGCAAAGCTATGTCGCGTGCTGCGGTATGCGGAGACACTAAAAGCACCATAGTAGAACACAGATGAAGCTTCTAAGTTGATGTAATAGCCAGTAAGAAGTAGTACAATTCAAGTTTTAGGTATGGATTATTGACTTTTTAGCTGGCTTTGGTGCCTTGGACATGAGCTAGGACCTTAACATTCTGCATGAAAGGAGGACTAGCAGCCGAATTGCACGGGATAATGTGAAAAGTGTTCATATGTAGTAAAAACCTTAGAAATCTGTCCGTTTTCGTCATTTGTTATCGAATCGACTTAAAGCCAGATCGTCACATTGGCCGCTCTTCTCTCTGAAACGGTTGTACTTATCGTCTGCAAAGCTATGTCGCGTGCTGCGGTATGCGGAGACACTAAAAGCACCATAGTAGAACACAGATAAAGCTTTTAATTTGATGTAATAGCCAGTAAGAATTAGTACAATTCAAGTTTTAGGTATCGATTATTGACTTTTTAGCTGGCTTTGGTGCCTTGGACATGAGCTAGGACCTTAAGATTATGCATGAAAGGAGGACTAGCAGCCGAGTTGCACGGGAGAATGTGGAAAGTGTTCAGATGTAGTAAAAACCTGAGAAATCGGTCCGTTTTCGTCATTTGTTATCGATCCGACTTAAAGCCAGATCGTCACATTGGCCGCTCTCCTCTCTGAAACGGTTGTACTTATCGTCTGCAAAGCTATGTCGCGTGCTGCGGTATGCGGAGACACTAAAATCACCATAGTAGAACACAGATGAGGCTTCTAAGTTGATGTAATAGCCAGTAAGACGTAATACAATTCAAGTTTTAGGTATCGACTATTGACTTTTTAGCTGGCTTTGGTACCTTGGACATGAGATAGGACCTTAAGATTCTGCATGAAAGGAAGACTAGCAGCCGCGTTGCACGGGAGAATGTGAATAGTGTTCATATGTAGTAAAAACCTAGAAATCCGTCCGTTTTCGTCATTTGTTATCGAATCGACTTAAAGCCAGATCGTCACATTGGCCGCTCTTCTCTCTGAAACGGTTGTACTTATCGTCTGCAAAGCTATGTCGCGTGCTGCGGTATTCTGAGACACTAAAAGCACCATAGTACAACACAGATGAAGCTTCTAAGTTGATGTAATAGCCAGTCAGAAGTAGTACAATTCAAGTTTTAGGAATCGATTATTGACTTTTTAGCTGGCTTTGGTGCCTTGGACATGAGCTAGGACCTTAAGATTCTGCATGAAAGGAGGATTAGCAGCGGAGTTGCACGGGAGAATATGAAAAGTGTTCATATGTAGTAAAAACCTAGAAATCCGTCCGTTTTCGTCATTTGTTATCGAATCGACTTAAAGCCAGATCGTCACATTGGCCGCTCTTCTCTCTGAAACGGTTGTATTTATCGTCTGCAAAGCTATGTCGCGTGCTGCGGTATTCTGAGACACTAAAAGCACCATAGTAGAACACAGATGAAGCTTCTAAGTTGATGTAATAGCCAGTCAGAAGTAGTACAATTCAAGTTTTAGGAATCGATTATTGACTTTTTAGCTGGCTTTGGTGCCTTGGACATGAGCTAGGACCTTAAGATTCTGCATGAAAGGAGGATTAGCAGCGGAGTTGCACGGGAGAATATGAAAAGTGTTCATATGTAGTAAAAACCTAGAAATCCGTCCGTTTTCGTCATTTGTTATCGAATCTACTTAAAGCCAGATCGTCACATTGGCCGCTCTTCTCTCTGAAACGGTTGTACTTATCGTCTGCAAAGCTATGTCACGTGCTGCGGTATGCTGAGACACTAAAAGCACCATAGTAGAAACAGATGAAGCTTCTAAGTTGATGTAATAGCCAGGAAGAAGTAGTACAATTCAAGTTTTAGGTATCGATTATTAACTTTTTAGCTGGCTTTGGTGCCTTGAACATGAGCTAGGACCTTAAGATTCTGCATGAAAGGAGGACTAGCAGCCGATTTGCAAGGGAGAATGCGAAAAGTGTTCATATGTAGTAAAATCCTGAGAAATCCGTCCGTTTTCGTCATTTGTTATCGAATCTACTTAAAGCCAGATCGTCACATTGGCCGCTCTTCTCTCTGAAACGGTTGTACTTATCGTCTGCAAAGCTATGTCACGTGCTGCGGTATGCGGAGACACTTAAAGCACTATAGTAGAACACAGATGAAGCCTCTAAGTTGATGTAATAGCCAGTAAGAAGTAGTACAATTCAAGTTTTAGGTATCGATAATTGACTTTTTAGCTGGCTTTGGTGCCTTGGTCATGATCTATGTCCTTAAGATTCTGCATGAAAGGAGGACTAGCAGCCGAATTGCATGGGAGAATGTGAAAAGTGTTCATATGTAGTAAAAACCTGAGAAATCCGTCCGATTTCGTCATTTGTTATCGAATCAACCTGAAGCCAGATCGTCACATTGGCCGCTCTTCTCTCTGAATCGGTTGTACTTATCGTCTGCAAAGCTATGTCGCGTGCTGCGGTATGCTGAGACACTAAAAGCACCTTAGTAGAACACAGATGAAGCTTCTAAGTTGATGTAATAGCCAGTCAGAAGTAGTACAATTCAAGTTTTAGGTATCGATTATTGACTTTTTAGCTGGCTTTGGTACCTTGGACATGAGCTAGGACCTTAAGATTCTGCATGAAAGGAGGACTAGCAGCCGAGTTGCATGGGAGAATGTGAAAAGTGTTCATATGTAGTAAAAACCTGAGAAATCCGTCCGTTTTCATCATTTGTTATCGAATCGACTTAAAGCCAGATCGTCACACTGGCCGCTCTTCTCTCTGAAACGGTTGTACTTATCGTCTGCAAAGCTATGTCGCGTGCTGCGGTATGCGGAGACACTAAAAGCACCATAGTAGAACACAGATGAAGCTTCTAAGTTGATGTAATAGCCAGTAAGAAGTAGTACAATTCAAGTTTTAGGTATGGATTATTGACTTTTTAGCTGGCTTTGGTGCCTTGGACATGAGCTAGGACCTTAACATTCTGCATGAAAGGAGGACTAGCAGCCGAATTGCACGGGATAATGTGAAAAGTGTTCATATGTAGTAAAAACCTTAGAAATCTGTCCGTTTTCGTCATTTGTTATCGAATCGACTTAAAGCCAGATCGTCACATTGGCCGCTCTTCTCTCTGAAACGGTTGTACTTATCGTCTGCAAAGCTATGTCGCGTGCTGCGGTATGCGGAGACACTAAAAGCACCATAGTAGAACACAGATAAAGCTTTTAATTTGATGTAATAGCCAGTAAGAATTAGTACAATTCAAGTTTTAGGTATCGATTATTGACTTTTTAGCTGGCTTTGGTGCCTTGGACATGAGCTAGGACCTTATGATTCTGCATGAAAGGAGGACTAGCAGCCGATTTGCACGGGAGAATGTGAAAAGTGTTCATATGTAGTAAAAACCTGAGAAATCCGTCCGTTTTCGTCATTTGTTATCGAATCGACGTAAAGCCAGATCGTCACATTGGCCGCTCTTCTCTCTGAAACGCTTGTACTTATCGTCTGCAAAGCTATGTCGCGTGCTGCGGTATGCGGAGACACTAAAAGCACCATAGTAGAACACAGATGAAGCTTCTAAGTTGATGTAATAGCCAGTAAGAAGTAGTACAACTCAAGTTTTAGGTAATGATTATTGACTTTTTACCCTTCTTTGGTGACTTGGACATGAGCTACTAAATTAAAATTTTGCATGAAGGAGGACTAGCAGCCGAGTTGCACGGGAGAATGTGAAAAGTGTTCATATGTAGTAAAAACCTGAGAAATCAGTCCTTTTTCGTCATTTGTTATCGAATCTACTTAAGGCCAGATCGTCACATTGGGGTCTCTTCTCTCTGAAACGGTTGTACTTATCGTCTGCAAAGCTATGTCGCGTGCTGCAGTATGCTGAGACACTAAAAGCACTATAGTAGATCACAGATGAAGCTTCTAAGTTGATGTAATAGCTAGTAAGAAGTAGTACAATTCAAGTTTTAGGTATTGAATATTGACTTTTTAGCTGGCTTTGGTGCCTTGGACATGAGCTAGGACCTTAAGTTTCTGCATGAAAGGAGGACTAGCAGCCAAGTTGCACGGGAGAATGTGAATAGTGTTCATATGTAGTAAAAACCTGAGAAATCGGTCCGTTTTCGTCATTTGTTATCGAACCGACTTAAAGCCAGATCGTCACATTGGCCGCTCTTCTCTCTGAAACGGTTGTACTTATCGTCTGCAAAGCTATGTCGCGTGCTGCGGTTTGCTGAGACACTAAAAGCACCATAGTAGAACACAGATGAAGCTTCTAAGTTGATGTAATAGCCAGGAAGAAGTAGTACAATTCAAGTTTTAGTTATCGATTATTGACATTTTAGCTGGCTTTGGTGCCTTGGACATGAGCTAGGACCTTATGATTCTACATGAAAGGAAGATTAGCAGCGGAGTTGCACGGGAGAATATGAAAAGTGTTCATATGTAGTAAAAACCTAGAAATCCGTCCGTTTTCGTCATTTGTTATCGAATCGACTTAAAGCCAGATCGTCACATTGGCCGCTCTTCTCTCTGAAACGGTTGTACTTATCGTCTGCAAAGCTATGTCGCGTGCTGCGGTATTCTGAGACACTAAAAGCACCATAGTACAACACAGATAAAGGTTCTAAGTTGATGTAATAGCCAGTAAGAAGTAGTACAATTCAAGTTTTAGGTATCGATTATTGACTTTATAGTTGGCTTGGTGCCTTGGACATGAGCCAGGACCTTAACATTCTGCATGAAGGAGGACTAGCAGCCAATTTGCATAGGAGAATGTGAAAAGTGTTCATATGTAGTAAAAACCTGAAAAATCCGTCCGTTTTCGTCATTTGTTATCGAATCGACTTAAAGCCAGATCGTCACATTGGCCGCTCTTCTCTCTGAAACGGTTGTACCTATCGTCTGCAAAGCTATGTCGCGTGCTGCGGTATGCGGAGACACTAAAAGCACCATAGTAGAACACAGATAAAGCTTTTAAGTTGATGTAATAGCCAGTAAGAATTAGTACAATTCAAGTTTTAGGTATCGATTATTGACTTTTTAGCTGGCTTTGGTGCCTTGGACATGAGCAAGGACCTTATGATTCTGCATGAAAGGAGGACTAGCAGCCGATTTGCACGGGAGAATGTGAAAAGTGTTCATATGTAGTAAAAACCTGAGAAATCCGTCCGTTTTCGTCATTTGTTATCGAATCGACGTAAAGCCAGATCGTCACATTGGCCGCTCTTCTCTCTGAAACGCTTGTACTTATCGTCTGCAAAGCTATGTCGCGTGCTGCGGTATGCGGAGACACTAAAAGCACCATAGTAGAACACAGATGAAGCTTCTAAGTTGATGTAATAGCCAGTAAGAAGTAGTACAACTCAAGTTTTAGGTAATGATTATTGACTTTTTACCCTTCTTTGGTGACTTGGACATGAGCTATTAAATTAAAATTTTGCATGAAGGAGGACTAGCAGCCGAGTTGCACGGGAGAATGTGAAAAGTGTTCATATGTAGTAAAAACCTGAGAAATCAGTCCTTTTTCGTCATTTGTTATCGAATCTACTTAAAGCCAGATCGTCACATTGGGGTCTCTTCTCTCTGAAACGGTTGTACTTATCGTCTGCAAAGCTATGTCGCGTGCTGCAGTATGCTGAGACACTAAAAGCACTATAGTAGATCACAGATGAAGCTTCTAAGTTGATGTAATAGCTAGTAAGAAGTAGTACAATTCAAGTTTTAGGTATTGAATATTGACTTTTTAGCTGGCTTTGGTGCCTTGGACATGAGCTAGGACCTTAAGTTTCTGCATGAAAGGAGGACTAGCAGCCAAGTTGCACGGGAGAATGTGAATAGTGTTCATATGTAGTAAAAACCTGAGAAATCGGTCCGTTTTCGTCATTTGTTATCGAACCGACTTAAAGCCAGATCGTCACATTGGCCGCTCTTCTCTCTGAAACGGTTGTACTTATCGTCTGCAAAGCTATGTCGCGTGCTGCGGTTTGCTGAGACACTAAAAGCACCATAGTAGAACACAGATGAAGCTTCTAAGTTGATGTAATAGCCAGGAAGAAGTAGTACAATTCAAGTTTTAGTTATCGATTATTGACTTTTTAGCTGGCTTTGGTGCCTTGGACATGAGCTAGGACCTTATGATTCTACATGAAAGGAAGATTAGCAGCGGAGTTGCACGGGAGAATATGAAAAGTGTTCATATGTAGTAAAAACCTAGAAATCCGTCCGTTTTCGTCATTTGTTATCGAATCGACTTAAAGCCAGATCGTCACATTGTCCGCTCTTCTCTCTGAAACGGTTGTACTTATCGATTGCAAAGCTATGTCGCGTGCTGCGGTATGCGGAGACACTAAAAGGAACATAGTAGAACACAGATGAAGCTTCTATGTTGATGTAATAGCCAGTAAGAAATAGTACAATTCAAGTTTTAGGTATCGATTATTGACTTTTTAGCTGGCTTTGGTGCCTTGGACATGAGCTAGGACCTTAAGCTTCTGCATGAAAGGAGGATTAGCAGCGGAGTTGCACGGGAGAATATGAAAAGTGTTCATATGTAGTAAAAACCTAGAAATCCGTCCGTTTTCGTCATTTGTTATCGAATCGACTTAAAGCCAGATCGTCACATTGGCCGCTCTTCTCTCTGAAACGGTTGTACTTATCGTCTGCAAAGCTATGTGGCGTGCTGCGGTATGCGGAGACACTAAAATCACCATAGTAGAACACAGATGAAGCTTCTAAGTTGATGTAATAGCCAGTAAGAAGTAGTACAATTCAAGTTTTAGATATCGATTATTGACTTTTTAGCTGGCTTTGGTACTTTGGACATGAGCTAGGACCTTAAAATTCTGCAAGAAAGGAGGACTAGAAGCCGAGTTGCACGGGAGAATGTGAAAAGTGTTCATATGTAGTAAAAACCTGAGACATCCGTCCGTTTTCGTCATTTGTTATGGAACCGACTTAAAGCCAGATCGTCACATTGGCCGCTCTTCTCTCTGAAACGGTTGTACTTATCGTCTGCAAAGCTATGTCGCGTGCTGCGGTATGCTGAGACACTAAAAGCACCATAGTAGAACACAGATGAAGCTTCTAAGTTGATGTAATAGCCAGTTAGAAGTAGTACAATTCAAGTTTTAGGTATCTATTATTGACTTTTTAGCTGGCTTTGGTACCTTGGACATGAGCTAGGACCTTAAGATTCTGCATGAAAGGAGGACTAGCAGCCGAGTTGCATGGGAGAATGTGAAAAGTGTTCATATGTAGTAAAAACCTGAGAAATCCGTCCGTTTTCGTCATTTGTTATCGAATCGACTTAAAGCCAGATCGTCACACTGGCCGCTCTTCTCTCTGAAACGGTTGTACTTATCGTCTGCAAAGCTATGTCGCGTGCTGCGGTATGCGGAGACACTAAAAGCACCATAGTAGAACACAGATAAAGCTATTAAGTTGATGTAATAGCCAGTAAGAATTAGTACAATTCAAGTTTTAGGTATCGATTATTGACTTTCTAGCTGGCTTTGGTGCCTTGGACATGAGCTAGGACCTTATGATTCTGCATGAAAGGAGGACTAGCAGCCGATTTGCACGGGACAATGTAAAAAGTGTTCATATGTAGTAAAAACCTGAGAAATCCGTCCGTTTTCGTCATTTGTTATCGAATCGACGTAAAGCCAGATCGTCACATTGGCCGCTCTTCTCTCTGAAACGCATGTACTTATCGTCTGCAAAGCTATGTCGCGTGCTGCGGTATGCGGAGACACTAAAAGCACCATAGTAGAACACAGATGAAGCTTCTAAGTTGATGTAATAGCCAGTAAGAAGTAGTACATCTCAAGTTTTAGGTAATGATTATTGACTTTTTACCCTTCTTTGGTGACTTGGACATGAGCTAGGAAATTAAAATTTTGCATGAAGGAGGACTAGCAGCCGAGTTGCACGGGAGAATGTGAAAAGTGTTCATATGTAGTAAAAACCTGAGAAATCAGTCCTTTTTCGTCATTTGTTATCGAATCTACTTAAAGCCAGATCGTCACATTGGGGTCTCTTCTCTCTGAAACGGTTGTACTTATCGTCTGCAAAGCTATGTCGCGTGCTGCAGTATGCTGAGACACTAAAAGCACTATAGTAGATCACAGATGAAGCTTCTAAGTTGATGTAATAGCTAGTAAGAAGTAGTACAATTCAAGTTTTCGGTATTGAATATTGACTTTTTAGCTGGCTTTGGTGCCTTGGACAAGAGATAGGACTGTACGATTCTTCATGAAAGGAGGACTAGCAGCCAAGTTGCACGGGAGAATGTGAATAGTGTTCATATGTAGTAAAAACCTGAGAAAACGGTCCGTTTTCGTCATTTGTTATCGAACCGACTTAAAGCCAGATCGTCACATTGGCCGCTCTTCTCTCTGAAACGGTTGTACTTATCGTCTGCAAAGCTATGTCGCGTGCTGCGGTATGCTGAGACACTAAAAGCACCATAGTAGAACACAGATGAAGCTTCTAAGTTGATGTAATAGCCAGGAAGAAGTAGTACAATTCAAGTTTTAGGTATCGATTATTTTTAGCTGGCTTTGGTGCCTTGGACATGAGCTAGGACCTTATGATTCTACATGAAAGGAGGATTAGCAGCGGAGTTGCACGGGAGAATATGAAAAGTGTTCATATGTAGTAAAAACCTAGAAATCCGTCCGTTTTCGTCATTTGTTATCGAATCGACTTAAAGCCAGATCGTCACATTGTCTGCTCTTCTCTCTGAAACGGTTGTACTTATCGATTGCAAAGCTATGTCGCGTGCTGCGGTATGCGGAGACACTAAAAGGAACATAGTAGAACACAGATGAAGCTTCTAAGTTGATGTAATAGCCAGTAAGAAGTAGTACAATTCAAGTTTTAGGTATCGATTATTGACTTTTTAGCTGGCTTTGGTGCCTTGGACATGAGCTAGGACCTTATGATTCTGCATTAAAGGAGGACTAGCAGCCGATTTGCACGGGAGAATGTGAAAAGTGTTCATATGTAGTAAAAACCTGAGAAATCCGTCCGTTTTCGTCATTTGTTATCGAATCGACGTAAAGCCAGATCGTCACATTGTCCGCTCTTCTCTCTGAAACGCTTGTACTTATCGTCTGCAAAGCTATGTCGCGTGCTGCGGTATGCGGAGACACTAAAAGCACCATAGTAGAACACAGATGAAGCTTCTAAGTTGATGTAATAGCCAGTAAGAAGTAGTACAATTCAAGTTTATGGTATCGATTATTGACTTTTTACCCTTCTTTGGTGCCTTGGACATGAGCTAGGAAATTAAAATTTTGCATGAAGGAGGACTAGCAGCCGAGTTGCACGGGAGAATGTGAAAAGTGTTCATATGTAGTAAAAACCTGAGAAATCAGTCCGTTTTCGTCATTTGTTATCGAATCTACTTAAAGCCAGATCGTCACATTGGGGGCTCTTCTCTCTGAAACGGTTGTACTTATCGTCTGCAAAGCTATGTCGCGTGCTGCAGTATTCTGAGACACTGAAAGCACTATAGTAGAACACAGATGAAGCTTCTAAGTTGATGTAATAGCCAGTAAGAAGTTGTATAATTCAAGTTATAGGTAATGATTATTGACTTTTTAGCTGGCTTTGGTGCCTTGGACATTAGCTAGGACCTTACGATTCTGCATGAAAGGAGGACTAGCAGCCGAGTTGCACGGAAGAATGTGAATAGTGTTCATATGTAGTAAAAACCTGAGAAATCGGTCCGTTTTCGTCATTTGTTATCGAACCGACTTAAAGCCAGATCGTCACATTGGCCGCTCTTCTCTCTGAAACGGTTGTACTTATTGTCTGCAAAGCTATGTCGCGTGCTGCGCTATGCGGAGACACTAAAAGCACCATAGTAGAACACAGATGAAGCTTCTAAGTTGATGTAATAGCCAGTAAGAAGTAGTACAATTCAAGTTTTAGGTATCGATTATTGACTTTTCAGCTGGCTTTGGTACCTTGGACATGAGCTAGGACCTTAAGATTCTGCATGAAAGGAGGACTAGCAGCCGAGTTTCACGGGAGAATGTGAAAAATGTTAATATGTAGTAAAAACCTGAGACATCCGTCCGTTTACGTCATTTGTTATCGAATCTACTTAAAGCCAGATCGTCACATTGGCCGCTCTTCTCTCTGAAACGGTTGTACTTATCGTCTGCAAAGCTATGTCGCGTGCTGCGGTATGCGGAGACAGTAAAAGCACCATAGTAGAACACAGATGAAGCTTCTAAGTTGATGTAATAGCCAGTAAGAAGTTGTATAATTCAAGTTATAGGTAATGATTATTGACTTTTTAGCTGGCTTTGGTGCCTTGGACATTAGCTAGGACCTTAGGCTTCTGCATGAAAGGAGGATTAGCAGCGGAGTTGCACGGGAGAATATGAAAAGTGTTCATATGTAGTAAAAACCTAGAAATCCGTCCGTTTTCGTCATTTGTTATCGAATCTTCTTAAAGCCAGATCGTCACATTGGCCGCTCTTCTCTCCGAAACGGTTGTACTTATCGTCTGCAAAGCTATGTCGCGTGCTGCGGTATTCTGAGACACTATAAGCACCATAGTAGAACACAGATAAAGCTTCCAAGTTGATGTAATAGCCAGTAAGAAGTAGTACAATTCAAGTTTTAGGTATCGATTATTTTCTTTTTAGCTGGCTTTGGTGCCTTGGACATGAGCTAGGACCTTATGATTCTGCATGAAAGGAGGACTAGCAGCCGATTTGCACGGGAGAATGTGAAAAGTGTTCATATGTAGTAAAAACCTGAGAAGTCCTTCCGTTTTCGTCATTTGTTATCGAATCGACGTAAAGCCAGATCGTCACATTGGCCGCTCTTCTCTCTGAAACGCTTGTACTTATCGTCTGCAAAGCTATGTCGCGTGCTGCGGTATGCGGAGACACTAAAAGCACCATAGTAGAACACAGATGAAGCTTCTAAGTTGATGTAATTGCCAGTAAGAAGTAGTACAACTCAAGTTTTAGGCATCGATTATTGACTTTTTAGCTGGCTTTGGTGCCTTGGACATGAGCTAGGACCTTAAGATTCTGCATGAAAGGAGGACTAGCAGCCGAGTTGCACGGGAGAATTTGAAATGTGTTCATATGTAGTAAAAACCTGAGAAATCCGTCCGTTTTCGTCATTTGTTATCGAATCGACTTAAAGCCAGATAGTCACATTGGCCGCTCTTCTCTCTGAAAAAGTTGTACTTATCGTCTGCAAAGCTACGTCGCGTGCTTCGATATGCGGACACACTAAAAGCACCATAGTAGAACACAGATAAAGCTTCTAAGTTGATGTAATAGCCAGTAAGAAGTAGTACAATTAATGTTTTAGGTATCGGTTATTGACTTTTTACCCTTCTTTGGTGCCTTGAACATGAGCTAGGAAATTAAGATTTTGCATGAAAGGAGGACTAGCAGCCGAGTTGCACGGGAGACTGTGAAAAGTATTCATATGTAGTAAAAACCTGAGAAATCCGTCCGTTTTCGTCATTTGTTATCGAATCTACTTAAAGCCAGATCGTCACATTGGGGGCTCTTCTCTCTGAAACGGTTGTACTTATCGTCTGCAAAGCTATGTCGCGTGCTGCAGTATGCTGAGACACTAAAAGCACTATAGTAGAACACAGATGAAGCTTCTAAGTTGATGTAATAACCAGTAAGAAGTAGTACAATTCAAGTTTTAGGTATTGAATATTGACTTTTTAGCTGGATTTGGTGCCTTGGACATGAGCTAGGACCTTACGATTCTGCATGAAAGGAGGACTAGCAGCCGAGTTGCACGGGAGAATGTGAATAGTGTTCATATGTAGTAAAAACCTGAGAAATCGGTCCGTTTTCGTCATTTGTTATCGAACCGACTTAAAGCCAGATCGTCAGATTGGCCGCTCTTCTCTCTTAAACGGTTGTACTTATCGTCTGCAAAGCTATGTCGCGTGCTGCGGTATGCTGAGACACTAAAAGCACCATAGTAGAACACAGATGAAGCTTCTAAGTTGATGTAATAGCCAGGAAGATGTAGTACAATACAAGTTTTAGCTATCGATTATTGACTTTTTAGCTGGCTTTTGTGCCTTGGACATGAGCTGGGACCTTATGATTCTACATGAAAGGAGGACTAGCAGCCGATTTGCACGGGAAAATGTGAAAAGTGTTCATATGTAGTAAAAACCTGAGAAATCCATCGGTTTCGTCATTTGTTATTGCATCGACTTAAAGCTAGATCGTCACAATGGCCGCTCTTCTCTCTGAAACGGTTGTACTTATCGATTGCAAAGCTATGTCGCGTGCTGCGGTATGCTGAGACACTAAAATCACCATAGTAGAACACATATGAAGCTTATAAGTTGATGTAATAGCCAGTAAGAAGTAGTACAATTCAAGTTTTAGGTATCGATTATTGACTTTTTAGCTGGCTTTGGTACCTTGGACATGAGCTAGGACCTTAAGATTCTGAATGAAAGGAGGACTAGCAGCCGAGTTGCACGGGAGAATGTGAAAAATGTTCATATGTAGTAAAAATCTGAGACATCCGTTCGTTTTCGTCATTTGTTATCGAATCGACTTAAAGCCAGATCGTCACATTGGCCGCTCTTCTCTCTGAAACACTTGTACTTATTGTCTGCAAAGCTATGTCGCGTGCTGCGGTATTCTGAGACACTAAAAGCACCATAGTAGAACACAGATAAAGCTTCTAAGTTGATGTAATAGCCAGTAAGAAGTAGTACAATTCAAGTTTTAGGTATCGATTATTAACTTTTTAGCTGGCTTTGGTGCCTTGGACATGAGCTAGGACCTTATGATTCTGCATGAAAGGAGGACTAGCAGCCGATTTGCACGGGAGAATGTGAAAAGTGTTCATATGTAGTAAAAACCTGAGAAATCCGTCCGTTTTCGTCATTTGTTATCGAATCTACTTAAAGCCAGATCGTCACATTGGCCGCTCTTCTCTCTGAAACACTTGTACTTATCGTCTGCAAAGCTATGTCGCGTGCTGCGTTTTGCGGAGACACTAAAAGCACCATAGTAGAACACAGATGAAGCTTCTAAGTTGATGTAATAGCCAGCAAGAAGTAGTACAATTCAAGTTTTAGATATCGTTTATTGACTTTTTGGCTGGCTTTGGTGCCTTGGACATGAGCTAGGACCTTAACATTCTGCATGAAAGGAGGACTAGCAGCCGATTTGCATGGGAGAATGTGAAAAGTGTTCATATGTAGTAAAAACCCGAGAAATCGGTCCGTTTTCGTCATTTGTTATCGAATCGACTTAAAGCCAGATCGTCAAATTAGCTGCTCTTCTCTCTGAAACGGTTGTACTTATCGATTGCAAAGCTATGTCGCGTGCTGCGGTATGCGGAGACACTAAAAGCACCATAGTAGAACACAGATGAAGCTTCTAGGTTGATGTAATAGCAAGTAAGAAGTAGTACAGTTCAAGTTTTAAGTATCGATTATTGACTTTTTAGCTGGCTTTGGTGCCTTGGACATGAGCTAGGACCTTAACATTCTGCATGAAGGGAGAACTAGCAGCCGAGTTGCACGGGAGAATGTGAAAAGTGTTCATATGTAGTAAAAACCTGAGAAATCCGTACGTTTTCGTCATTTGTTATCGAATCGACTTAAAGCCAGATCGTCACATTGGCCGCTCTTCTCTCTGAAACACTTGTACTTATCGTCTGCAAAGCTATGTCGCGTGCTGCGGTATGCTGAGACACTAAAAGCACCATAGTAGAACACAGATAAAGCTTCTAAGTAGATGTAATAGCCAGTAAGAAGTAGTACAATTCAAGTTTTAGGTATTAAATATTGACTTTTTAGCTGGCTTTGGTGCCTTGGACATCAGCTAGGACCTTAAGATTCTGCATGAAAGGAGGACGAGGAGCCAAGTTGCACGGGAGAATGTGAAAAGTGTTCATATGTAGTAAAAACCTGAGAAATCGGTCCGTTTCGTCACTTGTTATCGAATCGACTTAAAGCCAGATCGTCTCATTGGCCGCTCTTCTCTCTGAAACGGTTGTACTTATCGTCTGCAAAGCTATGTCGCGTGCTGCGGTATGCGGAGACAGTAAAAGCTCCATAGTAGAACACAGATGAAGCTTACAAGTTGATGTAATAGCCAGTAAGAAGTAGTACAATTCAAGTTTTAGGTATCGATTATTGACTTTTTAGCTGGATTTGGTGCCTTGGACATGAGCTAGGACCTTAAGCTTCTGCATGAAAGGAGGATTAGCAGCGGAGTTGCACGGGAGAATATTAAAAGTGTTCATATGTAGTAAAAACCAAGAATTCCGTCCGTTTTCGTCATTTGTTATCGAATCTTCTTCAAGCCAGGTCGTCACATTGGCCGCTCTTCTCTCTGAAACGGTTGTACTTATCGTCTGCAAAGCTATGTCGCGTGCTACGGTATGCGCAGACACTAAAAGCACCATAGTAGAACACAGATGAAGCTTCTAAGTTGATGTAATAGCCAGTAAGAAGTAGTACAATTAAAGTTTTAGGTATCGATTATTGACTTTTTAGCTGGCTTTGGTGCCTTGGACATGAGCTAGGACCTTAACATTCTGCATGAAAGGAGGACGAGGAGCCAAGTTGCACAGGAGAATGTGAAAAGTGTTCATATGTAGTAAAAACCCGAGAAGTCGGTCCGTTTTCGTCATTTGTTATCGAATCGACTTAAAGCCAGATCGTCTCATTGGTCGCTCTTCTCTCTGAAACGGTTGTACTTATCGTCTGCAAAGCTATGTCGCGTGCTGCGGTATGCGGAGACACTAAAATCACCATAGTAGAACACAGATGAAGCTTATAAGTTGATGTAATAGCCAGTAAGAAGTAGTACAATTCAAGTTTTAGGTATCGATTATTGACTTTTTAGCTGGCTTTGGTGCCGTGGACATGAGCTAGGACCTTAGGATTCTGCATGAAAGGAGGACGAGGAGCCAAGTTGCACGGGAGAATGTGAAAAGTGTTCATATGTAGTAAAAACCTGAGAAATCGGTCCGTTTTCGTCACTTGTTATCAAATCGTCTTAAAGCAGATCGTCTCATTGGCAGGTCTTCTCTCTGAAACGGTTGTACTTATCGTCTGCAAAGCTATATCGCGTGCTGCGGTATGCGGAGACACTAAAATCACCATAGTAGAACACAGATGAAGCTTATAAGTTGATGTAATAGCCAGTAAGAAGTAGTACAATTCAAGTTTTAGGTATCAATTATTGACTTTTTAGCTGGCTTTGGTGCCTTGGACATGAGCTAGGACCTTAAGATTCTGCATGAAAGGAGGACGAGGAGCCAAGTTGCACGGGAGAATGTGAAAAGTGTTCATATGTAGTAAAAACCTGAGAAATCGGTCCGTTTTCGTCACTTGTTATGGAATCGTCTTAAAGCAGATCGTGTCATTGGTAGGTCTTCTCTCTGAAACGGTTGTACTTATCGTCTGCAAAGCTATGTCGCGTGCTGCGGTATGCGGAGACACTAAAAGCACCATAGTAGAACACAGATGAAGCTTCTAAGTTGATGTAATAGCCAGTAAGAAGTAGTACAATTCAAGTTTTAGGTATCGGTTATTGACTTTTTAGCCTTCTTTGGTGCCTTGGACATAAGCTAGGAAATTAAGATTTTGCATGATGTAGGACTAGCAGCGGAGTTGCACGGGAGAATGTGAATAGCGTTCATATGTAGTAAAAACCTGAGACATCCGTCCGTTTTCGTCATTTGTTATCGAATCGACTTAAAGCCAGATCGTCACATTGGCCGCTCTTCTCTCTGAAACGGTTGTACTTATCGTCTGCAAAGCTATGTGGCGTTCTGCGGTATGCGGAGATACTAAAAGCACCATAGTAGAACACAGATGAAGCTTCTAAGTTGATGTAATAGCCAGTAAGATGTAGTACAATTCAAGTTTTAGGTATCGATTATTGACTTTTCAGCTGGCTTTGGTACCTTGGACATGAGCTAGGACCTTAAGATTCTGCATGAAAGGAGGACTAGCAGCCGCGTTGTACGGGCGAATGTGAAAAATGTTCATATGTAGTAAAAACCTGAGACATCCGTCCGTTACGTCATTTGTTATCGAATCTACTTAAAGCCAGATCGTCACATTGGCCGCTCTTCTCTCTGAAACGGTTGTACTTATCGTCTGCAAAGCTATGTCGCGTGCTGCGGTATTCTGAGACACTAAAAGCACCATAGTAGAACACAGATAAAGCTTCTAAGTTGATGTAATAGCCAGTAAGAAGTAGTACAATTCAAGTTTTAGGTATCGATTATTGACTTTTTAGCTGGCTTTGGTGCCTTGGACATGAGCTAGGACCTTATGATTCTGCATGAAAGGAGGACTAGCAGCCGATTTGCACGGGAGAATGTGAAAAGTGTTCATATGTAGTAAAAACCTGAGAAATCCTTCCGTTTTCGTCATTTGTTATCGAATCGACGTAAAGCCAGACCGTCACATTGGCCGCTCTTCTCTCTGAAACGGTAGTACTTATCGTCTGCAAAGCTATGTCGCGTGCTGCGGTATGCGGAGACACTAGAAGCACCATAGTAGAACACAGATGAAGCTTCTAAGTTGATGTAATAGCCAGTAAGAAGTAGTACAATTCAAGTTTTAGGTATCGATTATTGACTTTTTAGCTGGCTTTGGTGCCTTGGACATGAGCTAGGACCTTAAGATTCTGCATGAAAGGAGGACTGGCAACCGAGTTGCACGGGAGAATGTGAAAACTGTTCATATGTAGTAAAAACCTGAGAAATCCGTCCGTTTTCGTCATTTGTTATCGAATCGACTTAAAGCCAGATCGTCACATTGGCCGCTCTTCTCTCTGAAACACTTGTACTTATCGTCTGCAAAGCTATGTCGCGTGCTGCGGTATGCGGAGACACTAAAAGCACCATAGTAGAACACAGATGAAGCTTCTAAGTTGATGTAATAGCCAGTAAGAAGTAGTACAATTCAAGTTTTAGGTATTGAATATTGACTTTTTAGCTGGCTTTGGTGCCTTGGACATGAGCTAGGACCTTAAGATTCTGCATGAAAGGAGGACGAGGAGCCAAGTTGCACGGGAGAATGTGAAAAGTGTTCATATGTAGTAAAAACCTGAGAAATCGGTCCGTTTTCGTCACTTGTATTCGAATCAACTTAAAGCCAGATCTTCTCATTGGCCGCTCTTCTCTCTGAAACGGTTGTACTAATCGTCTGCAAAGCTATGCCGCGTGCTGCGGTATGCGGAGACACTATAATCACCATAGTAGAACACAGATGAAGCTTACAAGTTGATGTAATAGCCAGTAAGAAGTAGTACAATTCAAGTTTTAGGTATCGATTATTGACTTTTCAGCTGGCTTTGGTACCTTGGACATGAGCTAGAACCTTAAGATTCTGCATGAAAGGAGGACTAGCAGCCGAGTTTCACGGGAGAATCTGAAAAATTTTCATATGTAGAAAAAACCTGAGACATCTGTCCGTTTACGTCATTTGATATCGAATATACTTAAAGCCAGATCGTCACATTGGCCGCTCTTCTCTCTGAAACGCTTGTACTTATCGTCTGCAAAGCTATGTCGCGTGCTGCGGTATGCGGAGACAGTAAAAGCTCTATAGTAGAACACAGATGAAGCTTCTAAGTTGATGTAATAGCCAGTAAGAAGTAGTACAATTCAAGTTTTAGGTATCGATTATTGACTTTTTAGCTGGCTTTGGTGCCTTGGACATGAGCTAGGACCTTAAGCTTCTGCATGAAAGGAGGATTAGCAGCGGAGTTGCACGGGAGAATATGAAAAGTGTTCATATGTAGTAAAAACCTAGAATTCGTGCGTTTTCGTCATTAGTTATCGAATCTTCTTCAAGCCAGGTCGTCACATTGGGCGCTCTTCTCTCTGAAACGGTTGTACTTATCGTCTGCAAAGCTATGTCGCGTGCTGCGGTATGCGGAGACAGTAAAAGCACCATAGTAGAACACAGATGAAGCTTCTAAGTTGATGTAATAGCCAGTAAGAAGTAGTACAATTCAAGTTTTAGGTATCGGTTATTGACTATTTACCCTTCTTTGGTGCCTTGGACATCAGCTAGGAAATTAAGATTTTGCATGAAGGAGGACTAGCAGCCGAGTTGCACGGGAGAATGTGAATAGTGTTCATATGTAGTAAAAACCTGAGACATCCGTCCGTTTTCGTCATTTGTTATCGAATCGACATAAAGCCAGATCGTCACATTGGCCGCTCTTCTCTCTGAAACGGTTGTACTTATCGTCTGCAAAGCTATGTGGCGTTCTGCGGTATGCGGAGACAGTAAAAGCACCATAGTAGAACACAGATGATGCTTCTAAGTTGATGTAATAGCCAGTAAGATATACTACAATTCAAGTTTTAGGTATCGATTATTGACTTTTTAGCTGGCTTTGGTGCCTTGGACATGAGCTAGGACCTTAAGATTCTGCATGAAAGGAGGACTGGCAGCCGATTTGCACGGGGGAATGTGAAAAGTGTTCATATGTAGTAAAAACCTGAGAAATCCGTCCGTTTTCGTCATTTGTTATCGAATCGACTTAAAGCCAGATCGTCACATTGGTCGCTCTTCTCTCTGAAACGGTTGTACTTATCGTCTGCAAAGCTATGTCGCGTGCTGCGGTATGCTGAGACACTAAAAGCACCACAGTAGAACACAGATCATGCTTCTAAGTTGATGTAATAGCCAGTAAGAAGTAGTACAATTCAAGTTTTAGTTATTGAATATTGAATTTTTAGCTGGCTTTGGTGCTTGGACATGATCTAGGACCTTATTATTCTGCATGAAAGGGGGACTAGCAGCCGAGTTGCACGGGAGAATGTGAAAAGTCTTCAAATGTAGTAAAAACCTGAGAAATCGGGTCTTTTCGTCATTTGTTATCGAATCAACTTAAAGCTAGATCGTCACATTGGCCGCTCTTCTCTCTGAAACGGTTGTACTTATCGTCTGCAAAGCTATGTCGCGTGCTGCGGTATGCTGAGACACTATGAGCACCATAGTAGAACACAGATGAAGCTTCTAAGTTGATGTAATTACCAGTAAGAAGTAGTACAATTCAAGTTTTAGGTATTCAATATTGAATTTTTAGCTGGCTTTGGTGCCTTGGACATGACCTAGGACCTTAAGATTCTGCATGAAAGGAGGACTAGCAGCCCTGTTCCACGGGAGAATGTGAAAAGTGTTCATATCTAGTAAAAACCTGAGAAATCCGTCCGTTTTCGTCATTTGTTATCGAATCGACTTAAAGCCAGATCGTCACATTGGCCGCTCTTCTCTCTGAAACGGTTGTACTTATCGTCTGCAAAGCTATGTCGCGTACTGCGGTATGCGGAGACACTAAAATCACCATAGTAGAACACAGATGAAGCTTCTAAGTTGATGTAATAGCCAGTAAGAAGTAGTACAATTCAACTTTTAGGTATCGATTATTGACTTTTGAGCTGGCTTTTGTGCCATGGACATGAGCTAGGACCTTAAGATTCTGCATGAAAGGAGGATTAGCAGCGGAGTTTCACGGGAGAATGTGAAAAGTCTTCACATGTAGTAAAAACACGAGAAATCCGTCCGTTTTCGTCATTTGTTATCGAATCGACTTAAAGCCAGATCGTCACATTGGCCGCTTTTCTCTCTGAAACGGTTGTACTTATCGATTGCAAAACTATGTCGCGTGCTGCGGTATGCTGAGACACTAAAAGCACCATAGTAGAACACAGATGAAGCTTCTAAGTTGATGTAATAGAAAGGAAGAAGTAGTACAATTCAAGTTTTAGGTATCAATTACTGACTTTTTAGCTGACTTTGGTGCCTTGGACATGAGCTGGGACCTTAAGATTCTGCATGAAAGGAGGACTAGCAGCCCTGTTGCACGGGAGAATGTGAAAAGTGTTCATATGTAGTAAAAACCTGAGAAATCGGTCCGTTTTCGTCATTTGTTATCGAATCGACTTGAAGCCAGATCGTCACATTGGCCGCTCTTCTCTCTGAAACGGTTGTACTTATCGTCTGCAAAGCTATGTCGCGTGCTGCGGTATGCGGAGACACTAAAAGCACCATAGTAGAACACAGATTAAGCTTCTAAGTTGATGTAATAGCCAGTAAGAAATAGTACAATTCAAGTTTTAGGTATCGATTATTGACTTTTTAGCTATCTTTGGTGCCTTGCACATGAGCTAGGACCTTAAGATTCTGCATGAACGGAGGATTAGCAGCGGAGTTGCACGGGAGAATGTGAAAAGTGTTCATATGTAGTAAAAACCTGAGACATCCGTCCGTTTTCGTCATTTGTTATCGAATCGACTTAAAGCCAGATCGTCCCATTGGTCGCTCTTCTCTCTGAAACGGTTGTACTTATCGTCTGCAAAGCTATGTCGCGTGCTGCGGTATGCTGAGACACTAAAAGCACCACAGTAGAACACAGATCATGCTTCTAAGTTGATGTAATAGCCAGTAAGAAGTAGTACAATTCAAGTTTTAGGTATTGAATATTCAATTTTTAGCTGGCTTTGGTGCTTGGACATGATCTAGGACCTTATTATTCTGCATGAAAGGGGGACTAGCAGCCGAGTTGCACGGGAGAATGTGAAAAGTCTTCAAATGTAGTAAAAACCTGAGAAATCGGGTCTTTTCCTCATTTGTTATCGAATCAACTTAAAGCTAGATCGTCACATTGGCCGCTCCTCTCTCTGAAACGGTTGTACTTATCGTCTGCAAAGCTATGTCGCGTGCTGCGGTATGCTGAGACACTATGAGCACCATAGTAGAACACAGATGAAGCTTCTAGGTTGATGTAATTTCCAGTAAGAAGTAGTACAATTCAAGTTTTAGGTATTCAATATTGAATTTTTAGCTGGCTTTGGTGCCTTGGACATGACCTAGGACCTTAAGATTCTGCATGAAAGGAGGACTAGCAGCCCTGTTCCACGGGAGAATGTGAAAAGTGTTCATATCTAGTAAAAACCTGAGAAATCCGTCCGTTTTCGCCATTTGTTATCGAATCGACTTAAAGCCAGATCGTCACATTGGCCGCTCTTCTCTCTGAAACGGTTGTACTTATCGTCTGCAAAGCTATGTCGCGTACTGCGGTATGCGGAGACACTAAAATCACCATAGTAGAACACAGATGAAGCTTCTAAGTTGATGTAATAGCCAGTAAGAAGTAGTACAATTCAACTTTTAGGTATCGATTATTGACTTTTTAGCTGGCTTTTGTGCCATGGACATGAGCTAGGACCTTAAGATTCTGCATGAAAGGAGGATTAGCAGCGGAGTTTCACGGGAGAATGTGAAAAGTGTTCATATGTAGTAAAAACCTGAGACATCCGTCCGTTATCGTCATTTGTTATCGAATCGACTTAAAGCCAGATCGTAACATTGGCCGCTCTTCTCTCTGAAACGGTTGTACTTATCGTCTGCAAAGCTATGTCGCGTGCTGCGGTAAGCGGAGACAGTAAAAGCACCATAGTAGAACACAGATGAAGCTTCTAAGTTGATGTAATAGCCAGTAAGATATAGTACAATTCAAGTTTTAGGTATCGATTATTGACTTTTTAGCTGGCATTGGTGCCTTGGACATGAGCTAGGACCTTAACATTCTGCATGAAACGAGGACTAGCAGCCGATTTGCACGGGAGAATGTGAAAAGTCTTAACATGTAGTAAAAACCCGAGAAATCCGTCCGTTTTCGTCATTTGTTATCGAATCGACTTAAAGCCAGATCGTCACATTGGCCGCTCTTCTCTCTGAAACGGTTGTGCTTATCGATTGCAAAGCTATGTCGCGTGCTGCGGTATGCGGAGACACTAAAAGCACCATAGTAGAACACAGATGAAGCTTCTAGGTTGATGTAATAGCCAGTAAGAAGTAGTACAATTCAAATTTTAGGTATTAAATATTGAATTTTTAGCTGGCTTTGGTGCCTTGGACATGAGCTAGGACCTTAAGATTCTGCATGAAAGGAGGACTAGCAGCCCTGTTGCACGGGAGAATGTGAAAATTGTTCATATGTAGTAAAAACCTGAGAAATCGGTCCGTTTTCGTAATTTGTTATCGAATCGACTTAAAGCCAGATCGTCACATTGGCCGCTCTTCTCTCTGAAACGGTTGTACTTCTCGTCTGCAAAGCTATGTCGCGTGCTGCGGTATGCGGAGACACTAAAATCACCATAGTAGAACACAGATCAAGCTTCTAAGTTGATGTAATAGCCAGTGAGAAGTAGTACAATTCAAGTTTTAGGTATCGATTATTGACTTTTGAGCTGGCTTTGCTGCCTTGGACATGAGCTAGGACCTTAACGTTCTGCATGAAAGGAGGACTAGCAGCCGAGTTGCACGGGAGAATGTGAAAAGTGTTCATATGTAGTAAAAACCTGAGACATCCGTCCGTTTTCGTCATTTGTTATCGAATCGACTTAATGCCAGATCGTCACATTGGCCGCTCTTATCTCTGAAACGCTTGTACTTATCGTCTGCAAAGCTATGTCGCGTGCTGCGGTATGCGGAGACACTAAAAGCACCATAGTAGAACACAGATGAAGCTTCTAAGTTGATGTAATAGCCAGT
Organism: Schistocerca gregaria; assembly: GCF_023897955.1. NCBI lineage: Eukaryota > Metazoa > Arthropoda > Insecta > Orthoptera > Acrididae > Schistocerca > Schistocerca gregaria. The sequence continues at coordinate 88,119 of NW_026062072.1, read as the reverse complement.
AAGAAGTAGTACAATTCAAGTTTTAGGTATCGATTATTGACTTTTTAGCTGGCTTTGGTGCCTTGGACATGAGCTACGACCTTAAGATTCTGCATGAAAGGAGGACTAGCAGCCGAGGTGAACGGGAGAATGTGAAAAGTGTTCATATGTAGTAAAAACCTGAGAAATCCGTCCGTTTTCGTCATTTGTTATCGAATCGATTTCAAGCCAGATCGTCACATTGGCCGCTCTTCTCTCTGATAAATTTGTACATATCGTCAGCAAAGCTATGTCGCGTGCTGCGGTATGCGGAAACACTAAAAGCACCATAGTAGAACACAGATGAAGCTTCTAAGTCGATGTAATAGCCAGTAAGAAGTAGTACAATTCAAGTTTTAGGTATCGATTATTGACTTTTTAGCTGGCTTTGGTGCCTTGGACATGAGCTAGGACCTTAGGATTCTGCATGAAAGGAGGATTCGCAGCGGAGTTGCACGGGAGAATGTGAAAAGTGTTCATATGTAGTAAAAACCTGAGACATCCGTCCGTTTTCGTCATTTGTTATCGAATCGACTTAAAGCCAGATCGTCACATTGGCCGCTCTTCTCTCTGAAACGGTTGTACTTATCGTCTGCAAAGTTATGTCGCTTGCTGGGGTATGCGGAGACAGTAAAAGCACCATAGTAGAACACAGATGAAGCTTCTAAGTTGATGTAATAGCCAGTAAGATATAGTACAATTCAAGTTTTAGGTATCGATTATTGACTTTTTAGCTGGCATTGGTGCCTTGGACATGACCTAAGACCTAAAGACTCTGCATGAAACGAGGACTAGCAGCCGTGTTGCACGGGAGAATGTGAAAAGTGTTCATATGTAGTAAAAACCTGAGAAATCCGTCCGTTTTCGTCATTTGTTATCGAATCGACTTAAAGCCAGATCGTCACATTGGCCGCTCTTCTCTCTGAAACGGTTGTACTTATCGTCTGCAAAGCTATGTCGCGTGCTGCGGTATGCGGAGACACTAAAATCACCATAGTAGAACACAGATGAAGCTTCTACGTTGATGTAATAGCTAGTAAGAAGTAGTAGAAATAAAGTTTTAGGTATCGGTTATTGACTTTTTACCCTTCATTGGTGCCTTGGACATGAGCTAGGAAATTTAGATTTTGCATGAAGGAGGAGTAGCAGCCGAGTTGCACGGGAGAATGTGAAAAGTGTTCATATGTAGTAAAAACCTGAGACATCCGTCCGTTTTCGTCATTTGTTATCGAATCGATTTCAAGCCAGATCGTCACATTGGCCGCTCTTCTCTCTGAAAAATTTGTACATATCGTCAGCAAAGCTATGTCGCGTGCTGCGGTATGCGGAAACACTAAAAGCACCATAGTAGAACACAGATGAAGCTTCTAAGTCGATGTAATAGCCAGTAAGAAGTAGTACAATTCAAGTTTTAGGTATCGATTATTGACTTTTTAGCTGGGTTTGGTGCCTTGGACATGAGCTAGGACCTTAAGATTCTGCATGAAAGGAGGATTAGCAGCGGAGTTGCACGGGAGAATGTGAAAAGTGTTCATATGTAGTAAAAACCTGAGACATCCGTCCGTTTTCGTCATTTGTTATCGAATCGACTTAAAGCCAGATCGTCACATTGGCCGCTCTTCTCTCTGAAACGGTTGTACTTATCGTCTGCAAAGCTATGTCGCTTGCTGCGGTATGCGGAGACAGTAAAAGCACCATAGTAGAACACAGATGAAGATGCTAAGTTGATGTAATAGCCAGTAAGAAGTAGTACAATTCAAGTTTTAGGTATCGATTATTGACTTTTTAGCTGGCATTGGTGCCTTGGACATGAGCTAAGACCTAAAGATTCTGCATGAAACGAGGACTAGCAGCCGTGTTGCACGGGAGAATGTGAAAAGTGTTCATATGCAGTAAAAACCTGAGAAATCCGTCCGTTTTCGTCATTTGTTATCGAATCGACTTAAAGCCAGATCGTCACATTGGCCGCTCTTCTCTCTGAATCGGTTGTACTTATCGTCTGCAAAGCTATGTCGCGTGCTGCGGTATGCGGAGACACTAAAATCACCATAGTAGAACACAGATGAAGCTTCTACGTCAATGTAATAGCTAGTAAGAAGTAGTAGAAATAAAGTTTTAGGTATCGGTTATTGACTTTTTACCCTTCATTGGTGCCTTGGACATGAGCTAGGAAATTTAGATTTTGCATGAAGGAGGAGTAGCAGCCGAGTTGCACGGGAGAATGTGAAAAGTGTTCATATGTAGTAAAAACCTGAGACATCCGTCCGTTTTCGTCATTTGTTATCGAATCGACTTAATGCCAGATCGTCACATTGGCCGCTCTTATCTCTGAAACGCTTGTACTTATCGTCTGCAAAGCTATGTCGCGTGCTGCGGTATGCGGAGGCACTAAAAGCACCATAGTAGAACACAGATGAAGATGCTAAGTTGATGTAATAGCCAGTAAGAAGTAGTACAATTCAAGTTTTAGGTATCGATTATTGACTTTTTAGCTGGCTTTGGTGCCTTGGACATGAGCTACGACCTTAAGATTCTGCATGAAAGGAGGACTAGCAGCCGAGGTGAACGGGAGAATGTGAAAAGTGTTCATATGTAGTAAAAACCTGAGAAATCCGTCCGTTTTCGTCATTTGTTATCGAATCGATTTCAAGCCAGATCGTCACATTGGCCGCTCTTCTCTCTGAAACAGTTGTACTTATCGTCAGCAAAGCTATGTCGCTTGCTGCGGTATGCGGAGACAGTAAAAGCACCATAGTAGAACACAGATGAAGCTTCTAAGTTGATGTAATAGCCAGTAAGATATAGTACAATTCAAGTTTTAGGTATCGATTATTGACTTTTTAGCTAGCATTGGTGCCTTGGACATGAGCTAGGAACTAAAGAATCTGCATGAAAGGAGGACTAGCAGCCGTGTTGCACGGGAGAATGTGAAAAGTGTTCATATGTAGTAAAATCCTGAGAAATCCGTCCGTTTTCGTCATTTGTTATCGAATCGACTTGAAGCCAGATCGTCACATTGGCCGCTCTTCTCTCTGAAACGGTTGTACTTATCGTCTGCAAAGCTATGTCGCGTGCTGCGGTATGCGGAGACACTAAAATCACCATAGTAGAACACAGATGAAGCTTCTAAGTTGATGTAATAGGCAGTAAGAAATAGTACAATTCAAGTTTTAGGTATCGATTATTGACTTTTTAGCTATCTTTGGTGCCTTGGACATGAGCTAGGACCTTAAGATTCTGCATGAACGGAGGATTAGCAGCGGAGTTGCACGGGAGAATGTGAAAAGTGTTCATATGTAGTAAAAACCTGAGACACCCGTCCGTTTTCGTCATTTGTTATCGAATCGACTTAAAGCCAGATCGTCACATTGGCCGCTCTTCTCTCTGAAACGGTGGTACTTATCGTCTGCAAAGCTATGTCGCGTGCTGCGGTATGTTGAGACACTAAAAGCACCATAGTAGAACACAGATCAAGCTTCTAAGTTGATGTAATAGCCAGTAAGAAGTAGTACAATTCAAGTTTTAGGTATCGATTATTGACTTTTTAGCTGGCATTGGTGCCTTGGACATGAGCTAGGACCATAAGATTCTGCATGAAAGGAGGACTAGCAGCCGAGTTGCACGGGAGAATGTGAAAAGTGTTCATATGTAGTAAAAACCTGAGAAATCCGTCCGTATTCGTCATTTGTTATCGAATCGACTTAAAGCCAGATCGTCACATTGGCCGCTCTTCTCTCTGAAACGGTTGTACTTTTCGTCTGTAAGGCTATGTCACGTGCTGCGGTATGCTGAGACACTAAAGGCACCATAGTAGAACACAGATGAAGCTGCTAAGTTGATGTAATAGCCAGTAAGAAGTAGTACAATTCAAGTTTTAGGTATTGAATATTGACTTTTTAGCTGGCTTTGGTGCCTTGGACATGAGCTAGGACCTTAATATTCTGCATGAAAGGAGGACTAGCAGCCGAGTTGCACGGGAGAATGTGAAAAGTTTTCATATGTAGTAAAAACCTGAGAAATCGGTCCGTTTACGTCATTTGTTATGGAACCGACTTAAAGCCAGATCGTCACATTGGCCGCTCTTCTGTCTAAGACGGTTGTACTTATCGACTGCAAAGCTATGTCGCGTGCTGCGGTATGCGGACACACTAAAAGCACCATAGTAGAACACAGATGAAGCTTCTAAGTTGATGTAATAGCTAGTAAGAAGTAGTAGAAATAAAGTTTTAGGTATCGGTTATTGACTTTTTACCCTTCTTTGGTGCCTTGGACGTGAGCTAGGAAATTTAGATTTTGCATGAAGGAGGAGTAGCAGCCGACTTGCACGGGAGAATGTCAAAAGTGTTCATATGTAGTAAAAGCCTGAGAAATTCGTCCGTTCTCGTCATTTGTTATCGAATCGACTTAAAGCCAGATCGTCACATTGGCCGCTCTTCTCTCTGAAACGGTTGTACTTATCGTCTGCAAAGCTATGTCGCGTGCTGCGGTATGCGGAGACAGTAAAAGCACCATAGTAGAACACAGATGAAGCTTCTAAGTTGATGTAATAGCCAGGAAGAAGTAGTACAATTCAAGTTTTAGGTATCGATTATTGACTTTTTAGCTGGCTTTGGTGCCTTGGACATGAGCTAGGACCTTAAGATTCCGCATGAAAGGAGGACTAGCAGCCGAGTAGCACGGGAGAATGTGAAAAGTGTTCATATGTAGTAAAAACCTGAGACATCCGCCGTTTTCGTCATTTGTTATCGAATCGACTTAAAGCCAGATCGTCACACTGGCCGCTCTTATCTCTGAAACGCTTGAACTTATCGTCTGCAAAGCTATGTCGCGTGCTGCGGTATGCGGAGACAGTAAAAGCACCATAGTAGAACACAGATGAAGCTTCTAAGTTGATGTAATAGCCAGTAAGATATAGTACAATTCAAGTTTTAGGTATCGATTATTGACTTCTTAGCTGGCATTGGTGCCTTGGACATGAGCTAGGAACTAAAGATTCTGCATGAAAGGAGGACTAGCAGCCGTGTTGCACGGGAGAATGTGAAAAGTGTTCATATGTAGTAAAATCCTGAGAAATCCGTCCGTTTTCGTCATTTGTTATCGAATCGACTTAAAGCCAGATCGTCACATTGGCCGCTCTTCTCTCTGAAACGGTTGTACTTATCGTCTGCAAAGCTATGTCGCGTGCTGCGGTATGCGGAGACACTAAAATCACCATAGTAGAACACAGATGAAGCTTCTAAGTTGATGTAATAGCCAGTAAGAAGTAGTACAATTCAAGTTTTAGGTATCAATTACTGACTTTTTAGCTGACTTTGGTGCCTTGGACATGAGCTAGGACCTTAACATTCTGCATGAAAGGAGGACTAGCAGCCGATTTGCACGGGAGAATGTGAAAAGTCTTCACATGTAGTAACAACCCGAGAAATCCGTCCGTTTTCGTCATTTGTTATCGAATCGACTTAAAGCCAGATCGTTACATTGGCCGCTCTTCTCTCTGAAACGGTTGTACTTATCGTCTGCAAAGCTAAGTCGCGTGCTGCGGTATGCGGAGACACTAAAATCACCATAGTAGAACACAGATGAAGCTTCTAAGTTGATGTAATAGCCAGTAAGGAATAGTACAATTCAAGTTTTAGGTATCGATTATTGACTTTTTAGCTATCTTTGGTGCCTTGGACATGAGCTAGGACCTTAAGATTCTGCATGAACGGAGGATTAGCAGCGGAGTTGCACGGGAGAATGTGAAAAGTGTTCATATGTAGTAAAAACCTGAGACACCCGTCCGTTTTCGTCATTTGTTATCGAATCGACTTAAAGCCAGATCGTCACATTGGCCGCTCTTCTCTCTGAAACGGTGGTACTTATTGTCTGCAAAGCTATGTCGCGTGCTGCGGTATGTTGAGACACTAAAAGCACCATAGTAGAACACAGATCAAGCTTCTAAGTTGATGTAATAGCCAGTAAGAAGTAGTACAATTCAAGTTTTAGATATTGAATATTGAATTTTTAGCTGGCTTTGGTGCCTTGGACATGAGCTAGGACCTTAATATTCTGCATGAAAGGAGGACTAGCAGCCGAGTTGCACGGGAGAATGTGAAAAGTCTTCAAATGTAGTAAAAACCTGAGAAATACGTCCGTTTTCGTCATTTGTTATCGAATCGACTTAAAGCCAGATCGTCACATTGGCCGCTCTTCTCTCTGAAACGGTTGTACTTATCGATTGCAAAGCTATGTCGCGTGCTGCGGTATGCAGAGACACTAAAAGCACCATAGTAGAACACAGATGAAGCTTCTAAGTTGATGTAATAGCCAGTAAGAAGTAGTACAATTCAAGTTTTAGGTATCGATTATTGACTTTTTAGCTGGCATTGGTGCCTTGGACATGAGCTAGGACCATAAGATTCTGCATGAAAGGAGGACTAGCAGCCGAGTTGCACGGGAGAATGTGAAAAGTGTTCATATGTAGTAAAAACCTGAGAAATCCGTCCGTATTCGTCATTTGTTATCGAATCGACTTAAAGCCAGATCGTCACATTGGCCGCTCTTCTCTCTGAAACGGTTGTACTTTTCGTCTGTAAGGCTATGTCACGTGCTGCGGTATGCTGAGACACTAAAAGCACCATAGTAGAACACAGATGAAGCTGCTAAGTTGATGTAATAGCCAGTAAGAAGTAGTACAATTCAAGTTTTAGGTATTGAATATTGACTTTTTAGCTGGCTTTGGTGCCTTGGACATGAGCTAGGACCTTAAGATTCTGCATGAAAGGAGGACTAGCAGCCGAGTTGCACGGGAGAATGTGAAAAGTTTTCATATGTAGTAAAAACCTGAGAAATCGGTCCGTTTACGTCATTTGTTATGGAACCGACTTAAAGCCAGATCGTCACATTGGCCGCTCTTCTGTCTAAGACGGTTGTACTTATCGACTGCAAAGCTATGTCGCGTGCTGCGGTATGCGGACACACTAAAAGCACCATAGTAGAACACAGATGAAGCTTCTAAGTTGATGTAATAGCTAGTAAGAAGTAGTAGAAATAAAGTTTTAGGTATCGGTTATTGACTTTTTACCCTTCTTTGGTGCCTTGGACGTGAGCTAGGAAATTTAGATTTTGCATGAAGGAGGAGTAGCAGCCGACTTGCACGGGAGAATGTCAAAAGTGTTCATATGTAGTAAAAGCCTGAGAAATTCGTCCGTTCTCGTCATTTGTTATCGAATCGACTTAAAGCCAGATCGTCACATTGGCCGCTCTTCTCTCTGAAACGGTTGTACTTATCGTCTGCAAAGCTATGTCGCGTGCTGCGGTATGCGGAGACAGTAAAAGCACCATAGTAGAACACAGATGAAGCTTCTAAGTTGATGTAATAGCCAGGAAGAAGTAGTACAATTCAAGTTTTAGGTATCGATTATTGACTTTTTAGCTGGCTTTGGTGCCTTGGACATGAGCTAGGACCTTAAGATTCCGCATGAAAGGAGGACTAGCAGCCGAGTAGCACGGGAGAATGTGAAAAGTGTTCATATGTAGTAAAAACCTGAGACATCCGCCGTTTTCGTCATTTGTTATCGAATCGACTTAAAGCCAGATCGTCACACTGGCCGCTCTTATCTCTGAAACGCTTGAACTTATCGTCTGCAAAGCTATGTCGCGTGCTGCGGTATGCGGAGACAGTAAAAGCACCATAGTAGAACACAGATGAAGCTTCTAAGTTGATGTAATAGCCAGTAAGATATAGTACAATTCAAGTTTTAGGTATCGATTATTGACTTCTTAGCTGGCATTGGTGCCTTGGACATGAGCTAGGAACTAAAGATTCTGCATGAAAGGAGGACTAGCAGCCGTGTTGCACGGGAGAATGTGAAAAGTGTTCATATGTAGTAAAATCCTGAGAAATCCGTCCGTTTTCGTCATTTGTTATCGAATCGACTTAAAGCCAGATCGTCACATTGGCCGCTCTTCTCTCTGAAACGGTTGTACTTATCGTCTGCAAAGCTATGTCGCGTGCTGCGGTATGCGGAGACACTAAAATCACCATAGTAGAACACAGATGAAGCTTCTAAGTTGATGTAATAGCCAGTAAGAAGTAGTACAATTCAAGTTTTAGGTATCAATTACTGACTTTTTAGCTGACTTTGGTGCCTTGGACATGAGCTAGGACCTTAACATTCTGCATGAAAGGAGGACTAGCAGCCGATTTGCACGGGAGAATGTGAAAAGTCTTCACATGTAGTAAAAACCCGAGAAATCCGTCCGTTTTCGTCATTTGTTATCGAATCGACTTAAAGCCAGATCGTTACATTGGCCGCTCTTCTCTCTGAAACGGTTGTACTTATCGTCTGCAAAGCTAAGTCGCGTGCTGCGGTATGCGGAGACACTAAAATCACCATAGTAGAACACAGATGAAGCTTCTAAGTTGATGTAATAGCCAGTAAGGAATAGTACAATTCAAGTTTTAGGTATCGATTATTGACTTTTTAGCTATCTTTGGTGCCTTGGACATGAGCTAGGACCTTAAGATTCTGCATGAACGGAGGATTAGCAGCGGAGTTGCACGGGAGAATGTGAAAAGTGTTCATATGTAGTAAAAACCTGAGACACCCGTCCGTTTTCGTCATTTGTTATCGAATCGACTTAAAGCCAGATCGTCACATTGGCCGCTCTTCTCTCTGAAACGGTGGTACTTATTGTCTGCAAAGCTATGTCGCGTGCTGCGGTATGTTGAGACACTAAAAGCACCATAGTAGAACACAGATCAAGCTTCTAAGTTGATGTAATAGCCAGTAAGAAGTAGTACAATTCAAGTTTTAGATATTGAATATTGAATTTTTAGCTGGCTTTGGTGCCTTGGACATGAGCTAGGACCTTAATATTCTGCATGAAAGGAGGACTAGCAGCCGAGTTGCACGGGAGAATGTGAAAAGTCTTCAAATGTAGTAAAAACCTGAGAAATACGTCCGTTTTCGTCATTTGTTATCGAATCGACTTAAAGCCAGATCGTCACATTGGCCGCTCTTCTCTCTGAAACGGTTGTACTTATCGATTGCAAAGCTATGTCGCGTGCTGCGGTATGCAGAGACACTAAAAGCACCATAGTAGAACACAGATGAAGCTTCTAAGTTGATGTAATAGCCAGTAAGAAGTAGTACAATTCAAGTTTTAGGTATCGATTATTGACTTTTTAGCTGGCATTGGTGCCTTGGACATGAGCTAGGACCATAAGATTCTGCATGAAAGGAGGACTAGCAGCCGAGTTGCACGGGAGAATGTGAAAAGTGTTCATATGTAGTAAAAACCTGAGAAATCCGTCCGTATTCGTCATTTGTTATCGAATCGACTTAAAGCCAGATCGTCACATTGGCCGCTCTTCTCTCTGAAACGGTTGTACTTTTCGTCTGTAAGGCTATGTCACGTGCTGCGGTATGCTGAGACACTAAAAGCACCATAGTAGAACACAGATGAAGCTGCTAAGTTGATGTAATAGCCAGTAAGAAGTAGTACAATTCAAGTTTTAGGTATTGAATATTGACTTTTTAGCTGGCTTTGGTGCCTTGGACATGAGCTAGGACCTTAAGATTCTGCATGAAAGGAGGACTAGCAGCCGAGTTGCACGGGAGAATGTGAAAAGTTTTCATATGTAGTAAAAACCTGAGAAATCGGTCCGTTTACGTCATTTGTTATGGAACCGACTTAAAGCCAGATCGTCACATTGGCCGCTCTTCTGTCTAAGACGGTTGTACTTATCGACTGCAAAGCTATGTCGCGTGCTGCGGTATGCGGACACACTAAAAGCACCATAGTAGAACACAGATGAAGCTTCTAAGTTGATGTAATAGCTAGTAAGAAGTAGTAGAAATAAAGTTTTAGGTATCGGTTATTGACTTTTTACCCTTCTTTGGTGCCTTGGACGTGAGCTAGGAAATTTAGATTTTGCATGAAGGAGGAGTAGCAGCCGACTTGCACGGGAGAATGTCAAAAGTGTTCATATGTAGTAAAAGCCTGAGAAATTCGTCCGTTCTCGTCATTTGTTATCGAATCGACTTAAAGCCAGATCGTCACATTGGCCGCTCTTCTCTCTGAAACGGATGTACTTCTCGTCTGCAAAGCTATGTCGCGTGCTGCGGTATGCGGAGACAGTAAAAGCACCATAGTAGAACACAGATGAAGCTTCTAAGTTGATGTAATAGCCAGGAAGAAGTAGTACAATTCAAATTTTAGGTATCGATTATTGACTTTTTAGCTGGCTTTGGTGCCTTGGACATGAGCTAGGACCTTAAGATTCCGCATGAAAGGGGACTAGCAGCCGAGTAGCACGGGAGAATGTGAAAAGTGTTCATATGTAGTAAAAACCTGAGACATCCGCCGTTTTCTTCATTTGTTATCGAATCGACTTAAAGCCAGATCGTCACACTGGCCGCTCTTATCTCTGAAACGCTTGAACTTATCGTCTGCAAAGCTATGTCGCGTGCTGCGGTATGCGGAGACAGTAAAAGCACCATAGTAGAACACAGATGAAGCTTCTAAGTTGATGTAAAAGCCAGTAAGATATAGTACAATTCAAGTTTTAGGTATCGATTATTGACTTTTTAGCTGGCATTGGTGCCTTGGACATGAGCTAGGAACTAAAGATTCTGCATGAAAGGAGGACTAGCAGCCGTGTTGCACGGGAGAATGTGAAAAGTGTTCATATGTAGTAAAATCCTGAGAAATCCGTCCGTTTTCGTCATTTGTTATCGAATCGACTTAAAGCCAGATCGTCACATTGGCCGCTCTTCTCTCTGAAACGGTTGTACTTATCGTCTGCAAAGCTATGTCGCGTGCTGCGGTATGCGGAGACACTAAAATCACCATAGTAGAACACAGATGAAGCTTCTAAGTTGATGTAATAGCCAGTAAGAAGTAGTACAATTCAAGTTTTAGGTATCAATTACTGACTTTTTAGCTGACTTTGGTGCCTTGGACATGAGCTAGGACCTTAACATTGTGCATGAAAGGAGGACTAGCAGCCGATTTGCACGGGAGAATGTGAAAAGTCTTCACATGTAGTAAAAACCCGAGAAATCCGTCCGTTTTCGTCATTTGTTATCGAATCGACTTAAAGCCAGATCGTCACATTGGCCGCTCTTCTCTCTGAAACGGTTGTACTTATCGTCTGCAAAGCTAAGTCGCGTGCTGCGGTATGCGGAGACACTAAAATCACCATAGTAGAACACAGATGAAGCTTCTAAGTTGATGTAATAGCCAGTAAGGAATAGTACAATTCAAGTTTTAGGTATCGATTATTGACTTTTTAGCTGACTTTGGTGCCTTGGACATGAGCTAGGACCTTAAGATTCTGCATGAACGGAGGATTAGCAGCGGAGTTGCACGGGAGAATGTGAAAAGTGTTCATATGTAGTAAAAACCTGAGACACCCGTCCGTTTTCGTCATTTGTTATCGAATCGACTTAAAGCCAGATCGTCACATTGGCCGCCCTTCTCTCTGAAACGGTGGTACTTATCGTCTGCAAAGCTATGTCGCGTGCTGCGGTATGTTGAGACACTAAAAGCACCATAGTAGAACACAGATCAAGCTTCTAAGTTGATGTAGTAGCCAGTAAGAAGTAGTAAAATTCAAGTTTTAGATATTGAATATTGAATTTTTAGCTGGCTTTGGTGCCTTGGACATGAGCTAGGACCTTAATATTCTGCATGAAAGGAGGAATAGCAGCCGAGTTGCACGGGAGAATGTGAAAAGTCTTCAAATGTAGTAAAAACCTGAGAAATACGTCCGTTTTCGTCATTTGTTATCGAATCGACTTAAAGCCAGATCGTCACATTGGCCGCTCTTCTCTCTGAAACGGTTGTACTTATCGATTGCAAAGCTATGTCGCGTGCTGCGGTATGCAGAGACACTAAAAGCACCATAGTAGAACACAGATGAAGCTTCTAAGTTGATGTAATAGCCAGTAAGAAGTAGTACAATTCAAGTTTTAGGTATCGATTATTGACTTTTTAGCAGGCATTGGTGCCTTGGACATGAGCTAGGACCATAAGATTCTGCATGAAAGGAGGACTAGCAGCCGAGTTGCACGGGAGAATGTGAAAAGTGTTCATATGTAGTAAAAACCTGAGAAATCCGTCCGTATTCGTCATTTGTTATCGAATCGACTTAAAGCCAGATCGTCACATTGGCCGCTCTTCTCTCTGAAACGGTTGTACTTTTCGTCTGTAAGGCTATGTCACGTGCTGCGGTATGCTGAGACACTAAAAGCACCATAGTAGAACACAGATGAAGCTGCTAAGTTGATGTAATAGCCAGTAAGAAGTAGTACAATTCAAGTTTTAGGTATTGAATATTGACGTTTTAGCTGGCTTTGGTGCCTTGGACATGAGCTAGGACCTTAAGATTCTGCATGAAAGGAGGACTAGCAGACGAGTTGCACGGGAGAATGTGAAAAGTTTTCATATGTAGTAAAAACCTGAGAAATCGGTCCGTTTACGTCATTTGTTATGGAACCGACTTAAAGCCAGATCGTCACATTGGCCGCTCTTCTGTCTAAGACGGTTGTACTTATCGACTGCAAAGCTATGTCGCGTGCTGCGGTATGCGGACACACTAAAAGCACCATAGTAGAACACAGATGAAGCTTCTAAGTTGATGTAATAGCTAGTAAGAAGTAGTAGAAATAAAGTTTTAGGTATCGGTTATTGACTTTTTACCCTTCTTTGGTGCCTTGGACGTGAGCTAGGAAATTTAGATTTTGCATGAAGGAGGAGTAGCAGCCGACTTGCACGGGAGAATGTCAAAAGTGTTCATATGTAGTAAAAGCCTGAGAAATTCGTCCGTTCTCGTCATTTGTTATCGAATCGACTTAAAGCCAGATCGTCACATTGGCCGCTCTTCTCTCTGAAACGGTTGTACTTCTCGTCTGCAAAGCTATGTCGCGTGCTGCGGTATGCGGAGACAGTAAAAGCACCATAGTAGAACACAGATGAAGCTTCTAAGTTGATGTAATAGCCAGGAAGAAGTAGTACAATTCAAGTTTTAGGTATCGATTATTGACTTTTTAGCTGGCTTTGGTGCCTTGGACATGAGCTAGGACCTTAAGATTCCGCATGAAAGGAGGACTAGCAGCCGAGTAGCACGGGAGAATGTGAAAAGTGTTCATATGTAGTAAAAACCTGAGACATCCGCCGTTTTCGTCATTTGTTATCGAATCGACTTAAAGCCAGATCGTCACACTGGCCGCTCTTATCTCTGAAACGCTTGAACTTATCGTCTGCAAAGCTATGTCGCGTGCTGCGGTATGCGGAGACAGTAAAAGCACCATAGTAGAACACAGATGAAGCTTCTAAGTTGATGTAATAGCCAGTAAGATATAGTACAATTCAAGTTTTAGGTATCGATTATTGACTTCTTAGCTGGCATTGGTGCCTTGGACATGAGCTAGGAACTAAAGATTCTGCATGAAAGGAGGACTAGCAGCCGTGTTGCACGGGAGAATGTGAAAAGTGTTCATATGTAGTAAAATCCTGAGAAATCCGTCCGTTTTCGTCATTTGTTATCGAATCGACTTAAAGCCAGATCGTCACATTGGCCGCTCTTCTCTCTGAAACGGTTGTACTTATCGTCTGCAAAGCTATGTCGCGTGCTGCGGTATGCGGAGACACTAAAATCACCATAGTAGAACACAGATGAAGCTTCTAAGTTGATGTAATAGCCAGTAAGAAGTAGTACAATTCAAGTTTTAGGTATCAATTACTGACTTTTTAGCTGACTTTGGTGCCTTGGACATGAGCTAGGACCTTAACATTCTGCATGAAAGGAGGACTAGCAGCCGATTTGCACGGGAGAATGTGAAAAGTCTTCACATGTAGTAAAAACCCGAGAAATCCGTCCGTTTTCGTCATGTGTTATCGAATCGACTTAAAGCCAGATCGTCACATTGGCCGCTCTTCTCTCTGAAACGGTTGTACTTATCGTCTGTAAGGCTATGTCACGTGCTGCGGTATGCTGAGACACTAAAAGCACCATAGTAGAACACAGATGAAGCTGCTAAGTTGATGTAATAGCCAGTAAGAAGTAGTACAATTCAAGTTTTAGGTATTGAATATTGACTTTTTAGCTGGCTTTGGTGCCTTGGACATGAGCTAGGACCTTAAGATTCTGCATGAAAGGAGGACTAGCAGCCGAGTTGCACGGGATAATGTGAAAAGTTTTCATATGTAGTAAAAACCTGAGAAATCGGTCCGTTTACGTCATTTGTTATGGAGCCGACTTAAAGCCAGATCGTCACATTGGCCGCTCTTCTCTCTAAGACGGTTGTACTTATCGTCTGCAAAGCTATGTCGCGTGCTGCGGTATGCGGACACACTAAAAGCACCATAGTAGAACACAGATGAAGCTTCTAAGTTGATGTAATAGCTAGTAAGAAGTAGTAGAAATAAAGTTTTAGGTATCGGTTATTGACTTTTTACCCTTCTTTGGTGCCTTGGACATGAGCTAGGAAATTTAGATTTTGCATGAAGGAGGAGTAGCAGCCGACTTGCACGGGAGAATGTCAAAAGTGTTCATATGTAGTAAAAGCCTGAGAAATTCGTCCGTTCTCGTCATTTGTTATCGAATCGACTTAAAGCCAGATCGTCACATTGGCCGCTCTTCTCTCTGAAACGGTTGTACTTCTCGTCTGCAAAGCTATGTCGCGTGCTGCGGTATGCGGAGACAGTAAAAGCACCATAGTAGAACACAGATGAAGCTTCTAAGTTGATGTAATAGCCAGGAAGAAGTAGTACAATTCAAGTTTTAGGTATCGATTATTGACTTTTTAGCTGGCTTTGGTGCCTTGGACATGAGCTAGGACCTTAAGATTCCGCATGAAAGGAGGACTAGCAGCCGAGTAGCACGGGAGAATGTGAAAAGTGTTCATATGTAGTAAAAACCTGCGACATCCGTCCGTTTTCGTCATTTGTTATCGAATCGACTTAAAGCCAGATCGTCACACTGGCCACTCTTATCTCTGAAACGCTTGAACTTATCGTCTGCAAAGCTATGTCGCGTGCTGCGGTATGCGGAGACAGTAAAAGCACCATAGTAGAACACAGATGAAGCTTCTAAGTTGATGTAATAGCCAGTAAGATATAGTACAATTCAAGTTTTAGGTATCGATTATTTACTTTTTAGCTGGCTTTGGTGCCTTGGACATGAGCTAGGACCTTAACATTCTGCATGAAAGGAGGACTAGCAGCCGAGTTGCACGGGAGAACGTGAAAAGTGTTCATATGTAGTTATAACCTGAGAAATCCGTCCGTTTTCCTCATTTGTTATCGAATCGACATAAAGCCAGATCGTTACATTAGCTGCACTTCTGTCTGAAACGGTTACATTTATCGTCTGCAAAGCTATATCTCGTGCTGCGGTATGCGGAGACACTAAAAGCACCATCGTAGAACACAGATGAAGCTTCTAAGTTGATGTAATAGCCAGTAAGAAGTAGTACAATTCAAGTTTTAGGTATCGATTATTGACTTTTTAGCTGGCTTTGGTGCCTTGGACATGAGCTAGGTCCTTAAGATTCTGCATGAAAGGAGGATTGGCAGCGGAGTTGGACGGGAGAATATGAAAAGTGTTCATATGTGGTAAAAACCTAGACATCCGTCCGTTTTCGTTATTTGATATCGAATCGACTTAAAGCCAGATCGTCACATTGGCCGCTCTTCTCTCTGAAACGGTTGTACTTATCGTCTGCAAAGCTATGTCGCGTGCTGCGGTATGCGGACACACTGAATGCACCATAGTAGAACTCACATGAAGCTTCTAAGTTGATGTAATACCCAGTAAGAAGTAGTACAATTACAGTTTTAGGTATCGGTTATTGACTTTTTACCCTTCTTTGGTGCCTTGGACACGAGCTAGGAACTTAAGATTTTGCATGAAGGAGGACTAGCAGCCGAGTTGCACGGAAGAATGTGAAAAGTGTTCATATGTAGTAAAAACCCGAGAAATCCTTCCATTTTCGTCATTTGTTATCGAATCGACTTAAAGCCAGATCGTCACATTGGCCGCTATTCTCTCTGAATCGGTTGTTCTTATCGATTGCAATGCTATGTCGCGTGCTGCGGTATGCGGAGACACTAAAAGCACCATAGTAGAACACAGATGAAGCTTCTAAGTTGATGTAATAGCCAGTAAAAAGTAGTACAATTCAAGTTTTAGCTATCGGTAATTGACATTTTACCCTTCTTTGGTGCCTTGGACACGAGCTAGGAACTTAAGATTTTGCATGAAGGAGGACTAGCAGCAGAGGTGCACGGGAGAATGTAAAAAGTGTTCAAAAGTAGTAAAAACCTGAGAAATACGTCCGTTTTCGTCATTCGTTATCGAATCGACTTAAAGCCAGATCGTCACATTTTCCGATCTTCTCTCTGAAACGCTTGTACTTTTCGTCTGCAAAGCTATGTCGCGTGCTGCGGTATGCGGAGACACTAAAAGCACCGTAGTAGAACACAGATGAAGCTTCTAAGTTGATGTAATACCCAGTAAGACGTAGTACAATTCAAGTTTTAGGTACCGATTATTGACTTTTTAGCTGGCTTTGGTGCCTTGGACATGAGCTAGGACCTTAACATTCTGCATGATAGGGGCACTAGCAGCCGAGTTGCAAGGGAGAATGTGTAAAGTGTTCATATGTAGTAAAAACCTGAGAAAAACGTCCGTTTTCGTCATTTGTTATCGAATCGACTTAAAGCCAGATCGTCACATTGGCCGCTATTCTCTCTGAATCGGTTGTTCTTATCGCCTGCAAAGCTATGTCACGTGCTGCGGTATGCGGAGACACTAAAATCACCACAGTAGAACAAAGATGAAGCTTCTAAGTTGATGTAATATCCAGTAAGAAGTAGTACAATTCAAGTTTTAGGTATTGAATATTGATCTTTAGCAGGCTTTGGTGCTTTGGACATGAGCTAGGACCTTAAGATTCAGCATGAAAGGAGGACTAGCAGCCGAGTTGCACGGGAGAATGTGTAAACTGTTCATATGTAGTAAAAACCTGAGAAATCCGTCCGTTTTCGTCATTTGTTATCGAATCTACTTAAAGCCAGATCGTCACATTGGCCGCTCTTCTCTCTGAAACGGTTGTACTTATCGTCTACAAAGCTATGTCGCGTGCTGCGATATATGGAGACACTAAAAGCACCATAGTAGAACACAGATGAAGCTTCTAAGTTGATGTAATAGCCAGTAAGAAGTAATCCAATTCAAGTTTTAGGTATCGATTATTGACTTTTTGCTGGCTTTGGTGCCTTGGACATGAGCTAGGACCTTAAGATTCTGCATGAAAGGAGGACTAGCAGCCGAGTTGCACGGGAGAATGAGTAAAGTGTTCATATGTAGTAAAAACCTGAGAAATCCGTCCGCTTTCGTCATTTGATATCGAATCTACTTAAAGCAAGATCGTCACATTGGCCGCTCTTCTCTCTGAAACGGTTGTACTTATCGTCTACAAAGCTATGTCGCGTGCTGCGATATGCGGAGACACTAAAAGCACCATAGAAGAACACAGATGAAGCTTTTAAGTTGATGTAATAGCCAGTAAGAAGTAGTACAATTGAAGTTTTAGGTATCGATTATTGACTTTTTAGCTGGCTTTGGTGCCTTGGACATGAGCTAGGTCCTTAACATTCTGCATGAAAGGAGGACTAGCAGCCGAGTTGCACGGGAGAATGTGAAAAGTGTTCATATGTAGTAAAAACACGAGAAATCCGTCCGTTTTCGTCATTTGTTATCGAATCGACTTAAAGCCAGATCGTCACATTGGCCGCTCTTCTCTCTGAAACGGTTGTACTTATCGTCTGCAAAGCTATGTCGCGTGCTGCGGTATGCTGAGACACTAAAAGCACCATAGTAGAACACAGATCAAGCTTCTAAGTTGATGTAATAGCCAGTAAGAAGTGGTACAATTCAAGTTTTAGGTACTGAATATTGATCTTTAGCTGGCTTTGGTGCCTTGGACATGAGCTAGGACCTTAAGATTCAGCATGAAAGGAGGACTAGCAGCCGAGTTGCACGGGAGAAAGTGTAAAGTGTTCATATGTAGTAAAAACCTGAGAAATCCGTCAGTTTTCGTCATTTGTTATCGAATCGACTTAAAGCCAGATCGTCACATTGGCCGCTCTTCTCTCTGAAACGGTTCTACTTATCGTCTGCAAAACTATGTCGCCTGCTGCGGTATGCGGAGAAACTAAAAGCACCGTAGTAGAACACAGATGAAGCTTCTAAGTTGATGTAATAGCCAGTAAGAAGTAGTACAATTCAAGTTTTAGGTATTGAATATTGACTTTTTAGCTGGCTTTGGTGCCTTGGACATGAGCTAGGACCTTAAGATTCTGCACGACAGGAGGACTAGCAGCCGAGTTGCACGGGAGAATATGAAAAGTGTTCATATGTAGTAAAAACCTGAGAAATTGGTCCGTTTTCGTCATTTGTTATCGAATCGACTTAAAGCCAGATCGTCACATTGGCCGCTCTTCTCTCTGAAACGGTTGTACTTATCGTCTGCAAAACTATTTCGCGTGCTGCGGTATGCTGAGACACTAAAAGCACCATAGTAGAACACAGATGAAGCTTCTAAGTTGATGTAACAGCCAGGAAGAAGTAGTACAATTCAATTTTAGGTATCGATTATTGACTTTTTAGCTGGCTTTGGTGCCTTGGACATGAGGTAGGACCTTAACATTCTGCATGAAAGGAGGACTAGCAGCCGATTTGCACGGGAGAATGTGAAAAGTGTTCATATGTAGTAAAAACCTGAGAAATCCGTCCGTATTCGTCATTTGTTATCGAATCGACTTAAAGCCAGATCGTCACATTGGCCGCTCTTCTCTCTGAAACGGTTGTACTTATCGATTGCAAAGCTATGTCGCGTGCTGCGGTATGCGGAGACACGAAAAGCACCATAGTAGAACACAGATGAAGCTTCTAAGTTGATGTAATAGCCAGTAAGAAGTAGTACAATTCAAGTTTTAGGTATCGATTATTGACTTTTTAGCTGGCTTTGGTGCCTTGGACATGAGCTAGGACCTTATGATTCTGCATGAAAGGAGGACTAGCAGCCGAGTTGCACGGGAGAATGAGAAAAGTGTTCATATGTAGTAAAAACCTGAGAAATCCGTCCACTTTCGTCATTTGTTATCGAATCGACTTAAAGCCAGATCGTAACATAGGCCGCTCTTCTCTCTGAAACGGTTGTACTTATCGTCTGCAAAGCTATGTCGCGTGCTGCGGTATGCGGAGACACTAAAAGCACCATAGTAGAACACAGATCAAGCTTCTAAGTTGATGTAATAAACAGTAAGACGTAGTACAATTCAAGTTTTATGTATCGATTATTGACTTTATAGCTGGCTTTGGTGCCTTGGACATGACCTAGGACCTTAACATTCTGCATGAAAGGAGGACTAGCAGCCGAGTTGCATGGGAGAATGTGAAAAGTGTTCATATGTAGTAAAAACCTGAGAAATCCGTCCGTTTTCGTCATTTGTTATCGAATCGACTTAAAGCCAGATCGTCACATTTTCCGCTCTTCTCTCTGAAACGGTTGTACTTATCGTCTGCAAAGCTATGTCGCGTGCTGCGGTATGCGGAGACACTAAAAGCACCATAGTATAACACAGATGAAGCTTCTAAGTTGATGTAATAGCCAGTAAGAAGTAGTACAATTCAAGTTTTAGGTATCGATTATTGAATTTTACCTGGCTTTGGTGCATTGGACATGAGCTAGGACCTTATGATTCTGCATGAAAGGAGGACTAGCAGCCGAGTTGCACGGGAGAATGAGAAAAGTGTTCATATGTAGTAAAAACCTGACAAATCCGTCCGCTTTGGTCATTTGTTATCGAATCTACTTAAAGCCAGATAGTCACATTGGCCGCTCTTCTCTCTGAAACGGTTGTACTTATCGTCTGCAAAGCTATGTCGCGTGCTGCGATTTGCGGAGACACTAAAAGCACCATAGTAGAACACAGATGAAGCTTCTAAGTTGATGGAATAGCCAGTAAGAAGTAGTACAATTCAAGTTTTAGGTATCGATTATTGACTTTTTAGCTGGCTTTGGTGCCTTGGACATGAGCTAGGACCTTACGATTCTGCATGAGAGGAGGACTAGCAGCCGAGTTGCACGGGAGAATGTAAAAAGGGTTCAAATGTTGTTAAAACTTGAGAAATCCGTCCGTTTTCGTCATTTGTTATCGAATCGACTTAAAGCCAGATCGTCACATTGGCCGCTCTTCTCTCTGAAACGCTTGTACTTATCGTCTGCTAAGCTATGTCGCGTGCTGCGGTATGCGGAGACACTAAAAGCACAATAGTAGAACACAGATGAATCTTCTAAGTTGATGTAATACCCAGTAAGAAGTAGTACAATTCAAATTTTAGGTATTGAATATTGATCTTTAGCAGGCTTTGGTGCTTTGGACATGAGCTAGGACCTTAAGATTCAGCATGAAAGGAGGACTAGCAGCCGAGTTGCACGGGAGAATGTGTAAAATGTTCATATGTAGTAAAAACCTGAGAAATCCGTCCGTTTTCGTCATTTGTTATCGACTCGACTTAAAGCCAGATCGTCACATTGGCCGCTCTTCTCTCTGAAACGGTTGTACTAATCGTCTGCAAAACTATGTCGCGTGCTGCGGTATGCGGAGGAACTAAAAGCACCGTAGTAGAACACAGATGAAGCTTCTAAGTTGATGTAATAGCCAGTAAGAAGTAGTACAATTCAAGTTTTAGGTATTGATTATGGAATTTTTAGCTGGCTTTGGTGCCTTGGACATGAGCTAGGACCTTAAGATTCTGCATGAAAGGAGGACTAGCAGCCGAGTTGCACGGGAGAATGTGAAAAGTGTTGATATGTAGTAAAAACCTGAGAAATAGGTCCGTTTTCGTCATTTGTTATCGAATCGCCTTAAAGCCATATCGTCACATTGGCCGCTCTTCTCTCTGAAACGGTTGTACTTATCGATTGCAAAGCTATGTCGCGTGCTGTGGTATGCGGAGACACTAAAAGCACCATAGTAGAACACAGATGAAGCTTCCAAGTTGATGTTATAGAAAGTAAGAAGTAGTACAATTCAAGTTTTAGGTATCGATTATTGACGTTTTAGCTGGCTTTGGTGCGTTGGACATGAGCTAGGACCTTAAGATTCTGCATGAAAGGAGGACTAGCAGCCGAGTTGCACGGGAGAATGAGAAAAGTGTTCATATGTAGTAAAAACCTGAGAAATCCGTCCGCTTTCGTCATTTGTTATCGAATCTACTTAAAGCCAGATCGTCACATTGGCCGCTCTTCTCTCTGAAACGGTTGTACTTATCGTCTACAAAGCTATGTCGCGTGCTGCGATATGCGGAGACACTAAAAGCACCATAGTAGAACACAGATGAAGCTTCTAAGTTGATGTAATAGCCAGTAAGAAGTAGTACAATTCAAGTTTTAGGTATTGAATATTGATCTTTAGCTGGCTTTGGTGCCTTGGACATGGGCTAGGACCTTAAGATTCAGCATGAAAAGAGGACTAGCATCCGAGTTGCACGGGAGTAAGTGTAAAGTGTTCATATGTAGTAAAAACCTGAGAAATCCGGCAGATTTCGTCATTTGTTATCGAATCGACTTAAAGCCAGATCGTCACATTGGCCGCTCTTCTCTCTGAAACAGTTGTACTTATCGTCTGCAAAACTATGTCGCCTGCTGCGGTATGCGGAGAAACTAAAAGCACCGTAGTAGAACACAGATGAAGCTTCTAAGTTGATGTAATAGCCAGTAAGAGGTAGTACAATTCAAGTTTTAGGTATTGATTATGGACTTTTTAGCTGGCTTTGGTGCCTTGGACATGAGCTAGGACCTTAAGATTCTGCACGACAGGAGGACTAGCAGCCGAGTTGCACGGGAGAATATGAAAAGTGTTCATATGTAGTAAAAACCTGAGAAATCGGTCCGTTTTCGTCATTTGTTATCGAATCGACTTAAAGCCAGATCGTCACATTGGCCGCTCTTCTCCTTGAAACGGTTGTACTTATCGTCTGCAAAACTATTTCGCGTGCTGCGGTATGCTGAGACACTAAAAGCACCATAGTAGAACACAGATGAAGCTTCTAAGTTGATGTAATAGCCAGGAAGAAGTAGTACAATTCAATTTTAGGTATCGGTTATTGACTTTTTACCCTTCTTTGGTGCCTTGGACATGAGCTAGGAACTTAACATTCAGCATGAAAGGAGGACTAGCCGCCGAGTTGCACGGGAGAATGTGAAAAGTGTTCATATGTAGTAAAAACCTGAAAATCCGTCCGTTTTAGTCATTTGTTATCGAATCGACTTAAAGCCAGATCGTCACATTGGCCGCTCTTCTCTCTGAAACGGTTGTACTTATCGATTGCAAAGCTATGTCGCTTGCTGCGGTATGCGGAGACACGAAAAGCACCATAGTAGAACACAGATGAAGCTTCTAAGTTGATGTAATAGCAAGTAAGAAGTAGTACAATTCAAGTTTTAAGTATCGATTATTGACTTTTTAGCTGGCTTTGGTGCCTTGGACATGAGCTAGGACCTTATGATTCTGCATGAAAGGAGGACTAGCAGCCGAGTTGCACGGGAGAATGAGAAAAGTGTTCATATGTAGTAAAAACCTGAGAAATCCGTCCACTTTCGTCATTTGTTATCGAATCGACTTAAAGCCAGATCGTCACATTGGCCGCTCTTCTCTCTGAAACGGTTGTACTTATCGTCTGCAAAGCTATGTCGCGTGCTGCGGTATGCGGAGACACTAAAAGCACCATAGTAGAACACAGATGAAGCTTCTAAGTTGATGTAATACCCAGTAAGACGTAGTACAATTCAAGTTTTAGGTATCGATTATTGACTTTATAGTTGGCTTTGGTGCCTTGGACATGACCTAGGACCTTAACATTCTGCATGAAAGGAGGACTAGCAGCCGAGTTGCATGGGAGAATGTGAAAAGTGTTCATATGTAGTAAAAACCTGAGAAATACGTCCGTTTTCGTCATTTGTTATCGAATCGACTTAAAGCCAGATCGTCACATTGGCCGCTCTCCTCTCTGAATCGATTGTACTTATCGTCTGCAAAGCTATGTCACGTGCTGCGGGATCTGGAGACACTAAAATCACCACAGTAGAACACAGATGAAGCTTCTAAGTTGATGTAATAACCAGTAAGAAGTAGTCCAATTCAAGTTTTAGGTATCGATTATTGACTTTTTAGCTGGCTTTGGTGCCTTGGACATTAGCTAGGACGTTAACATTCTGTATTAAAGGAGGACTAGCAGCCGAGTTGCACGGGAGAATGTGAAAAGTGTTCATATGTAGTAAAAACTGAGAAATCCGTCCGTTTTCGTCATTTGTTATCGAATCGACTTAAAGCCAGATCGTCACATTTTCCGCTCTTCTCTCTGAAACGGTTGTACTTATCGTCTGCAAAGATATGTCGCGTGCTGCGGTATGCGAAGACACTAAAAGCACCATAGTAGAACACAGATGAAGCTTCTAAGTTGATGTAATAGCCAGTAAGAAGTAGTACAATTCAAGTTTTAGGTATCGATTATTGAATTTTACCTGGCTTAGGTGCATTGGACATGACCTAGGACCTTATGATTCTGCATGAAAGGAGGACTAGCAGCCGAGTTGCACGGGAGAATGAGAAAAGTGTTCATATGTAGTAAAAACCTGACAAATCCGTCCGTTTTCGTCATTTGTTATCGAATCTACTTAAAGCCAGATCGTCACATTGGCCGCTCTTCTCTCTGAAACGGTTGTACTTATCGTCTGCAAAGCTATGTCGCGTGCTGCGATTTGCGGAGACACTAAAAGCACCATAGTAGAACACAGATGAAGCTTCTAAGTTGATGGAATAGCCAGTAAGAAGTAGTACAATTCAAGTTTTAGGTATCGATTATTGACTTTTTAGCTGGCTTTGGTGCCTTGGACATGAGCTAGGACCTTAAGATTCTGCATGAAAGGAGGACTAGCAGACGAGTTGCACGGGAGAATGTAAAAAGTGTTCAAATGTAGTTAAAACTTGAGAAATCCGTCCGTTCTCGTCATTTGTTATCGAATCGACTTAAAGCCAGATCGTCACATTGGCCGCTCTTCTCTCTGAAACGCTTGTACTTATCGTCTGCTAAGCTATGTCGCGTGCTGCGGTATGCGGAGACACTAAAAGCACAATAGTAGAACACAGATGAATCTTCTAAGTTGATGTAATACCCAGTAAGAAGTAGTACAATTCAAGTTTTAGGTATCGATTATTTACTTTTTAGCTGGCTTTGGTTCCTTGGACATGAGCTAGGACCTCAAGATTCTGCATGAAAGGAGGACTAGCAGCCGAGTTGCACGGGAGAATGTGAAAATTGTTCATATGTAGTAAAAACCTGAGAAATCCGTCCGTTTTCGTCATTTGTTATCGAATCGACATAAAGCCAGATCGTCACATTGGCCGCTCTTCTCTCTGAAACGGTTGTACTTATCGTCTACAAAGCTATGTCGCGTGCTGCGATATGCGGAGACAGTAAAAGCACCATAGTAGAACAGAGATGAAGCTTCTAAGTTGATGTAATAGCCAGTAAGAAGTAGTACAATTAAAGTTTTAGGTATCGGTTATTGACTTTTTACCCTTCTTTGGGCCTTGGACACGAGCTAGGAACTTAAGATTTTGCATGATGGAGGACTAGCAGCCCAGTTGCACGGGAGAATGTGAAAAGTGTTCATATGTAGTAAAAACCTGAGAAATCCGTCCGTTTTCGTCATTTGTTATCGAATCGACATGAAGCCAGATCGTCACATTGGCCACTCTTCTCTCTGAAACGGTTGTACTTATCGTCTGCAAAGCTATGTCGCGTGCTGCGGTATGCTGAGACACTAAAAGCACCATAGTAGAACACAGATCAAGCTTCTAAGTTGATGTAATAGCCAGTAAGAAGTAGAACAATTCAAGTTTTAGGTATTGAATATTGATCTTTAGCTGGCTTTGGTGCCTTGGACATGAGCTAGGACCTTAAGATTCTGCATGAAAGGAGGACTAGCAGCCGAGTTGCAAGGGAGAATGTGAAAAGTGTTCATATGTAGTAAAACCCTGAGAAATCGGTCCGTTTTCGTCATTTGTTATCGAATATACTTAAAGCCATCTCGTCACATTGGCCGCTCTACTCTCTGAAACGGTTGTACGTATCGTCTGCAAAGCTATGTCGCGTGCTGCGGTATGCGGAGACACTACAATCACCATAGTAGAACACAGATGAAGCTTCTAAGTTGATGTAATAGCCAGACAGAAGTAGTACAACTCAAGTTTTAGGTATCGATTATTGACTTTTTAGCTGGCTTTGGTGCCTTGGACATGAGCTAGGACCTTACGATTCTGCATGAAAGGAGGGCTAGCAGCCGAGTTGCACGGGAGAATGTGAAAAGTGTTCATATGTAGTAAAAACCTTAGAAATCCGTCCGTTTTAGTCATTTGTTATCGAATCGACTTAGAGCCAGATCGTCACATTGGCCGCTCTTCTCTCTGAAACGCTTGTACTTATCGTCTGCAAAGCTATGTCGCGTGCTGCGGTATGCAGAGACACTAAAAGCACTATAGTAGAACACAGATGAAGCTTCTAAGTTGATGTAATAGCCAGTAAGAAGTAGTACAATTCATGTTTTAGGTATCGGTTATTGACTTTTTATCTGGCTTTGGTGCCTTGGACATGAGCTAGGATCTTAAGACTCTGCATGAAAGGAGGACTAGCAGCCGAGTTGCACGGGAGAATGTGAAAAGTGTTCATATGTAGTAAAAACCTGAGAAATCCGTCCGTTTCCGTCATTTGTTATCGAATCGACTTAAAGCCTGGTCGTCACATTGGGCACTCTTCTCTCTGAAACGGTTGTACTTATCGTCTGCAAAGCTATGTCGCGTGCTGCGGTATGCGGAGACACTAAAATCACCATAGTAGAACACAGATGAAGCATCTAAGTTGATGTAATAGCCAGTAAGAAGTAATCCAATTCAAGTTTTAGCTATCGATTATTGACTTTTTAGCTGGCTTTGGTGACTTGGACATGAGCTATGACCTTAAGATTCAGCATGAAACGAGGACTAGCAGCCGAGTTGCATGGGAGAATGTGAAAAGTGTTCATATGCACTAAAAACCTGAGACATCCGTCCGCTTTCGTCATTTGTTATCGAATCGAATTAAAACCAGATCGTCACATTGGCCGCTCATCTCACTGAAACGGTTGTACTTATCGTCTGCAAAGCTATGTCGCGTGCTGCGGTATGCGGACACACTAAAAGCACAATAGTAGAACACAGATGAAGCTTCTAAGTTGATGTAATAGCCAGTAAGAAGTAGTAAAATTCAAGTTTTAGGAATCGGTTATTGACTTTTTAACCTTCTTTGGTGCCTTGGACACGAGCTAGGAAGTTAAGACTTTGCATGAAGGAGGACTAGCAGCCGAGTTGCACGGGAGAATGTGAAAAGTGTTCATATGTAGTAAAAACCTGAGAAATCCGTCCGTTTTCGTCATTTGTTATCGAATCGACTTAAAGCCAGATCGTCACATTGGCCGCTCTTCTCTCTGAAACGGTTGTACTTCTCGTCTGCAAAGCTATGTCGCGTGCTGCGGTATGCGGAGACATTGAAATCACCATAGTAGAACACAGATGAAGCATCTAAGTTGATGTAATAGCCAGTAAGAAGTAGTCCAATTCAAGTTTTAGGTATCGATTATTGACTTTTTAGTTGGCTTTGGTGACTTGGACATGAGCTAGGACCTTAAGATTCTGCATGAAAGGAGGACTAGCAGCCGAGTTGCACGGGAGAATGTGAAAAGTGTTCATATGTAATAAAAACCTTAAAAATCCGTCCGTTTTCGTCATTTGTTATCGAATCGACTTAAAGCCAGATCGTCACATTGGCCGCTCTTCTCTCTGAAACGGTTGTACTTATCGTCTGCAAAGCTATGTCGCGTGCTGCGGTATGCAGAGACACTAAAAGCACCATAGTAGAACACAGATGAAGCTTCTAAGTTGATGTAATAGCCAGCAAGAAGTAGTACAATTCATGTTTTAGGTATCGATTATTGACTTTTTAGCTGGCTTTGGTGCCTTGGACATGAGCTAGGACCTTAAGACTCTGCATGAAAGGAGGACTAGCAGCCGAGTTGCACGGGAGAATGTGAAAAGTGTTCATATGTAGTAAAAACCTGAGAAATCCGTCCGTTTTCGTCATTTGTTATCGAATCGACTTAAAGCCAGATCGTCAAATTGGCCGCTCTTTTCTCTGAAACGGTTGTACTTATCGTCTGCAAAGCTATGTCACGTGCTGCGGTATGCGGAGACACTAAAATCACCAAAGTAGAACACAGATGAAGCTTCTAAGTTGATGTAATATCCAGTAAGAAGTAGTACAATTCGAGTTTTAGGTATCGATTATTGACTTTTTAACTGGCTTTGGTGCCTTGGACATGAGCTAGGACCTTAAGATTCTGCATGAAAGGAGGACTAGCAGCCGAGTTCCACGGGAGAATGTGAAAAGTGTTCATATGTAGTAAAAACCTGAGAAATCCGTCCGTTTTCGTCATTTGTTATCGAATCGACTTAAAGCCAGATCGACACATTGGCAGCTCTTCTCTCTGAAACGGTTGTACTTATCGTCTGCAAAACTATGTCGCGTGCTGCGGTATGCTGAGACACTAAAAGCACCATAATAGAACACAGATGAAGCTTCTAAGTTGATCTAATAGCCAGTAAGAAGTAGTACAATTCAAGTTTTAGGTATTGAATATGGAACTTTTAGCTGGCTTTGGTGCCTTGGACATGAGCTAGGACCTTAAGATTCTGCATGAAAGGCGGACTAGCAGCCGAGTTGCACGGGAGAATGTGAAAAGTGTTCATATGTAGTTAAAACCTGAGAAATCCGTCCGTTTTCGTCATTTGTTATCGAATCGACTTAAAGCCAGATCGTCACATTGGAAGCTCTCTCTCTGAAACGCTTGTACCTATCGTCTGCAAAGCTATGTCGCGTGCTGCGGTATGCGGAGACACTAAAATCACCATAGTAGAACACAGATGAAGCATCTAAGTTGATGTAATAGCCAGTAAGAAGTAATCCAATTCAAGTTTTAGGTATCGATTATTGACTTTTTAGCTGGCTTTGGTGCCTTGGACATGAGCTAGGACCTTAAGATTCTGCATTAAAGGAGGACTAGCAGCCGAGTTGCATGGGAGAATGTGAAAAGTGTTCATATGTAGTAAAAACCTGAGAAATCCGTCCGTTTTCGTCATTTGTTATCGAATCGAATTAAAGCCAGATCGTCACATTGGCTGCTCGTCTCTCTGAAACGGCTGCACTTATCGTCTGCAAAGCTATGTCGCGTGCTGCGGTATGCTGAGACACTAAAATCACCATAGTAGAACACAGATGAAGCATCTAAGTTGATGTAATAGCCAGTAAGAAGTAATCCAATTCAAGTTTTAGGTATCGATTATTGACTTTTTAGCTGGCTTTGGTGCGTTGGACATGAGCTAGGACCTTAAGATTCTGCATGAAAGGAGGACTAGCAGCCGAGTTGCACGGGAGAATGAGAAAAGTGTTCATATGTAGTAAAAAGCTGAGAAATCCGTCCGTTTTCGTCATTTGTTATCGAACCTACTTAAAGCCAGATCGTCACATTGGCCGCTCTTCTCTCTGAAACGGATGTACTTATCGTCTACAAAGCTATGTCGCGTGCTGCGATATACGGAGACACTAAAAGCACCATAGTAAAACACAGATGAATTTTCTAAGTTCATGTAATAGCCAGTAAGAAGTAGTACAATTAAAGTTTTAGGTATCGGTTATTGACTTTTTACCCTTCTTCGGGCCTTGGACACGAGCTAGGAACTTAAGATTTTGCATGATGGAGGACTAGCTGCCCAGTTGCACGGGAGAATGTGAAAAGTGTTCATATGTAGTAAAAACCTGAGAAATCCGTCCGTTTTCGTCATTTGTTATCGAATCGACATAAAGCCAGATCGTCACATTGGCCACTCTTCTCTCTGAAACGGTTGTACTTATCGTCTGCAAAGCTATGTCGCGTGCTGCGGTATCCTGAGACACTAAAAGCACCATAGTAGAACACAGATCAAGCTTCTAAGTTGATGTAATAGCCAGTAAGAAGTAGAACAATTCAAGTTTTAGGTATTGAATATTGATCTTTAGCTGGCTTTGGTGCCTTGGACATGAGCTAGGACCTTAAGATTCAGCATGAAAGGAGGACTAGCAGCCGAGTTGCACGGGTGAATTTGAAAAGTGTTCATATGTAGTAAAAACCTGAGAAATCCGTCCGTTTTCGTCATTTGTTATCGAATCGACTTAAAGCCAGATCGTCACATTGGCCGCTCTTCTCTCTGAAACGGTTGTATTTTTCGTCTGCAAAACTATGTCGCGTGATGCGGCATGCGGAGAATCTAAAAGCAGCGTAGTAGAACAAAGATGAAGCTTCTAAGCTGATGTAATAGCCAGTAAGAAGTAGTACAATTCAAGTTTTAGGTATTGATTATTGACTTTTTAGCTGGCTTTGGTGACTTGGACATGGGCTAGGACCTTAAGATTCTGCATGAAAGGAGGACTAGCAGCCGAGTTGCAAGGGAGAATGTGAAAAGTGTTCATATGTAGTAAAAACCTGAGAAATCGGTCCGTTTTCGGCATTTGTTATCGAATCGACTTAAAGCCAGATCGTCACATTGGCCGCTCTACTCTCTGAAACAGTTGTACGTATCGTCTGCAAAGCTATGTCGCGTGCTGCGGTATGCGGAGACACTACAATCACCATAGTAGAACACAGATGAAGCTTCTAAGTTGATGTAATAGCCAGTAAGAAGTAGTACAACTCAAGTTTTAGGTATCGATTATTGACTTTTTAGCTGGCTTTGCTGCCTTGGACATGAGCTAGGACCTTAAGATTCTGCATGAGAGGAGGACTAGCAGCCGAGTTGCAGGGGAGATGTGAAAAGTGTTCATATGTAGTTAAAACCTGAGAAATCCGTCTGTTTTCGTCATTTGTTATCGAATCGACTTAAAGCCAGATAGTCACATTGGCCGCTCTGCTCTCGGAAACGGTTGTACTTATCGTCTGCAAAACTATGTCGCGTGTTGCCATAGGCGGAAACAGGAAAAGCACCATAGTAGAACACACATGAAGCTTCTAAGTTGATGTAATAGCCAGTAAGAAGTAGTACAATTCAAGTTTTAGGTATCGATTATTGACTTTTTAGCTGGCTTTGGTGCCTTGGACATGAGCTAGGACCTTACGATTCTGCATGAAAGGAGGACTAGCAGCCGAGTTGCACGGGAGAATGTGAAAAGTGTTCATATGTAATAAAAACCTTAAATATCCGTCCGTTTTCGTCATTTGTTATCGAATCGACTTAAAGCCAGATCGTCACATTGGCCGCTCTTCTATCTGAAACGGTTCTACTTATCGTCTGCAAAGCTATGTCGCGTGCTGCGGTATGTGGAGACACTAAAAGCACCATAGTAGAACACACATGAAGCTTCTAAGTTGATGTAATAGCCAGTAAGAAGTAGTACAATTCAAGTTTTAGGTATCGATTATTAACTTTTTAGCTGGCTTTGGTGCCTTGGACATGAGCTAGGACATTACGATTCTGCATGAAAGGAGGGCTAGCAGCCGAGTTGCACGGGAGAATGTGAAAAGTGTTCATATGTAGTAAAAACCTTAGAAATCCGTCCGTTTTCGTCATTTGTTATCGAATCGACTTAAAGCCAGATCGTCACATTGGCCGCTCTTCTCTCTGAAACGCTTGTACTTATCGTCTGCAAAGCTATGTCGCGTGCTGCGGTATGCAGAGACACTAAAAGCACCATAGGAGAACACAGATGAAGCCTCTAAGTTGATGTAACAGCCAGTAAGAAGTAGTACAATTCATGTTTTAGGTATCGATTATTGACTTTTTAGCTGGCTTTGGTGCCTTGGACATGAGCTAGGACCTTAAGACTCTGCATGAAAGGAGGACTAGCAGCCGAGTTGCACGGGAGAATGTGAAAAGTGTTCATATGTAGTAAAAACCTGAGAAATCCGTCCGTTTTCGTCATTTGTTATCGAATCGACTTAAAGCCAGATCGTCAAATTGGCCGCTCTTTTCTCTGAAACGGTTGTACTTATCGTCTGCAAAGCTATGTCACGTGCTGCGGTATGCGGAGACACTAAAATCACCACAGTAGAACACAGATGAAGCTTCTAAGTTGATGTAATAGCCAGTAAGAAGTAGTCCAATTCAAGTTTTAGCTATCGATTATTGACTTTTTAGCTGGCTTTGGTGACTTGGACATGAGCTAGGACCTTAAGATTCTGCATGAAAGGAGGACTAGCAGCCGAGTTGCATGGGAGAATGTGAAAAGTGTTCATATGCACTAAAAACCTGAGACATCCGTCCGTTTTCGTCATTTGTTATCGAATCGAATTAAATCCAGATCGTCACACTGGCCGCTCTTCTCACTGAAACGGTTGTACTTATCGTCTGCAAAGCTATGTCGCGTGCTGCGGTATGTGGACACACTAAAAGCACAATAGTAGAACACTGATGAAGCTTCTAAGTTGATGTAATAGCCAGTAAGAAGTAGTAAAATTCAAGTTTTAGGTATCGGTTATTGACTTTTTAACCTTCTTTGGTGCCTTGGACACGAGCTAGGAAGTTAAGAGTTTGCATGAAGGAGGACTAGCAGCCGAGTTGCACGGGAGAATGTGAAAAGTGTTCATATGTAGTAAAAACCTGAGAAATCCGTCCGTTTTCGTCATTTGTTATCGAATCGACTTAAAGCCAGATCGTCACATTGGCTGCTCTTCTCTCTGAAACGGTTGTACTTCTCGTCTGCAAAGCTATGTCACGTGCTGCGGTATGCGGAGACATTGAAATCACCATAGTAGAACACAGATGAAGCATCTAAGTTGATGTAATAGCCAGTAAGAAGTAGTCCAATTCAAGTTTTAGGTATCGATTATTGACTTTTTAGCTGGCTTTGGTGACTTGGACATGAGCTAGGACCTTAAGATTCTGCATGAAAGGAGGACTAGCAGCCGAGTTGCACGGGAGAATGTGAAAAGTGTTCATATCTAAAAAAAAAAAATAACCTGAGAAATCCGTCCGTTTTCGTCATTTGTTATCGAATCGACTTAAAGCCAGATCGTCAAATTGGCCGCTCTTTTCTCTGAAACGGTTGTACTTATAGTCTGCAAAGCTATGTCGCGTGCTGCGGTATGCAGAGACACTAAAAGCACCATAGTAGAACACAGATGAAGCTTCTAAGTTGATGTAATAGCCAGTAAGAAGTAGTACAATTCATGTTTTAGGTATCGATTATTGACTTTTTAGCTGGCTTTGGTGCCTTGGACATGAGCTAGGACCTTAAGACTCTGCATGAAAGGAGGACTAGCAGCCGAGTTGCATGGGAGAATGTGAAAAGTGTTCATATGCACTAAAAACCTGAGACATCCGTCCGTTTTCGTCATTTGTTATCGAATCGAATTAAAGCCAGATCGTCACACTGGCCGCTCTTCTCACTGAAACGGTTGTACTTATCGTCTGCAAAGCTATGTCGCGTGCTGCGGTATGCGGACACACTAAAAGCACAATAGTAGAACACAGATGAAGCTTCTAAGTTGATGTAATAGCCAGTAAGAAGTAGTAAAATTCAAGTTTTAGGTATCGGTTATTGACTTTTTAACCTTCTTTGGTGCCTTGGACACGAGCTAGGAAGTTAAGAGTTTGCATGAAGGAGGACTAGCAGCCGAGTTGCACGGGAGAATGTGAAAAGTGTTCATATGTAGTAAAAACCTGAGAAATCCGTCCGTTTTCGTCATTTGTTATCGAATCGACTTAAAGCCAGATCGTCACATTGGCCGCTCTTCTCTCTGAAACGGTTGTACTTCTCGTCTGCAAAGCTATGTCGCGTGCTGCGGTATGCGGAGACATTGAAATCACCATAGTAGAACACAGATGAAGCATCTAAGTTGATGTAATAGCCAGTAAGAAGTAGTCCAATTCAAGTTTTAGGTATCGATTATTGACTTTTTAGCTGGCTTTGGTGACTTGGACATGAGCTAGGACCTTAAGATTCTGCATGAAAGGAGGACTAGCAGCCGAGTTGCTCGGGAGAATGTGAAAAGTGTTCATATCTAAAAAAAAAAAAAAAATAACCTGAGAAATCCGTCCGTTTTCGTCATTTGTTATCGAATCGACTTAAAGCCAGATCGTCACATTGGTCGCTCTTCTCTCTGAAACGGTTGTACTTATCGTCTACAAAGCAATGTCGCGTGCTGCGGTATGCGGAGACACTAAAATCACCATAGTAGAACACAGATGAAGCTTCTAAGTTGATGTAATAGAAGGTAAGAAGTAGTACAATTCAAGTTGTAGGTATCGATTATTGACTTTTTAGCTGGCTTTGGTGCCTTGGACATGAGCTAGGACCTTACGATTCTGCATGAAAGGAGGACTAGCAGCCGAGTTGCACGGGAGAATGTGAAAAGTGTTCATACGTAGTAAAAACCTTAAAAATCCGTCCGTTTTCGTCATTTGTTATCGAATCGACTTAAAGCCAGATCGTCACATTGGCCGCTCTTCTCTCTGAAACGCTTGTACTTATCGTCTGCAAAGCTATGTCGCGTGCTGCGGTATGCAGAGACACTAAAAGCACCATAGTAGAACACAGATGAAGCTTCTAAGTTGAAGTAATAGCCAGTAAGAAGTAGTACAATTCATGTTTTAGGTATCGATTATTGACTTTTTAGCTGGCTTTGGTGCCTTGGACATGAGCTAGGACCTTAAGACTCTGCATGAAAGGAGGACTAGCAGCCGAGTTCCACGGGAGAATGTGAAAAGTGTTCATATGTAGTAAAAACCTGAGAAATCCGTCCGTTTTCCTCATTTGTTATCGAATCGACTTAAAGCCAGATCGTCACATTGGCCGCTCTTCTCTCTGAAACGGTTGTACTTCTCGTCTGCAAAACTATGTCGCGTGCTGCGGTATGCGGAGACATTGAAATCACCATAGTAGAACACAGATGAAGCATCTAAGTTGATGTAATAGCCAGTAAGAAGTAGTCCAATTCAAGTTGTAGGTATCGATTATTGACTTTTTAGCTGGCTTTGGTGCCTTGGACATGAGCTAGGACCTTAAGATTCTGCATGAAAGGAGGACTAGCAGCCGAGTTGCACGGGAGAATGTGAAAAGTGTTCATACGTAGTAAAAACCTTAGAAATCCGTCCGTTTTCGTCATTTGTTATCGAATCGACTTAAAGCCAGATCGTCACAATGGCCGCTCTTCTCTCTGAAACGCTTGATCCTATCGTCTGCAAAGCTATGTCGCGTGCTGCGGTATGCGGAGACACTAAAAGCATCATAGTAGAACACAGATGAAGCTTCTAATTGATGTAATAGCCAGTAAGAGGTAGTACAATTAAAGTTTTAGGTATCGATTATTGACTTTTTATCTGGCTTTGGTGCCTTGGACATGAGCTAGGACCTTAAGACTCTGCATGAAAGGAGGACTAGCAGCCGAGTTGCACGGGAGAATGTGAAAAGTGTTCATAAGTAGTAAAAACCTGAGAAATCCGTCCGTTTTCGTCATTTGTTATCGAATCGACTTAAAGCCAGATCGTCAAATTGGCCGCTCTTTTCTCTGAAACGGTTGTACTTATCGTCTGCAAAGCTATGTCACGTGCTGCGGTATGCGGAGACACTAAAATCACCACAGTAGAACACAGATGAAGCTTCTAAGTTGATGTAATAGCCAGTAAGAAGTAGTACAATTCGAGTTTTAGCTATCGATTATTGACTTTTTAGCTGGCTTTGGTGCCTTGGACATGAGCTAGGACCTTTAGATTCTGCATGAAAGGAGGACTAGCAGCCGAGTTGCACGGGAGAATGAGAAAAGTGTTCATATGTAGTAAAAACCTGAGAAATCCGTCCGTTTTCGTCATTTGTGATCGAATCGACTTCAAGCCAGATCGTCACATTGGCCGCTCTTCTCTCTGGAACGGATGTACTTATCGTCTACAAAGCTATGTCGCGTGCTGCGATATGCGGAGACACTAAAAGCACCATAGTAGAACAGAGATGAAGCTTCTAAGTTGATGTAATAGCCAGTAAGAAGTAGTACAATTAAAGTTTTAGGTATCGGTTATTGACTTTTTACCCTCCTTTGGGCCTTGGACACGAGCTAGGAACTTAAGATTTTGCATGATGGAGGACTAGCAGCCCAGTTGCACGGGAGAATGTGAAAAGTGTTCATATATAGTAAAAACCTGAGAAATCCGTCCGTTTTCGTCATTTGTTATCGAATCGACATAAAGCCAGATCGTCACATTGGCCACTCTTCTCTCTGAAACGGTTGTACTTATCGTCTGCAAAGCTATGTCGCGTGCTGCGGTATGCTGAGACACTAAAAGCACCATAGTAGAACACAGATCAAGCTTCTAAGTTGATGTAATAGCCAGTAAGAAGTAGAACAATTCAAGTTTTAGGTATTGAATATTGATCTTTAGCTGGCTTTGGTGCCTTGGACATGAGCTAGGACCTTAAGATTCAGCATGAAAGGAGGACTAGCAGCAGAGTTGCACGGGTGAATTTGAAAAGTGTTCATATGTAGTAAAAACCTGAGAAATCCGTCCGTTTTCGTCATTTGTTATCGAATCGACTTAAAGCCAGATCGTCACATTGGCCGCTCTTCTCTCTGAAACGGTTGTACTTTTCGTCTGCAAAACTATGTCGCGTGCTGCGGCATGCGGAGAATCTAAAAGCAGCGTAGTAGAACAAAGATGAAGCTTCTAAGCTGATGTAATAGCCAGTAAGAAGTAGTACAATTCAGGTTTTAGGTATTGATTATTGACTTTTTAGCTGGCTTTGGTGCCTTGGACATGGGCTAGGACCTTAAGATTCTGCATGAAAGGAGGACTAGCAGCCGAGTTGCAACGGAGAATGTGAAAAGTGTTCATATGTAGTAAAAACCTGAGAAATCGGTCCGTTTTCGTCATTTGTTATCGAATCGACTTAAAGCCAGATCGTCACATTGGCCGCTCTTCTCTCTGAAACGGTTGTACTTATCGTCTGCAAAGCTATGTCGCGTGTTGCCATAGGCGGAAACAGGAAAAGCACCATAGTAGAACACACATGAAGCTTCTAAGTTGATGTAATAGCAAGTAAGAATTAGTGCAATTCAAGTTTTAGTTATCGATTATTGACTTTTTAGCTGGCTTTGGTGCTTTGGACATGAGCTAGGACTTTAAGATTCTGCATAAAAGGGGGACTAGCAGCCCAGTTGCACGGGAGAATGTGAAAAGTGTTCATATGTAGTAAAAACCTGAGACATCCGTCCGTTTTCGTCATTTGTTATCGAATCGACTTAAAGCCAGATCGTCACATTGGCCGCTCTTCTCTCTGAAACGGTTGTACTTATCGTCTGCAAAGCTATGTCGCGTGCTGCGGTATGCGGAGACACTAAAAGCACCATAGTAGAACACAGATGAAGCTTCTAAGTTGATGTAATAGCCAGTAAGAAGTAGTACAATTCAAGTTTTAGTTATCGATTAGTGACTTTTTAGCTGGCTTTGGTGCTTTGGACATGAGCTAGGACTTTAAGATTCTGCATAAAAGGTGGACTAGCAGCCCAGTTGCACGGGAGAATGTGAAAAGTGTTCATATGTAGTAAAAACCTGAGACATCCGTCCGTTTTCGTCATTTGTTATCGAATCGACTTAAAGCCAGATCGTCACATTGGCCGCTCTTCTCTTTGAAACGGTTGTACTTATCGTCTGCAAAGCTATGTCGCGTGCTGCGGTATGCGGAGACACTAAAAGCACCATAGTAGAACACAGATGAAGCTTCTAAGTTGATGTAATAGCCAGTAAGAAGTAGTACAATTCAAGTTTTAGGTATCGATTATTGACTTTTTAGCTGGCTTTGGTGCTTTGGACATGAGCTAGGACTTTAAGATTCTGCATAAAAGGGGGACTAGCAGCCCAGTTGCACGGGAGAATGTGAAAAGTGTTCATATGTAGTAAAAACCTGAGACATCCGTCCGTTTTCGTCATTTGTTATCGAATCGACTTAAAGCCAGATCGTCACATTGGCCGCTCTTCTCTTTGAAACGGTTGTACTTATCGTCTGCAAAGCTATGTCGCGTGCTGCGGTATGCGGAGACACTAAAAGCACCATAGTAGAACACAGATGAAGCTTCTAAGTTGATGTAATAGCCAGTAAGAAGTAGTACAATTCAAGTTTTAGTTATCGATTAGTGACTTTTTAGCTGGCTTTGGTGCTTTGGACATGAGCTAGGACTTTAAGATTCTGCATAAAAGGTGGACTAGCAGCCCAGTTGCACGGGAGAATGTGAAAAGTGTTCATATGTAGTAAAAACCTGAGACATCCGTCCGTTTTCGTCATTTGTTATCGAATCGACTTAAAGCCAGATCGTCACATTGGCCGCTCTTCTCTTTGAAACGGTTGTACTTATCGTCTGCAAAGCTATGTCGCGTGCTGCGGTATGCGGAGACACTAAAAGCACCATAGTAGAACACAGATGAAGCTTCTAAGTTGATGTAATAGCCAGTAAGAAGTAGTACAATTCAAGTTTTAGGTATCGATTATTGACTTTTTAGCTGGCTTTGGTGCCTTGGACATGAGCTAGGACCTTACGATTCTGCATGAAAGGAGGACTAGCAGCCGAGTTGCACGGGAGAATGTGTAAAGTGTTCATATGTAGTTAAAACCTGAGAAATCCGTCCGTTTTCGTCATTTGTTATCGAATCGACTTAAAGCCAGATCGTCACATTGGCCGCTCTTCTCTCTGAAACGCTTGTTCCTATCGTCTGCAAAGCTATGTCGCGTGCTGCGGTATGCGGAGACACTAAAAGCATCATAGTAGAACACAGATGAAGCTTCTAATTGATGTAATAGCCAGTAAGAAGTAGTACAATTAAAGTTTTAGGTATCGATTATTGACTTTTTAGCTGGCTTTGGTGCCTTGGACATGAGCTAGGACCATAAGACTCTGCATGAAAGGAGGACTAGCAGCCGAGTTGCACGGGAGAATGTGAAAAGTGTTCATAAGTAGTAAAAACCTGAGAAATCCGTCCGTTTTCGTCATTTGTTGTCGAATCGACTTAAAGCCAGATCGTCAAATTGGCCGCTCTTTTCTCTGAAACGGTTGTACTTATCGTCTGCAAAGCTATGTCACGTGCTGCGGTATGCGGAGACACTAAAATCACCACAGTAGAACACAGATGAAGCTTCTAAGTTGATGTAATATCCAGTAAGAAGTAGTACAATTCGAGTTTTAGGTATCGATTATTGACTTTTTAGCTGGCTTTGGTGCCTTGGACATGAGCTAGGACCATAAGATTCTGCATGAAAGGAGGACTAGCAGCCGAGTTGCACGGGAGAATGAGAAAAGTGTTCATATGTAGTAAAAACCTGAGAAATCCGTCCGTTTTCGTCATTTGTTATCGAACCTACTTAAAGCCAGATCGTCACATTGGCCGCTCTTCTCTCTGAAACGTTTGTACTTATCGTCTACAAAGCTATGTCGCGTGCTGCGATATGCGGAGACACTAAAAGCACCATAGTAGAACAGAGATGAAGCTTCTAAGTTGATGTAATAGCCAGTAAGAAGTAGTACAATTAAAGTTTTAGGTATCGGTTATTGACTTTTTACCCTTCTTTGGGCCTTGGACACGAGCTAGGAACTTAAGATTTTGCATGATGGAGGACTAGCAGCCCAGTTGCACGGGGAGAATGTGAAAAGTGTTCATATGTAGTAAAAACCTGAGAAATCCGTCCGTTTTCGTCATTTGTTATCGAACCTACTTAAAGCCAGATCGTCACATTTGCCACTCTTCTCTCTGAAACGGTTGTACTTTTCGTCTGCAAAACTATGTCGCGTGCTGCGGCATGCGGAGAATCTAAAAGCAGCGTATTAGAACAAAGATGAAGCTTCTAATCTGATGTAATAGCCAGTAAGAAGTAGTACAATTCAAGTTTTAGGTATTGATTATTGACTTTTTAGCTGGCTTTGGTGCCTTAGACATGGGCTAGGACCTTAAGATTCTGCATGAAAGGAGGACTAGCAGCCGAGTTGAGACGGAGAATGTGAAAAGTGTTCATATGTAGTAAAAACCTGAGAAATCGGTACGTTTTCGTCATTTGTTATCGAATCGACTTAAAGCCAGATCGTCACATTGGCCGCTCTTCTCTCTGAAACGGTTGTACTTATGTCTGCAAAGCTATGTCGCGTGTTGCCATAGGCGGAAACAGGAAAAGCACCATAGTAGAACACAGATGAAGCTTCTAAGTTGATGTAATAGCCAGTAAGAAGTAGTACAATTCATGTTTTAGGTATCGATTATTGACTTTTTAGCTGGCTTTGGTGACTTGGACAGGAGCTAGGACCTTAAGATTCTGCATGAAAGGAGGACTAGCAGCCGAGTTGCATGGGAGAATGTGAAAAGTGTTCATATGCACTAAAAACCTGAGACATCCGTCCGTTTTCGCCATTTGTTATCGAATCGAATTAAAGCCAGATCGTCACATTGGCCGCTCTTCTCACTGAAACGGTTGTACTTATCGTCTGCAAAACTATGTCGCGTGCTGCGGTATGCGGACACACTAAAAGCGCAATGGTAGAACACAGATGAAGCTTCTAAGTTGATGTAATAGCCAGTAAGATGTAGTAAAATTCAAGTTTTAGGTATCGGTTATTGACTTTTTAACCTTCTTTGGTGCCTTGGACACAAGCTAGGAAGTTAAGACTTTGCTTGAAGGAGGACTAACAGCCGAGTTGCACGGGAGAATGTGAAAAGTGTTCATATGTAGTAAAAACCTGAGAAATTCGTCCGTTTTCGTCATTTGTTATCGAATCGACTTAAAGCCAGATCGTCACATTGGCCGCTCTTCTCTCTGAAACGGTTGTACTTCACGTCTGCAAAGCTATGTCGCGTGCTGTGGTATGCGGAGACATTGAAATCACCATAGTAGAAGACAGATGAAGCATCTAAGTTGATGTAATAGCCAGTAAGAAGTAGTCCAATTCAAGTTTTAGGTATCGATTATTGACTTTTTAGCTGGCTTTGGTGACTTGGACATGAGCTAGGACCTTAAGATTCTGCATGAAAGGAGGACTAGCAGCCGAGTTGCACGGGAGAATGTGAAAAGTGTTCATATCTAAAAAAAAAAAAAAAAAAACCTGAGAAATCCGTCCGTTTTCTTCATTTGTTATCGAATCGACTTAAAGCCAGATCGTCACATTGGTCGCTCTTCTCTCTGAAACGGTTGTACTTATCGTCTACAAAACAATGTCGGGTGCTGCGGTATGCGGAGACACTAAAATAACCATAGTAGAACACAGATGAAGCTTCTAAGTTGATGTAATAGAAGGTAAGAAGTAGTAGAATTCAAGTTGTAGGTATCGATTATTGACATTTTAGCTGGCTTTGGTGCCTTGGACATGAGCT
The DNA here is from genome assembly GCF_023897955.1 of Schistocerca gregaria. Classification (NCBI taxonomy): domain Eukaryota; kingdom Metazoa; phylum Arthropoda; class Insecta; order Orthoptera; family Acrididae; genus Schistocerca; species Schistocerca gregaria. The sequence goes on along the minus strand of NW_026062072.1, from coordinate 47,580 downwards.
AGGACCTTACGATTCTGCATGAAAGGAGGACTAGCTGCCGAGTTGCACGGGAGAATGTGAAAAGTGTTCATACGTATTAAAAACCTTAGAAATCCGTCCGTTTTCGTCATTTGTTATCGAATCGACTTAAAGCCAGATCGTCACATTGGCCGCTCTTCTCTCTGTAACGCTTGTACTTATTGTCTGCAAAGCTATGTCGCGTGCTGCGGTATGCAGAGACACTAAAAGCACCATAGTAGAACACAGATGAAGCTTCTAAGTTGATGTAATAGCCAGTAAGAAGTAGTACAATTCATGTTTTAGGTATCGATTATTGACTTTTTAGCTGGCTTTGGTGCCTTGGACATGGGCTAGGACCTTAAGATTCTGCATGAAAGGAGGACTAGCAGCCGAGTTGCACGGGAGAATGTGAAAAGTGTTCATATGTAGTAAAAACCTTAGAAATCCGTCCGTTTTCGTCATTTGTTATCGAATCGACTTAAAGCCAGATCGTCACATTGGCCGCTCTTCTCTCTGAAACGCTTGTACTTATCGTCTGCAAAGCTATGTCGCGTGCTGCGGTATGCAGAGACACTAAAAGCACCATAGTAGAACACAGATGAAGCTTCTAAGTTGATGTAATAGCCAGTAAGAAGTAGAACAATTCAAGTTTTAGGTATTGAATATTGATCTTTAGCTGGCTTTGGTGCCTTGGACATGAGCTAGGACCTTAAGATTCAGCATGAAAGGAGGACTAGCAGCAGAGTTGCACGGGTGAATTTGAAAAGTGTTCATATGTAGTAAAAACCTGAGAAATCCGTCCGTTTTCGTCATTTGTTATCGAATCGACTTAAAGCCAGATCGTCACATTGGCCGCTCTTCTCTCTGAAACGGTTGTACTTTTCGTCTGCAAAACTATGTCGCGTGCTGCGGCATGCGGAGAATCTAAAAGCAGCGTAGTAGAACAAAGATGAAGCTTCTAAGCTGATGTAATAGCCAGTAAGAAGTAGTACAATTCAGGTTTTAGGTATTGATTATTGACTTTTTAGCTGGCTTTGGTGCCTTGGACATGGGCTAGGACCTTAAGATTCTGCTTGAAAGGAGGACTAGCAGCCGAGTTGCAACGGAGAATGTGAAAAGTGTTCATATGTAGTAAAAACCTGAGAAATCGGTCCGTTTTCGTCATTTGTTATCGAATCGACTTAAAGCCAGATCGTCACATTGGCCGCTCTTCTCTCTGAAACGGTTGTACTTATCGTCTGCAAAGCTATGTCGCGTGTTGCCATAGGAGGAAACAGGAAAAGCACCATAGTAGAACACACATGAAGCTTCTAAGTTGATGTAATAGCCAGTAAGAATTAGTACAATTCAAGTTTTAGTTATCGATTATTGACTTTTTAGCTGGCTTTGGTGCTTTGGACATGAGCTAGGACTTTAAGATTCTGCATAAAAGGGGGACTAGCAGCCCAGTTGCACGGGAGAATGTGAAAAGTGTTCATATGTAGGAAAAACCTGAGACATCCGTCCGTTTTCGTCATTTGTTATCGAATCGACTTAAAGCCAGATCGTCACATTGGCCGCTCTTCTCTCTGAAACGGTTGTACTAATCGTCTGCAAAGCTATGTCGCGTGCTGCGGTATGCGGAGACACTAAAAGCACCATAGTAGAACACAGATGAAGCTTCTAAGTTGATGTAATAGCCAGTAAGAAGTAGTACAATTCAAGTTTTAGTTATCGATTATTGACTTTTTAGCTGGCTTTGGTGCTTTGGACATGAGCTAGGACTTTAAGATTCTGCATAAAAGGGGGACTAGCAGCCCAGTTGCACGGGAGAATGTGAAAAGTGTTCATATGTAGTAAAAACCTGAGACATCCGTCCGTTTTCGTCATTTGTTATCGAATCGACTTAAAGCCAGATCGCCACATTGGCCGCTCTTCTCTCTGAAACGGTTGTACTTATCGTCTGCAAAGCTATGTCGCGTGCTGCGGTATGCGGAGACACTAAAAGCACCATAGTAGAACACAGATGAAGCTTCTAAGTTGATGTAATAGCCAGTAAGAAGTAGTACAATTCAAGTTTTAGGTATCGATTATTGACTTTTTAGCTGGCTTTGGTGCCTTGGACATGAGCTAGGACCTTACGATTCTGCATGAAAGGAGGACTAGCCGCCGAGTTGCACGGGAGAATGTGAAAAGTGTTCATATGTAGTTAAAACCTGAGAAATCCGTCCGTTTTCGTCATTTGTTATCGAATCGACTTAAAGCCACATCGTCACATTGGCCGCTCTTCTCTCTGAAACGCTTGTTCCTATCGTCTGCAAAGCTATGTCGCGTGCTGCGGTATGCGGAGACACTAAAAGCATCATAGTAGAACACAGATGAAGCTTCTAATTGATGTAATAGCCAGTAAGAAGTAGTACAATTAAAGTTTTAGGTATCGATTATTGACTTTTTAGCTGGCTTTGGTGCCTTGGACATGAGCTAGGACCATAAGACTCTGCATGAAAGGAGGACTAGCAGCCGAGTTGCACGGGAGAATGTGAAAAGTGTTCATAAGTAGTAAAAACCTGAGAAATCCGTCCGTTTTCGTCATTTGTTATCGAATCGACTTAAAGCCAGATCGTCAAATTGGCCGCTCTTTTCTCTGAAACGGTTGTACTTATCGTCTGCAAAGCTATGTCGCGTGCTGCGGTATGTGGAGACACTAAAAGCACCATAGTAGAACACAGATGAAGCTTCTAAGTTGATGTAATAGCCAGTAAGAAGAAGTACAATTCAAATTTTAGGTATCGATTATTGACTTTTTAGCTGGCTTTGGTGCCTTGGACATGAGCTAGGACCTTAAGATTCTGCATGAAAGGAGGACTAGCAGCCGAGTTGCACGGGAGAATGAGAAAAGTGTTCATATGTAGTAAAAACCTGAGAAATCCGTCCGTTTTCGTCATTTGTTATCGAACATACTTAAAGCCAGATCGTCGCTTTGGCCGCTCTTCTCTCTGAAACGGATGTACTTATCGTCTACAAAGCTATGTCGCGTGCTGCGGTATGCGGAGACACTAAAAGCACCATAGTAGAACACAGATGAAGCTTCTAAGTTGATGTAATAGCCAGTAAGAAGTAGTACAATTCAAGTTTTAGGTATCGATTATTGACTTTTTAGCTGGCTTTGGTGCCTTGGACATGAGCTAGGACCTTACGATTCTGCATGAAAGGAGGACTAGCAGCCGAGTTGCACGGGAGAATGTGAAAAGTGTTCATATGTAGTTAAAACCTGAGAAATCCGTCCGTTTTCGTCATTTGTTATCGAATCGACTTAAAGCCACATCGTCACATTGGCCGCTCTTCTCTCTGAAACGCTTGTTCCTATCGTCTGCAAAGCTATGTCGCGTGCTGCGGTATGCGGAGACACTAAAAGCATCATAGTAGAACACAGATGAAGCTTCTAATTGATGTAATAGCCAGTAAGAAGTAGTACAATTAAAGTTTTAGGTATCGATTATTGACTTTTTAGCTGGCTTTGGTGCCTTGGACATGAGCTAGGACCATAAGACTCCGCATGAAAGGAGGACTAGCAGCCGAGTTGCACGGGAGAATGTGAAAAGTGTTCATAAGTAGTAAAAACCTGAGAAATCCGTCCGTTTTCGTCATTTGTTATCGAATCGACTTAAAGCCAGATCGTCAAATTGGCCGCTCTTTTCTCTGAAACGGTTGTACTTATCGTCTGCAAAGCTATGTCGCGTGCTGCGGTATGTGGAGACACTAAAAGCACCATAGTAGAACACAGATGAAGCTTCTAAGTTGATGTAATAGCCAGTAAGAAGAAGTACAATTCAAATTTTAGGTATCGATTATTGACTTTTTAGCTGGCTTTGGTGCCTTGGACATGAGCTAGGACCTTAAGATTCTGCATGAAAGGAGGACTAGCAGCCGAGTTGCACGGGAGAATGAGAAAAGTGTTCATATGTAGTAAAAACCTGAGAAATCCGTCCGTTTTCGTCATTTGTTATCGAACATACTTAAAGCCAGATCGTCGCTTTTGCCGCTCTTCTCTCTGAAACGGATGTACTTATCGTCTACAAAGCTATGTCGCGTGCTGCGATATGCGGAGACACTAAAAGCACCATAGTAGAACAGAGATGTAGCTTCCAAGTTGATGTAATAGCCAGTAAGAAGTAGTACAATTAAAGTTTTAGGTATCGGTTATTGACTTTTTACCCTTCTTTGGGCCTTGGACATGAGCTAGGAACTTAAGATTTTGCATGATGGAGGACTAGCAGCCCAGTTGCACGGGAGAATGTGAAAAGTGTTGATATGTAGTAAAAACCTGAGAAATCCGTCCGTTTTCGTCATTTGTTATCGAACCTACATAAAGCCAGATCGTCACATTTGCCACTCTTCTCTCTCAAACGGTTGTACTTATCGTCTGCAAAGCTATGTCGCGTGCTGCGGTATGTGGAGACACTAAAAGCACCATAGTAGAACACAGATCAAGCTTCTAAGTTGATGTAATAGCCAGTAAGAAGTAGAACAATTCAAGTTTTAGGTATTGAATATTGATCTTTAGCTGGCTTTGGTGCCTTGGACATGAGCTAGGACCTTAAGATTCAGCATGAAAGGAGGACTAGCAGCAGAGTTGCACGGGTGAATTTGAAAAGTGTTCATATGTAGTAAAAACCTGAGAAATCGGTCCGTTTTCGTCATTTGTTATCGAATCGACTTAAAGCCAGATCGTCACATTGGCCGCTCTTCTCTCTGAAACGGTTGTACTTTTCGTCTGCAAAACTATGTCGCGTGCTGCGGCATGCGGGGAATCTAAAAGCAGCGTATTAGAACAAAGATGAAGCTTCTAAGCTGATGTAATAGCCAGTAAGAAGTAGTACAATTCAAGTTTTAGGTATTGATTATTGACTTTTTAGCTGGCTTTGGTGCCTTAGACATGGGCTAGGACCTTAAGATTCTGCATGAAAGGAGGACTAGCAGCCGAGTTGCAACGGAGAATGTGAAAAGTGTTCATATGTAGTAAAAACCTGAGAAATCGGTCCGTTTTCGTCATTTGTTATCGAATCGACTTAAAGCCAGATCGTCACATTGGCCGCTCTTCTCTCTGAAACGGTTGTACTTATCGTCTGCAAAGCTATGTCGCGTGTTGCCATAGGCGGAAACAGGAAAAGCACCATAGTAGAACACACATGAAGCTTCTAAGTTGATGTAATAGCCAGTAAGAAGTAGTACAATTCAAGTTTTAGTTATCGATTATTGACTTTTTAGCTGGCTTTGGTGCTTTGGACATGAGCTAGGACTTTAAGATTCTGCATAAAAGGGGGACTAGCAGCCGAGTTGCACGGGAGAATGTGTAAAGTGTTCATATGTAGTAAAAACCTGAGACATCCGTCCGTTTTCGTCATTTGTTATCGAATCGACTTAAAGCCAGATCGTCACATTGGCCGCTCTTCTCTCTGAAACGGTTGTACTTATCGTCTGCAAAGCTATGTCGCGTGCTGCGGTATGTGGAGACACTAAAAGCACCATAGTAGAACACAGATGAAGCTTCTAAGTTGATGTAATAGCCAGTAAGAAGAAGTACAATTCAAATTTTAGGTATCGATTATTGACTTTTTAGCTGGCTTTGGTGCCTTGGACATGAGCTAGGACCTTACGATTCTGCATGAAAGGAGGGCTAGCAGCCGAGTTGCACGGGAGAATGTGAAAAGTGTTCATATGTAGTAAAAACCTTAGAAATCCGTCCGTTTTCGTCATTTGTTATCGAATCGACTTAAAGCCAGATCGTCACATTGGCCGCTCTTCTCTCTGAAACGCTTGTACTTATCGTCTGCAAAGCTATGTCGCGTGCTGCGGTATGCAGAGACACTAAAAGCACCATAGTAGAACACAGACGAAGCTTCTAAGTTGATGTAATAGCCAGTAAGAAGTAGTACAATTCATGTTTTAGGTATGGATTATTGACTTTTTAGCTGGCTTTGGTGACTTGGACAAGAGCAAGAACCTTAAGATTCTGCATGAAAGGAGGACTAGCAGCCGAGTTGCATGGGAGAATGTGAAAAGTGTTCATATGCACTAAAAACCTGAGACATACGTCCGTTTTCGTCATTTGTTATCGAATCGACTTAAAGCCAGATCGTCACATTGGCCGCTCTTCTCTCTGAAACGATTGTACTTATCGTCTACAAAACTATGTCGCCTGCTGCGGTATGCGGAGAAACTAAAGGCACCATAGTAGAACACAGATGAAGCTTCTATGTTGATGTAATAGCCAGTAAGAAGTAGTACAATTTAAGTTTTAGGTACTGATTATTGATTTTTTTCTGACTTTGGTACCTTGGACATGAGCTAGGACCTTAAGATTCTGCATGAAAGGGGGACTAGCAGCCGAGTTGCACGGGAGAATGTGAAAAGTGTATATATGTAGTAAAAACCTGTGAAATCCGTACGTTTTCGTCATTTGTTATCGAATCGACTTAAAGAAAGGATAGTTACATTGGCCGCTCTTCTCTCTGAAACGGTTGTACTTATCGTCTACAAAACTATGTCGCGTGCTGCGGTATGCGGAGACACTACAAGCACAATAGTAGAACACAGATGAAGCTTCTACGTTGATGTAATAGCCAGTAAGAAGTAGTACAATTCAAGTTTTAGGCATTGATTATTGACTTTATAGCTGGCTTTGGTGCCATGGACATGAGCTAGGACCTTAACATTCTGCATGAAAGGAGGACTAGCAGCCGAGTTGCACGGGAGAATTTGTAAAGTGTTCATATGTAGTAAAAACCTGAGAAATCCGTCCGTTTTCGTCATTTGTTATCGAATCGACTTAAAGCCAGATCGTCACATTGGCCGCTCTTCTCTCTGCAACGGTTGTACTTATCGTCTGCAAAGCTATGTCGCGTGCTGCAGTATGCAGAGACACTAAAAGCACCATAGTACAACACCGATGATACTTCTAAGTTGATGTTATAGCCAGTAAGAAGTAGTACAATTCAAGTTTTAGGTATCGATTATTGACTTTTTAGCTGGCTTTGGTGCCTTGGACTTGAGCTAGGACCTTAAGATTCTGCATGAAAGGAGGACTAGCAGCCGAGTTGCACGGGAGAATGTGAAAAGTGTTCATATGTAGTAAAAACCTGAGAAATCCGTCCGTTTTCGTCATTTGTTATCGAATCGACTTAAAGCCAGATCGTCACATTGGCCGCTCTTCTCTCTGCAACGGTTGTACTTATCGTCTGCAAAGCTATGTCGCGTGCTGCGGTATGCGGAGACACTAAAAGCACCATAGTAGAACACCGATGATACTTCTAAATTGATGTAATAGCCAGTAAGAAGTAGTACAATTCAAGTTTTAGTTATCGATTATTGACTTTTTAGCTGGCTTTGGTGCCTTGGACATGAGCTAGGACCTTAAGATTCTGCATGAAAGGAGGACTAGCAGCCGAGTTGCACGGGAGAATGTGAAAAGTGTTCATATGTAGTAAAAACCTGAGAAATCCGTCCGTTTTCGTCATTTGTTATCGAATCGACTTAAAGACAGATCGTCACATTGGCCGGTCTTCTCTCTGAAACGGTTGTACTTATCGTCTGCAAAGCTATGTCGCGTGCTGCGGTATGCGGAGACACTAAAAGCACCATAGTAGAACACAGATGAAGCTCCTACGTTGATGTAATAGCCAGTAAGAAGTAGTACAATTCAAGTTTTAGGCATTGATTATTAACTTTTTAGCTGGCTTTGGTGCCTTGGAGATGAGCTAGGACCTTAAGATTCTGCATGAAAGGAGGTCTAGCAGCCGAGTTGCACGGGAGAATGTGAAAAGTGTTCATATGTAGTAAAAACCTGAGAAATCCGTCCGTTTTCGTCATTTGTTATCGAATCGACTTAAAGACAGATCGTCACATTGGCCGGTCTTCTCTCTGAAACGGTTGTACTTATCGTCTACAAAACTATGTCGCGTGCTGCGGTATGCGGAGAAACTAAAAGCACCATAGTAAAACACAGAAGAAGCTTTTAAGTTGATGTAATAGCCAGTAAGAAGTAGTACATTTTAAGTTTTAGTCATTGATTATTGACTTTCTAGCTGGCTTTGGTGACTTATACATTAGCTAGGACCTTAGGATTCTGCATGAAAGGAGGACTAGCAGCCGAGTTGCACGGGAGAATGTGAAAAGTGTTCATATGTAATAAAAACCCGAGAAATCCGTCCGTTTTCGTCATTTGTTGACGAATCGACTTAAAGCCAGATCGTCACATTGGCCGCTCTTCTCTCTGAAACGGTTGTACTTATCGTCTGCAAAGCTATGTCGCGTGCTGCGGTATGCGGGGACACTAAAAGCACCATAGTAGAACACAGATGAAGCTTTTAAGTTGATGTAATAGCCAGTAAGAAGTAGTACAACTCAAGTTTTAGGTATCGATTGTTGACTTTTTAGCTGGCTTTGGTGCCTTGGACTTGAGCTAGGACCTTAACATTCTGCATGAAAGGAGGACTAGCAGCCGAGTTGCACGGGAGAAATTGTAAAGTGTTCACATGTAGTAAATACGTGAGAAATCCGTCCGTTTTCGTCATTTGTTATCGAATCGACTTAAAGACAGATCGTCACATTGGCCGCTCTTCTCTCTGAAACGGTTGTACTTATCGTCTGCAAAGCTATGTCGCGTGCTGCGGTATGCGGGGACACTAAAAGCACCATAGTAGAACACAGATTAAGCTTCTAAGTTGATGTAATACCCAGTAAGAAGTAGTACAATTCAAGTTTTAGGTATCGATTGTTGACTTTTTAGCTGGCTTTGGTGCCTTGGACACGAGCTAGGACCTTAAGATTCAGCATGAAAAGAGGACTAGCTGCCGAGTTGCACGGGAGAATGTGAGAAGTGTTCATATGTAGTAAAAACCTGAGAAATCCGTCCGTTTTCGTCATTTGTTATCGAATCGACTTAAAGCCAGATCGTCACATTAGCCGCTCTTCTCTCTGCAACGGTTGTACTTATCGTCTGCAAAGCTATGTCGCGTGATGCGGTATGCAGAGACACTAAAAGCACCATAGTAGAACACATATGATACTTCTAATTTGATGTAATAGCCAGTAAGAAGTAGTACAATTCAAGTTTTAGGTATCGATTATTGACTTTTTAGCTGGCTTTGGTGCCTTGGACATGAGCTAGGACCTTAAGATTCTGCATGAAAGGAGGACTAGCAGCCGAGTTGTACAGGAGAATGTGAAAAGTGTTCATATGTAGTAAAAACCTAGAAATCCGTCCGTTTTCTTCATTTGTTATCGAATCGACTTAAAGCCAGATCGTCACATTGGCCGCATTTCTGTCTGAAACGGTTGCACTTATCGTCTTCAAAGCAATGTCGCGTGCTGCGGTATGCGGAGACACTAAAAGAACCATAGTAGAACACAGATGAAGCTTCTAAGTTGATGTAATAGGCAGTAAGAAGTAGTACAATTTAAGTTTTAGGTACTGGTTATTGACTTCTTAGCTGGCTTTGGTGCCTTGGACATGAGCTAGGACCTTAAGATTCGGCATGAAATTGTGACTAGCAGCCGAGTTCACGGGAGAATGTGAAAAGTGTTCATATGTAGTAAAAACCTGAGAAATCCGTCCGTTTTCGTCAATTGTTATCGAATCGACTTAAAGCCAGATCGTCACATTGGCCGCTCTTCTCTCTGAAACGGTTGTACTTATCGTCTGCAAAGCTATGTCGCGTGCTGCGGTATTCGGGGACACTAAAATCACCATAGTAGAACACAGATGAAGCTTCTAAGTTGATGTAATAGCCAGTAAGAAGTAGTACAATTCAAGTTTTAGGTATCGATTATTGACTTCTTTGCTGGCTTTCGTGCTTTGGACATGAGCTAGGTCCTTAAGATTCTGCATGAAAGGAGGACTAGCAGCCGAGTTGCACGGGAGAATGTGAAAAGTGTTCATATGTAGTAAAAACCAGAGAAATCCATCCGTTTTCGTCATTTGTTATCGAATCGACTTAAAGCCAGATCGTCACATTGGCCGTTCTTCTCTGTGAAACGGTTGTACCTATCGTCTGCAAAGCTATGTCGCGTACTGCGGCATGCGGAGACACTAAAAGCACCATAGTAGAACACAGATGAAGCTTCTATGTTGATGTAATAGCCAGTAAGAAGTAGAATAATTCAAGTTTTAGGTATCGATTATTGACTTTTTAGCTGGCTTTGGTGCCTTGGACATGAGCTAAGACCTTAAGATTCTGCATGAAAGGGGGACTAGCAGCCGAGTTGTACAGGAGAATGTGAAAAGTGTTCATATGTAGTAAAAACCTGACAAATCCGTCCGTTTTCGTCATTTGTTATAGAATCGACTTAAAGCCAGATCGTCACATTGGCCGCTCTTCTCTCTGAAACGGTTGTACTTATCGTCTGCAAAGCAATGTCGCGTGCTGCGGTATGCGGAGACACTAAAAGCACAATAGTAGAACACAGATGAAGCTTCTACGTTGATGTAATAGCCAGTAAGAAGTAGTACAATTCAAGTTTTAGGCATTGATTATTGACTTTTTAGCTGGCTTTGGTGCCTTGGACATGAGCTAGGACCTTAACATTCTGCATGATAGGAGGACTAGCAGCCGAGTTGCACGGGAGAATTTGTAAAGTGTTCATATGTAGTAAAAACCTGAGAAATCCGTCCGTTTTCGTCATTTGTTATCGAATCGACTTAAAGCCAGATCGTCACATTTGCCGCTCTTCTCTCTGCAACGGTTGTACTTATCGTCTGCAAAGCTATGTCGCGTGCTGCGGTATGCAGAGACACTAAAAGCACCATAGTAGAACACCGATGATACTTCTAAGTTGATGTAATAGCCAGTAAGAAGTAGTACAATTCAAGTTTTAGGTATCGATTATTGACTTTTTAGCTGGCTTTGGTGCCTTGGACATGAGCTAGGACCTTAACATTCTGCATGAAAGGAGGACTAGCAGCCGAGTTGCACGGGAGAATGTGAAAAGTGTTCATATGTAGTAAAAACCTGAGAAATCCGTCCGTTTTCGTCATTTGTTATCGTATCGACTTAAAGCCAGATCGTCACATTGGCCGGTCTTCTCTCTGAAACGGTTGTACTTATCGTCTGCAAAGCTATGTCGCGTGCTGCGGTATGCGGAGACACTAAAAGCACCATAGTAGAACACAGATGAAGCTTCTACGTTGATGTAATAGCCAGTAAGAAGTAGTGCAATTCAAGTTTTAGGTATCGATTATTGACTTTTTAGCTTGCTTTGGTGGCTTGGACATGAGCTAGGACCTTAAGATTCTGCATGAAAGGAGGACTAGCAGCCGAGTTGCACGGGAGAATGTGAAAAGTGTTCATATGTAGTAAAAACCTGAGAAATCCGTCCGTTTTCGTCATTTGTTATCGAATCGACTTAAAGACAGATCGTCACATTGGCCGGTCTTCTCTCTGAAACGGTTGTACTTATCGTCTACAAAACTATGTCGCGTGCTGCGGTATGCGGAGAAACTAAAAGCACCATAGTAAAACACAGAAGAAGCTTTTAAGTTGATGTAATAGCCAGTAAGAAGTAGTACAATTTAAGTTTTAGTCATTGATTATTGACTTTCTAGCTGGCTTTGGTGACTTATACATTAGCTAGGACCTTAGGATTCTGCATGAAAGGAGGACTAGCAGCCGAGTTGCACGGGAGAATGTGAAAAGTGTTCATATGTAATAAAAACCCGAGAAATCCGTCCGTTTTCGTCATTTGTTGACGAATCGACTTAAAGCCAGATCGTCACATTGGCCGCTCTTCTCTCTGAAACGGTTGTACTTATCGTCTGCAAAGCTATGTCGCGTGCTGCGGTATGCGGGGACACTAAAAGCACCATAGTAGAACACAGATGAAGCTTTTAAGTTGATGTAATAGCCAGTAAGAAGTAGTACAACTCAAGTTTTAGGTATCGATTGTTGACTTTTTAGCTGGCTTTGGTGCCTTGGACTTGAGCTAGGACCTTAACATTCTGCATGAAAGGAGGACTAGCAGCCGAGTTGCACGGGAGAAATTGTAAAGTGTTCACATGTAGTAAAAACCTGAGAAATCCGTCCGTTTTCGTCATTTGTTATCGAATCGACTTAAAGACAGATCGTCACATTGGCCGCTCTTCTCTCTGAAACGGTTGTACTTATCGTCTGCAAAGCTATGTCGCGTGCTGCGGTATGCGGGGACACTAAAAGCACCATAGTAGAACACAGATGAAGCTTTTAAGTTGATGTAATAGCCAGTAAGAAGTAGTACAACTCAAGTTTTAGGTATCGATTGTTGACTTTTTAGCTGGCTTTGGTGCCTTGGACACGAGCTAGGACCTTAAGATTCTGCATGAAAAGAGGACTAGCTGCCGAGTTGCACGGGAGAATGTGAGAAGTGTTCATATGTAGTAAAAACCTGAGAAATCCGTCCGTTTTCGTCATTTGTTATCGAATCGACTTAAAGCCAGATCGTCACATTAGCCGCTCTTCTCTCTGCAACGGTTGTACTTATCGTCTGCAAAGCTATGTCGCGTGATGCGGTATGCAGAGACACTAAAAGCACCATAGTAGAACACATATGATACTTCTAATTTGATGTAATAGCCAGTAAGAAGTAGTACAATTCAAGTTTTAGGTATCGATTATTGACTTTTTAGCTGGCTTTGGTGCCTTGGACATGAGCTAGGACCTTAAGATTCTGCATGAAAGGAGGACTAGCAGCCGAGTTGTACAGGAGAATGTGAAAAGTGTTCATATGTAGTAAAAACCTAGAAATCCGTCCGTTTTCTTCATTTGTTATCGAATCGACTTAAAGCCAGATCGTCACATTGGCCGCATTTCTGTCTGAAACGGTTGCACTTATCGTCTTCAAAGCAATGTCGCGTGCTGCGGTATGCGGAGACACTAAAAGAACCATAGTAGAACACAGATGAAGCTTCAAAGTTGATGTAATAGGCAGTAAGAAGTAGTACAATTTAAGTTTTAGGTACTGGTTATTGACTTCTTAGCTGGCTTTGGTGCCTTGGACATGAGCTAGGACCTTAAGATTCGGCATGAAATTGTGACTAGCAGCCGAGTTCACGGGAGAATGTGAAAAGTGTTCATATGTAGTAAAAACCTGAGAAATCCGTCCGTTTTCGTCAATTGTTATCGAATCGACTTAAAGCCAGATCGTCACATTGGCCGCTCTTCTCTCTGAAACGGTTGTACTTATCGTCTGCAAAGCTATGTCGCGTGCTGCGGTATTCGGGGACACTAAAATCACCATAGTAGAACACAGATGAAGCTTCTAAGTTGATGTAATAGCCAGTAAGAAGTAGTACAATTCAAGTTTTAGGTATCGATTATTGACTTCTTTGCTGGCTTTCGTGCTTTGGACATGAGCTAGGTCCTTAAGATTCTGCATGAAAGGAGGACTAGCAGCCGAGTTGCACGGGAGAATGTGAAAAGTGTTCATATGTAGTAAAAACCAGAGAAATCCATCCGTTTTCGTCATTTGTTATCGAATCGACTTAAAGCCAGATCGTCACATTGGCCGTTCTTCTCTGTGAAACGGTTGTACCTATCGTCTGCAAAGCTATGTCGCGTACTGCGGCATGCGGAGACACTAAAAGCACCATAGTAGAACACAGATGAAGCTTCTATGTTGATGTAATAGCCAGTAAGAAGTAGAATAATTCAAGTTTTAGGTATCGATTATTGACTTTTTAGCTGGCTTTGGTGCCTTGGACATGAGCTAAGACCTTAAGATTCTGCATGAAAGGGGGACTAGCAGCCGAGTTGTACAGGAGAATGTGAAAAGTGTTCATATGTAGTAAAAACCTGACAAATCCGTCCGTTTTCGTCATTTGTTATAGAATCGACTTAAAGCCAGATCGTCACATTGGCCGCTCTTCTCTCTGAAACGGTTGTACTTATCGTCTGCAAAGCTATGTCGCGTGCTGCGGTATGCGGAGACACTAAAAGCACAATAGTAGAACACAGATGAAGCTTCTACGTTGATGTAATAGCCAGTAAGAAGTAGTACAATTCAAGTTTTAGGCATTGATTATTGACTTTTTAGCTGGCTTTGGTGCCTTGGACATGAGCTAGGACCTTAACATTCTGCATGATAGGAGGACTAGCAGCCGAGTTGCACGGGAGAATTTGTAAAGTGTTCATATGTAGTAAAAACCTGAGAAATCCGTCCGTTTTCGTCATTTGTTATCGAATCGACTTAAAGCCAGATCGTCACATTTGCCGCTCTTCTCTCTGCAACGGTTGTACTTATCGTCTGCAAAGCTATGTCGCGTGCTGCGGTATGCAGAGACACTAAAAGCACCATAGTAGAACACCGATGATACTTCTAAGTTGATGTAATAGCCAGTAAGAAGTAGTACAATTCAAGTTTTAGGTATCGATTATTGACTTTTTAGCTGGCTTTGGTGCCTTGGACTTGAGCTAGGACCTTAAGATTCTGCATGAAAGGAGGACTAGCAGCCGAGTTGCACGGGAGAATGTGAAAAGTGTTCATATGTAGTAAAAACCTGAGAAATCCGTCCGTTTTCGTCATTTGTTATCGAATCGACTTAAAGACAGATCGTCACATTGGCCGGTCTTCTCTCTGAAACGGTTGTACTTATCGTCTGCAAAGCTATGTCGCGTGCTGCGGTATGCGGAGACACTAAAAGCACGATAGTAGAACACAGATGAAGCTTCTACGTTGATGTAATAGCCAGTAAGAAGTAGTGCAATTCAAGTTTTAGGTATCGATTATTGACTTTTTAGCTTGCTTTGGTGGCTTGGACATGAGCTAGGACCTTAAGATTCTGCATGAAAGGAGGACTAGCAGCCGAGTTGCACGGGAGAATGTGAAAAGTGTTCATATGTAGTAAAAACCTGAGAAATCCGTCCGTTTTCGTCATTTGTTATCGAATCGACTTAAAGACAGATCGTCACATTGGCCGGTCTTCTCTCTGAAACGGTTGTACTTATCGTCTACAAAACTATGTCGCGTGCTGCGGTATGCGGAGAAACTAAAAGCACCATAGTAAAACACAGAAGAAGCTTTTAAGTTGATGTAATAGCCAGTAAGAAGTAGTACAATTTAAGTTTTAGTCATTGATTATTGACTTTCTAGCTGGCTTTGGTGACTTATACATTAGCTAGGACCTTAGGATTCTGCATGAAAGGAGGACTAGCAGCCGAGTTGCACGGGAGAATGTGAAAAGTGTTCATATGTAATAAAAACCCGAGAAATCCGTCCGTTTTCGTCATTTGTTGACGAATCGACTTAAAGCCAGATCGTCACATTGGCCGCTCTTCTCTCTGAAACGGTTGTACTTATCGTCTGCAAAGCTATGTCGCGTGCTGCGGTATGCGGGGACACTAAAAGCACCATAGTAGAACACAGATGAAGCTTTTAAGTTGATGTAATAGCCAGTAAGAAGTAGTACAACTCAAGTTTTAGGTATCGATTGTTGACTTTTTAGCTGGCTTTGGTGCCTTGGACTTGAGCTAGGACCTTAACATTCTGCATGAAAGGAGGACTAGCAGCCGAGTTGCACGGGAGAAATTGTAAAGTGTTCACATGTAGTAAAAACCTGAGAAATCCGTCCGTTTTCGTCATTTGTTATCGAATCGACTTAAAGACAGATCGTCACATTGGCCGCTCTTCTCTCTGAAACGGTTGTACTTATCGTCTGCAAAGCTATGTCGCGTGCTGCGGTATGCGGGGACACTAAAAGCACCATAGTAGAACACAGATGAAGCTTTTAAGTTGATGTAATAGCCAGTAAGAAGTAGTACAACTCAAGTTTTAGGTATCGATTGTTGACTTTTTAGCTGGCTTTGGTGCCTTGGACACGAGCTAGGACCTTAAGATTCTGCATGAAAAGAGGACTAGCTGCCGAGTTGCACGGGAGAATGTGAGAAGTGTTCATATGTAGTAAAAACCTGAGAAATCCGTCCGTTTTCGTCATTTGTTATCGAATCGACTTAAAGCCAGATCGTCACATTAGCCGCTCTTCTCTCTGCAACGGTTGTACTTATCGTCTGCAAAGCAATGTCGCGTGATGCGGTATGCAGAGACGCTAAAAGCACCATAGTAGAACACATATGATACTTCTAAGTTGATGTAATAGCCAGTAAGAAGTAGTACAATTCAAGTTTTAGGTATCGATTATTGACTTTTTAGCTGGCTTTGGTGCCTTGGACATGAGCTAGGACCTTAAGATTCAGCATGAAAGGAGGACTAGCAGCCGAGTGGCACGGGAGAATGTGAAAAGTGTTCATATGTAGTAAAAACCTGAGAAATCCGTCCGTTTTCGTCATTTGTTATCGAATCGACTTAAAGCCAGATCGTCACATTGACCGCTCTTCTCTCTGAAACGGTTGTACTTATCGTCTGCAAAGCTATGTCGCGTGTTGCGGTATGCGGGGACACTAAAAGCACCATAGTAGAACACAGATGAAGCTTCTAAGTTGATGTAATAGCCAGTAAGAAGTAGTACAATTCAAGTTATAAGTATCAATTATTGACTTCTTTGCTGGCTTTTGTGCCTTGGATATGAGCTAGGACCTTAAGATTCTGCATGAAAGGAGGACTAGCAGCCGAGTTGTACAGGAGAATGTGAAAAGTTTTCATATGTAGTAAAAACCTAGAAATACGTCCGTTTTCTTCATTTGTTATCGAATCGACTTAAAGCCAGATCGTCACATTGGCCGCATTTCTGTCTGAAACGGTTGCACTTATCGTCTTCAAAGCAATGTCGCGTGCTGCGGTATGCGGAGACACTAAAAGCACCATAGTAGAACACAGATGAAGCTTCTAAGTTGATGTAATAGGCAGTAAGAAGTAGTACAATTTAAGTTTTAGGTACTGGTTATTGACTTCTTAGCTGGCTTTGGTGCCTTGGACATGAGCTAGGACCTTAAGATTCGGCATGAAATTGTGACTAGCAGCCGAGTTCACGGGAGAATGTGAAAAGTGTTCATATGTAGTAAAAACCTGAGAAATCCGTCCGTTTTCGTCAATTGTTATCGAATCGACTTAAAGCCAGATCGTCACATTGGCCGCTCTTCTCTCTGAAACGGTTGTACTTATCATCTGCAAAGCTATGTCGCGTGCTGCGGTATTCGGGGACACTAAAATCACCATAGTAGAACACAGATGAAGCTTCTAAGTTGATGTAATAGCCAGTAAGAAGTAGTACAATTCAAGTTTTAGGTATCGATTATTGACTTCT
Source organism: Schistocerca gregaria (assembly GCF_023897955.1). Taxonomy (NCBI): domain Eukaryota; kingdom Metazoa; phylum Arthropoda; class Insecta; order Orthoptera; family Acrididae; genus Schistocerca; species Schistocerca gregaria. The sequence continues at coordinate 30,374 of NW_026062072.1, read as the reverse complement.
TTGCTGGCTTTCGTGCCTTGGACATGAGCTAGGTCCTTAAGATTCTGCATGAAAGGAGGACTAGCAGCCGAGTTGCACGGGAGAATGTGAAAAGTGTTCATATGTAGTAAAAACCAGAGAAATCCATCCGTTTTCGTCATTTGCTATCGAATCGACTTAAAGCCAGATCGTCACATTGGCCGTTCTTCTCTGTGAAACGGTTGTACCTATCGTCTGCAAAGCTATGTCGCGTACTGCGGCATGCGGAGACACTAAAAGCACCATAGTAGAACACAGATGAAGCTTCTATGTTGATGTAATAGCCAGTAAGAAGTAGAATAATTAAAGTTTTAGGTATCGATTATTGACTTTTTAGCTGGCTTTGGTGCCTTGGACATGAGCTAAGACCTTAAGATTCTGCATGAAAGGGGGACTAGCAGCCGAGTTGTACAGGAGAATGTGAAAAGTGTTCATATGTAGTAAAAACCTGACAAATCCGTCCGTTTTCGTCATTTGTTATAGAATCGACTTAAAGCCAGATCGTCACATTGGCCGCTCTTCTCTCTGAAACGGTTGTACTTATCGTCTGCAAAGCTATGTCGCGTGCTGCGGTATGCGGAGACACTAAAAGCACAATAGTAGAACACAGATGAAGCTTCTACGTTGATGTAATAGCCAGTAAGAAGTAGTACAATTCAAGTTTTAAGCATTGATTATTGACTTTTTAGCTGGCTTTGGTGCCTTGGACATGAGCTAGGACCTTAACATTCTGCATGAAAGGAGGACTAGCAGCCGAGTTGCACGGGAGAATTTGTAAAGTGTTCATATGTAGTAAAAACCTGAGAAATCCGTCCGTTTTCGTCATTTGTTATCGAATCGACTTAAAGCCAGATCGTCACATTTGCCGCTCTTCTCTCTGCAACGGTTGTACTTATCGTCTGCAAAGCTATGTCGCGTGCTGCGGTATGCAGAGACACTAAAAGCACCATAGTAGAACACCGATGATACTTCTAAGTTGATGTAATAGCCAGTAAGAAGTAGTACAATTCAAGTTTTAGGTATCGATTATTGACTTTTTAGCTGGCTTTGGTGCCTTGGACATGAGCTAGGACCTTAAGATTCTGCATGAAAGGGGGACTAGCAGCCGAGTTGCACGGGAGAATGTGGAAAGTGTATATATGTAGTAAAAACCTGTGAAATACGTCCGTTTTCGTCATTTGTTATCGAATCGACTTAAAGCCAGATCGTCACATTGGCCGCTCTTCTCTCTGCAACGGTTGTACTTATCGTCTGCAAAGATACGTCGCGTGCGGCGGTATGCAGAGACACTAAAAACACCATAGTAAAACACAGATGAAGCTTCTAAGTTGATGTAATAGCCAGTAAGAAGTAGTGCAATTCAAGTTTTAGGTATCGATTATTGACTTTTTAGCTTGCTTTGGTGGCTTGGACATGAGCTAGGACCTTAAGATTCTGCATGAAAGGAGGACTAGCAGCCGAGTTGCACGGGAGAATGTGAAAAGTGTTCATATGTAGTAAAAACCTGAGAAATCCGTCCGTTTTCGTCATTTGTTATCGAATCGACTTAAAGACAGATCGTCACATTGGCCGGTCTTCTCTCTGAAACGGTTGTACTTATCGTCTACAAAACTATGTCGCGTGCTGCGGTATGCGGAGAAACTAAAAGCACCTTAGTAAAACACAGAAGAAGCTTTTAAGTTGATGTAATAGCCAGTAAGAAGTAGTACAATTTAAGTTTTAGTCATTGATTATTGACTTTCTAGCTGGCTTTGGTGACTTATACATTAGCTAGGACCTTAGGATTCTGCATGAAATTAGGACTAGCAGCCGAGTTGCACGGGAGAATGTGAAAAGTTTTCATATGTAATAAAAACCCGAGAAATCCGTCCGTTTTCGTCATTTGTTGACGAATCCACTTAAAGCCAGATCGTCACATTGGCCGCTCTTCTCTCTGAAACGGTTGTTCTTATCGTCTGCAAAGCTATGTCGCGAGCTGCGGTATGCGGGGACACTAAAAGCACCATAGTAGAACACAGATGAAGCTTTTAAGTTGATGTAATAGCCAGTAAGAAGTAGTACAACTCAAGTTTTAGGTATCGATTGTTGACTTTTTAGCTGGCTTTGGTGCCTTGGACACGAGCTAGGACCTTAAGATTCTGCATGAAAAGAGGACTAGCTGCCGAGTTGCACGGGAGAATGTGAGAAGTGTTCATATGTAGTAAAAACCTGAGAAATCCGTCCGTTTTCGTCATTTGTTATCGAATCGACTTAAAGCCAGATCGTCACATTAGCCGCTCTTCTCTCTGCAACGGTTGTACTTATCGTCTGCAAAGCTATGTCTCGTGATGCGGTATGCAGAGACACTAAAAGCACCATAGTAGAACACATATGATACTTCTAAGTTGATGTAATAGCCAGTAAGAAGCAGTACAATTCAAGTTTTAGGTATCGATTATTGACTTTTTAGCTGGCTTTGGTGCCTTGGACATGAGCTAGGACCTTAAGATTCAGCATGAAAGGAGGACTAGCAGCCGAGTGGCACGGGAGAATGTGAAAAGTGTTCATATGTAGTAAAAACCTGAGAAATCCGTCCGTTTTCGTCATTTGTTATCGAATCGACTTAAAGCCAGATCGTCACATTGGCCGCTCTTCTCTCTGAAACGGTTGTACTTATCGTCTGCAAAGCTATGTCGCGTGTTGCGGTATGCGGGGACACTAAAAGCACCATAGTAGAACACAGATGAAGCTTCTAAGTTGATGTAATAGCCAGTAAGAAGTAGTACAATTCAAGTTATAAGTATCAATTATTGACTTCTTTGCTGGCTTTTGTGCCTTGGATATGAGCTAGGACCTTAAGATTCTGCATGAAAGGAGGACTAGCAGCCGAGTTGTACAGGAGAATGTGAAAAGTGTTCATATGTAGTAAAAACCTAGAAATCCGTCCGTTTTCTTCATTTGTTATCGAATCGACTTAAAGCCAGATCGTCACATTGGCCGCATTTCTGTCTGAAACGGTTGCACTTATCGTCTTCAAAGCAATGTCGCGTGCTGCGGTATTCGGAGACACTAAAAGCACCATAGTAGAACACAGATGAAGCTTCTAAGTTGATGTAATAGGCAGTAAGAAGTAGTACAATTTAAGTTTTAGGTACTGGTTATTGACTTCTTAGCTGGCTTTGGTGCCTTGGACATGAGCTAGGACCTTAAGATTCGGCATGAAATTGTGACTAGCAGCCGAGTTCACGGGAGAATGTGAAAAGTGTTCATATGTAGTAAAAACCTGAGAAATCCGTCCGTTTTCGTCAATTGTTATCGAATCGACTTAAAGCCAGATCGTCACATTGGCCGCTCTTCTATCTGAAACGGTTGTACTTATCGTCTGCAAAGCTATGTCGCGTGCTGCGGTATTCGGGGACACTAAAATCACCATAGTAGAACACAGATGAAGCTTCTAAGTTGATGTAATAGCCAGTAAGAAGTAGTACAATTCAAGTTTTAGGTATCGATTATTGTCTTTTTAGCAGGTTTTGGTTCATTGGACATGGGCTAGGACCTTAAGATTTTGCTTGAAAGTAGGACTTGCAGCCTCGTTGCATGGGTGAATGTGAAAAGTGTTAACATGTAACAAAAACCAGAGAAATCCGTCCGTTTTCGTCATTTGTTATCGAATCAACTTAAAGCCAGATCGTCACATTGGTCGCTCTTCTCTCTGAAACGGTTACATTTATCGCCTGCAAATCTAAGTCGCTTGCTGCGGTATGCAGAGACACTAAAAGCACCATAGTAGAACACACATGAACCTTCTAAGTTGATGTAATAGCCAGTAGGAAGTAGTACAATTCAAGTTTTAGTTATCGATTAATGACTTTTTACCCTTCTTTGGTGCCTTCGACATGATCTAGGACCTTAAGAATTAGCATGAAAGGAGAACTGGCAGCCGCATTGCACGGCAGAATGTGAATAGTATGCCTTTGGCATGAGCTACGACCTTAAGATTTTGCGTGAAAGGAGGACTAGCAGCCGCGTTCCACGGGCGAATGTGAAAAGTGTTCATATGTAGTAAAAAACTGTGAAATCCATCCGTTTTCGTCATTTGTTATCGAATCGATTTAAAGCCAGATCGTCACATTGGCCTCTCTTCTCTCTGAAACCGTTACATTTATCGTCTGCAAAGCTATGTCGCGTGCTGCGGTATGCGGAGACACTAAAAGCACCATAGTAGAACACAGAACAAGCTTCTAAGTTGATGTAATAGCCCGTAAGATGTTGTACAATTCGAGTTTTAGTTATCGATTATTGTCTTTTTACCATTCTTTGGTGCCTTGGACATGAGCTAGGACCTTAAGATTTTACATGAAAGGAGGACCAGCAGCCGCGTTGCACGGGAGAATGTGAAAAGTGTTCATATGTAGTATAAACCAGAGAAATCCGTCCGTTTTCGTCATTTGTTATAGAATCGACTTAAAGCAAGATCGTCACATTCGCCGCTCTCCTCTATGAAACGGTTACATTTATCGTCTGCAAAGCTATGTCGCGTGCTGTGGTATGCAGAGACACTAAAAGCACCATAGTAGAACAAAGATTAAGCTTCTAAGTTGATGTAATAGCCAGTAAGAAGTAGTGCAATTCTAGTTTTAGTTACCGATTACTGACTTTTTACCCTTCTTTGGTCCCTTGGACAAGACCAAGGACCCTAAGATTTTGCATGAAATTGGGAGTCGCAGCCGCGTTGCTCGGGAGAATGTGTAAAAGTGTTCAGATGTAGTAAAAACCTGAGAAAACCGTCCGTTTTCGTCATTTGCTATCGATTCGACTTAATGTCAGGTCGTCATATTGGCCACTCTTCTCTCTCACACGGTTACATTTATCGTCTGCATAGCTATTTCGCGCGCTGTGGTATGCAGAGACACTAAAAGCACAATAGTAGAACACAGCTGAATCTTCAAATTTCATGTAATAGCCAGTAAGAAGTAGTAAAATTCAAGATTTAGTTATCGATTATTGTCTTTTTAGCAGGTTTTGGTGCCTTGGACATGGGCTAGGACCTTAAGATTTTGCATGAAAGTAGGACTAGCAGCCGCGTTGCATGGGTGAATGTGAAAAGTGTTCATATCTAGTAAAAACCAGAGAAATCCGTCCGTTTCGTCATTTGTTATCGAATCGATTTAAAGTCAGATCGTCACATCCGCCGCCCTTCTCTCTGATACTGTTACATTTATCGTCTGCATAGCTATGTCGCGCGCTGCGGTATGCAGAGACACTAAAAGCACCATAGTAGAACACAGCTGAATCTTCAAATTTGATGTAGTAGCCAGTAAGAAGTAGTAAAATTCAAGTTTTAGTTATCGATTATTGTCTTTTTAGCAGGTTTTGGTGCCTTGGACATGGGCTAGGACCTTAAGATTTTGCATGAAAATAGCACTAGCAGCCGAGTTGCATGGGTAAATGTGAAAAGTGTTCATATGTAGTAAAAACCAGAGAAATCCGTCCGTTTCGTCATTTGTTATCGAATCGACTTAAAGTCAGATCGTCACATCGGCCGCTCTTCTCTCTGATACGGTTACATTAATCGTCTGCATAGCTATGTCGCGCGCTGCGGTATGCAGAGACACTAAAAGCACCATAGTAGAACACAGCTGAATCTTCCAATTTGATGTAATAGCCAGTAAGAAGTAGTAAAATTCAAGTTTTAGTTATCGATTATTGTCTTTTGACAGGTTTTGGTGCCTTGGACATGGGCTAGGACCTTAAGATGTTGCATGAAAGTAGGACTAGCAGCCGCGTTGCATGGGTGAATGTGAAAAGTGTTCATATGTAGTAAAAACCAGAGAAATCTGTCCGTTTTCGTCATTTGTTATCGAATCGACTTAAAGCCAGATCGTCACATTGGTCGCTCTTCTCTCTGAAACTGTTACATTTATCGCCTGCAAAGCTACGCCGCTTGCTGCGGTATGCGGAGACACTAAAACCACCATGGTAGAACACAGATGAAGTTTCCAAGTTGATGTAAAAGCCAGTAAGAAGTAGTACAATTCTAGTTTAGTTATCGATTATTGACTTTTTACCCTTCTTTGGTGTCTTGGACATGAGCTAGTACCTTAAGATTTTTCCAGAAGGGGGGACTAGCAGCCGCGTTGCACGGGAGAATGTGAGAAGTGTTCATATGTAGTATAAACCAGAGAAATCCGTCCGTTTTCGTCATTTGCTATAGAATCGACTTAAAGCCAGATCGTAACATTAGCCGCTCTTCTCTCTGAAACAGTTACATTTATCGTCTGCATAGCTATGTCGCGTGCTGCGGTATGCGGAGGCACTAAAAGCGCCATAGTAGAACACAGGTGAAGCTTCTATGATGATGTAATTGCCAGTAAGATTTAGTACAATTAAAGTTTTAATTATCGATTATTGACATATTACCATTCTTTGGTGCCTTGGACGTGAGCTAGGTCCCAAAGATTTTGCATGAAAGGAAGACCAGCAGCCGCGTTGCACGGGAGAATTTGTAAAGTGTTCATATGTAGTAAAAACCTGAGAAATCCGTCCGTTTTCGTCATTTGTTATCGAATCGACTTAAAGCCAGATCGTCACATTGGCCGCTCTTCTCTCTGAAACGCTTACATTTATCGTCTGCAAAGCTATGTCGCGTGTTACGGTATGCAGAGACACTAAAAGCACCATAGTAGAACACAGATGAAGCTTCTACGTTGATGTAATAGCCAGTAAGAAGTAGTACAATTCAAGTTTTAGGCATTGATTATTGACTTTATAGCTGGCTTTGGTGCCTTGGACATGAGCTAGGACCTTAACATTCTGCATGAAAGGAGGACTAGCAGCCGAGTTGCACGGAAGAATTTGTAAAGTGTTCATATGTAGTAAAAACCTGAGAAATCCGTCCGTTTTCGTCATTTGTTATCGAATCGACTTAAAGCCAGATCGTCACATTTGCCGCTCTTCTCTCTGCAACGGTTGTACTTATCGTCTGCAAAGCTATGTCGCGTGCTGCGGTATGCAGAGACACTAAAAGCACCATAGTAGAACACCGATGATACTTCTAAGTTGATGTAATAGCCAGTAAGAAGTAGTACAATTCAAGTTTTAGGTATCGATTATTGACTTTTTAGCTGGCTTTGGTGCCTTGGACATGAGCTAGGACCTTAAGATTCTGCATGAAAGGAGGACTAGCAGCCGAGTATCACGGGAGAATGTGAAAAGTGTTCATATGTAGTAAAAACCTGAGAAATCCGTCCGTTTTCGTCATTTGTTATCGAATCGACTTAAAGCCAGATCGTCACATTGGCCGCTCTTCTCTCTGAAACGGTTGTACTTATCGCCTGCAAAGCTATGTCGCGTGCTGCGGTATGCGGAGACATTGAAAGCACCATAGTAGAACACAGATGAAGCTTCTACGTTGATGTAATAGCCAGTAAGAAGTAGTACAATTCAAGTTTTAGGCATTGATTATTAACTTTTTAGCTGGCTTTGGTGCCTTGGACCTGAGCTAAGACCTTAAGATTATGCATGAAATGTGGACTAGCAGCCGAGTTGTACAGGAGAGTGTGAAAAGTGTTCATATGTAGTAAAAACCTGAGAAATCCGTCCGTTTTCGTCATTTGTTATCGAATCGACTTAAACCCAGATCGTCACATTGGGCGCTCTTCTCTCTGAAACGGTTGTACTTATCGTCTGCAAAGCTATGTCACGTGCTGCGGTATGCGGAGACACTAAACGCACCATAGTAGAACACAGATGAAGCTTCTAAGTTGATATAATAGCCAGTAAGAAGTAGTACAATTCAAGTTTTAGTTATGGATTATTGACTTTTTACCCTTCTTTGGTTTCTTGGACATGAGCTAGGAACTTAAGATTTTGCATGAAAGGAGGATTAGCGGCCGCGTTGCACGGGGGAATGTTAAAAGTATTCATATGTAGTAAAAACCTGAGAAATCCGTCCGTTTTCGTCATTTGTTATCGAATCGACTTGAAGCCAGATCGTCACATTGGCCGTACATCAGTCTGAAACGGTTACATTTATCGTCTGCAAAGCTATGTCGCGTGCTGCGGTATGCGGAGACACTAAAAATACCATAGTAGAACATAGATGAAGCTTCTAAGTTGATGAAATAGCCATTAAGAAGTAGTACAATTCAAATTTTAGGTATCGATTATTGACTTTTTAGCCGGCTTCGGTGCCTTGGCAATGAATTTGGACCATACGATTTTGCATGAATGGAGGACTAGCAGCCGCCTTTTACGGGAGACTGTGGAAAGTGTTCATTAGTAGTAAAAACCTGAGAAATGCGTCCGTTTTCGTCATTTGTTATTGAACCGACTTAAAGCCAGATCGTCACATTGGCCGTTCTTTGCTCTGAATCTGTTACATTTATCGTCTGCAAAGCTATGTCGGGTACTGTGGCATTAGGAGACACAAAAAGCATAATAGTAGACCACAGAAGAAGCTTCTAAGTTGATGTAATAGCCAGTAAGAAACAGTACAATTCAAGTTTTAGCTATCGATTACTGATTTTTTACCCTTCTTTGGTGCCTTGGACATGAGCTAGGAACTTAAGACTTTGCATGAGAGGAGGACTAGCAGCCGCGTTGCACGGGAGAATGTGAAAAGTGTTCATATGTAGTAAAAACCTGAGAAATTCGTCCGTTTTCGTCATTTGTTATCGAATCGACTTAAAGCCAGATCGTCACATTGGCCGCTCTTCTCTCTGAAACGGTTGTACTTATCGTCTGCAAAGCTATGTCACGTGCTGCGGTATGCGGAGACACTAAAAGCACCATAGTAGAACACAGATGAAGCTTCTATGTTGATGTAATAGCCAGTAAGAAGTAGTACAATCCAAGTTTTAGGTATCGATTATTGACTTTTTAGCTGGCTTTGATGCAATGGACATGAGCTAGGACCTTAAGATTCTGCATGAAAGGAGGACTAGCAGCCGCGTTGCACGGGAGAATGTGAAAAGTGTTCATATGTAGTGAAAACCTGAGAAATCCGTCCGTTTTCGTGATTTGTTATCGAATCGACTTATAGCCAGATCGTCACATTGGCCGCTCTTCTCTCTCAAGCGGTTACATTTATCGTCTGCAAAGCTATTTCGCGTGATGCGGTATGTGGAGACACTAAAAGCTCCATAGTAGAACAGAGGTGAATCTTCTAAGTTGATGTAGTAGCCAGTAACAAGTAGTACAATTCAAGTTTTAGTTATGGATTATTGACTATTTAGCCGGCTTTTGTGCCTTGAACATGAGCTAGGACTTTAAGATTTTGCATGAATGCAGGACTAGAAGCCGCGTTGGATGGGAGAATGTGAAAAATGTTCATATGTAGAAAAAACCTTAGAAATCCGTCTGTTTTCGTCATTTGTTGTCGAATCGACTTAGTGCCAGATCGTCACATTGGTCGCTCTTCTCTCTGAAACGGTTACATTTGTCATCGGCAAAGCTATGTCGCGTGCTGCGGTACGCGGAGACACTAAAAGCTCCATAGTAGAACACAGATGAAGCTTCTAAGTTGATGTAATAGCGAGTAAGAAGTAGTGCGATTCAAGTTTTAGTTATCGATTATTGACTTTTAACCCTTCTTCGGTGCCTTGGACATGAGATAGGACCTTAAGATTTTGCATGAAAGAAGGACTAGCAGCCGCGTTGCATGGGAGAATGTGAAAGTGTTCATATGTAGTAAAAACCTGAGAAATCCGTCCGTTTTTGTCATTTGTCATCGAATCGACTTAAAGCCAGATCGTCACATTGGCCGCTCTTCTCTGTGAAACGGTTACATTTATCATCTGCAAAGCTATGTCGCGTGCTGCGGAATGCGGAGACACTAAAAGCTCCATAGTAGAACACAGATGAAGCTTCTAAGTTGATATAATAGTCAGTATTAAGTTTTACAATTCAAGTTTTAGTTATCCATTATTGACTTTTCACCCTTCTTTGGCGTCTTGCACATGACCTAGTACCTTAACATTTTGCATGAAAGTAGGACTAGCAGCCGCGTTGCACGGGATAATGTGAAAAGTGTTCATATGTAGTATAAACCTGAGAAATCCGTCCGTTTTCGTCATTTGTTATCGAATCGACTTAAAGCCAGATAGTCATATTGGCCGCTATTCTCTCTGAAACGATTACATTTATCGTCTGGAAAGCTATGTCGCGTGCTGCAATATGCAGTGAAACTAAAAGCGCCATAGTAGAACACAGATGAAGCTTCTAAGTTGATGTAATAGGCAGTAAGAAGTAGTACAATTCAAGTTTTAGTTATCGATTATTGAATTTTTAGACGGCTTTGGTGCATGGGACATCAGCTAATACCTTAAGATTTTGCATGAAGGGAGGTCTTGCAGCCGCGTTGCAGGGGGGAATGTGAAAAGTCTTCATATGTAGGGAAAACCTGAGAAATCCGCTCGTTTTCGTCACTTGCTGTCAAATCGACGTAATGCCAGATGGTCACAATGGCCGCTCTTCTCTCTGAAACAGTTCCATTTATCGTTTGCAAAGCTATGTCGCGGCTGCGGTATGCAGAGACACTAAAAGCATCATAATAGAACACAGAAGAAGCTTCGAAGTTGATTTAATAGCCAGTTAGAATCAGTGCAATGAAAGTTTTAGTTATCGATTATTGACTTTTTACCTATCTTTGGTGCCTTGGACATGAGCTAGGACCTTAAGATTTTGCATGGAAGGAGGTCTAGCAGCCGCTTTATACGGGAGAATGTGAAAAGTGTTCATATGTAGTGAAAACCTGAAAAATTCCACCGTTTTCGGCATTTGCTATCAAAACGACTTAATGCCAGATCGTCATAATGGCCGCTCTTCTCTCTGAAACGTTTACATTTATCGTGTGCAAAGCAATGTCGCGTGCTGCGGTATGCGGATACACTAAAAGCATCATAATAGAACACAGAAGAAGCTTCTAGGTTGATGTGATAGCAATTACGATGCAGGGCAATTTAAGTTTTAGTTATCGATTACTGACTTTTTAGACGGCATTGCTGCCTTGGACATGAGCTAGCACCTACATTTTTTGTATGAAGGGAGGCCTAGCGGCCACGTTGCATGGGAGAATGTGAAAATTGTTCATATGTATTGAAACCTGAAAAATCTGCCCGTTTTCGCCATTTGCTAACGAATCGACTTAATGCCAGATCGTCATATTTGCCACTCTTCTCTCTGACACGGTTACATTTATCGCGGGCAATGCTATGTCGCGTGCTGTGGTATGCAGAGACACTAAAAGCACCATAGTAGAACAAAGATTAAGCTTCTAAGTTGATGTAATAGCCAGTAAGAAGTAGTGCAATTCTAGTTTTAGTTACCGATTACTGACTTTTTACCCTTCTTTGGTGCCTTGGACAAGACCTAGGACCCTAAGATTTTGCATGAAATTGGGAGTCGCAGCCGCGTTGCACGGGAGAATGTGTAAAAGTGTTCAGATGTAGTAAAAACCTGAGAAATCCGTCCGTTTTCGTCATTTGCTATCGATTCGACTTAATGTCAGGTCGTCATATTGGCCACTCTTCTCTCTCACACGGTTACATTTATCGTCTGCATAGCTATTTCGCGCGCTGTGGTATGCAGAGACACTAAAAGCACAATAGTAGAACACAGCTGAATCTTCAAATTTCATGTAATAGCCAGTAAGAAGTAGTAAAATTCAAGATTTAGTTATCGATTATTGTCTTTTTAGCAGGTTTTGGTGCCTTGGACATGGGCTAGGACCTTAAGATTTTGCATGAAAGTAGGACTAGCAGCCGCGTTGCATGGGTGAATGTGAAAAGTGTTCATATCTAGTAAAAACCAGAGAAATCCGTCCGTTTCGTCATTTGTTATCGAATCGATTTAAAGTCAGATCGTCACATCCGCCGCCCTTCTCTCTGATACTGTTACATTTATCGTCTGCATAGCTATGTCGCGCGCTGCGGTATGCAGAGACACTAAAAGCACCATAGTAGAACACAGCTGAATCTTCAAATTTGATGTAGTAGCCAGTAAGAAGTAGTAAAATTCAAGTTTTAGTTATCGATTATTGTCTTTTTAGCAGGTTTTGGTGCCTTGGACATGGGCTAGGACCTTAAGATGTTGCATGAAAGTAGGACTAGCAGCCGCGTTGCATGGGTGAATGTGAAAAGTGTTCATATGTAGTAAAAACCAGAGAAATCTGTCCGTTTTCGTCATTTGTTATCGAATCGACTTAAAGCCAGATCGTCACATTGGTCGCTCTTCTCTCTGAAACTGTTACATTTATCGCCTGCAAAGCTACGCCGCTTGCTGCGGTATGCGGAGACACTAAAACCACCATGGTAGAACACAGATGAAGTTTCCAAGTTGATGTAAAAGCCAGTAAGAAGTAGTACAATTCTAGTTTAGTTATCGATTATTGACTTTTTACCCTTCTTTGGTGTCTTGGACATGAGCTAGTACCTTAAGATTTTTCCAGAAGGGGGGACTAGCAGCCGCGTTGCACGGGAGAATGTGAGAAGTGTTCATATGTAGTATAAACCAGAGAAATCCGTCCGTTTTCGTCATTTGTTATCGAATCGACTTAAAGCCAGATCGTCACATTGGCCGCTCTTCTCTCTGAAACGCTTACATTTATCGTCTGCAAAGCTATGTCGCGTGTTACGGTATGCAGAGACACTAAAAGCACCATAGTAGAACACAGATGAAGCTTCAAAGTTGATGTAATAGCACGTAAGAAGTAGTACAATTCAAGTTTTATATATCGATTATTGACTCTTTACCATTCTTTGGTGCCTTGGACATGAGGTAGGACCTTAAGTTTATGCATGAAAGGAGAACTAGAAGCCGCGTTTCACGGGAGGATGTGAAAAGTGTTCATATGTAGTATAAAGAAGAGAAATCCGTAAGTTTTCGTCATTTGTTATAGAATCGACTTAAAGCCAGATCGTAATATTAGCCGCCCTTCTCTGTGAAACGGTTACATTTATCGTCTACAAAGCTATGTCGCGTGCTGCGGTATGTGGAGGCACTAAAAGCGCCATAGTAGAACACAGATGAAGCTTCTATGATGATCTAATAGCCAGTAAGTTTTAGTACAATTCAAGTTTTAGTTATCGATTATTTACCTTTTACCCTACTTTGGTGCCTTGCACTTGAGCTAGGAACTTAAGATTTTGCATGAAAGGAGGACTACCAGCCGCGTTTCAAGGGAGAAGGGAGAGTGTGAAAAGTGTTCATATGTAGTAAAAACCTGAGAAATCCGTCCATTTTCGTCTTTTGTTATCGAATCGACTTAAAGCCAGATCGTCACATTGGCCGCTCTAATCTCTGAAACGGTTGTTCTTATCGTCTGAAAGCTATGTCGCGTGCTGCGGTATGCGGAGACACTAAAAGCACCATAGTAGAACACAGCTGAAGCTTCAAATTTGATGTAATAGCCAGTAAGAAGTAGTAAAATTCAAGTTTTAGTTATCGATTATTGTCTTTTTAGCAGGTTTTGGTTCATTGGACATGGGCTAGGACCTTAAGATTTTGCTTGAAAGTAGGACTTGCAGCCTCGTTGCATGGGTGAATGTGAAAAGTGTTAACATGTAACAAAAACCAGAGAAATCCGTCCGTTTTCGTCATTTGTTATCGAATCAACTTAAAGCCAGATCGTCACATTGGTCGCTCTTCTCTCTGAAACGGTTACATTTATCGCCTGCAAATCTACGTCACTTGCTGCGGTATGCAGAGACACTAAAAGCACCATAGTAGAACACACATGAACCTGCTAAGTTGATGTAATAGCCAGTAGGAAGTAGTACAATTCAAGTTTTAGTTATCGATTAATGACTTTTTACCCTTCTTTGGTGCCTTCGACATGATCTAGGACCTTAAGAATTAGCATGAAAGGAGAACTGGCAGCCGCATTGCACGGCAGAATGTGAATAGTATTCATATGTAGTAAAAACCTGAGAAATCGGTCCGTTATCGTCATTTGTTATCGAATCGACTTAAAGCCAGATCGTCAAATTGGCCGCTCTTCTCTCTGAAACGGTTACATTTATCGTCTGCAAAGCTATGTCGCGTGCTGCGGTATGCCGAGACACTAAAAGCACCATAGTAGAAAACAGATGAAGCTTCTAAGATGATTTAATAGCCAGTAAGTATCAGTACAAATCAAATTTTAGTTATCGATTATTGACTTTTTACCCTTCTTTGGTGCCGTGGACATGAGCTAGGGCTTCCAGTTATTGCATGAAAGGAGGACCAGTAGCTGCGTTATACGGGAGAATGTGAAAAGTGTTCATATATAGTAAAAAACCAGAGAAATCCGTCCGTTTTCGTCTTTGTTATCGAATCGACTTAAAGCCAGATCGTCACATTTGAAGCTCATCTCTCTGAAACGGTTACATATATCGTCTGCAAAGCTATGTCGCGTGCTGCGATATGCGGAAACACTTAAAGCACCATAGTAGAACACAGATGAAGCATCTAAGATGATGTAATAGCCAGTAAGAAGTAGTACAATTCAAGTTTAGTTACCGATTATTGACTTTTTACCCACATTTGGTGCCTTGTACATGAGCTAGGACATTAAGATTTTGCTTGAGAGGAGCACTAGCAGCCGCGTTGCACAGGAGAATGTGAAAAGTGTTAATATGTACTAAAAACCTGAGAAATCCGTCCGCTTTCGTCATTTGTTATCGAATCGACTTAAAGCCAGATCGTCACATTGGCCGCTCATCTCTCTGAAACGCTTACATTTATCGTCTGCAAAGCTATGTCGCGTGCTGCGGTATGCGGATACACTAAAAGCACCATAGTAGAACACAGATGAAGCTTCTAAGTTGATGTAATAGCCAGTTAGAAGAAGTAAAATTCAAGTTTTAGTTATCGATTATTGACTTATTACCATTCTTTGGTGCCTTGGACATGAGGTAGGACCTTAAGCTTTTACATGAAAGGAGGACTAGCAGCCGAGTTGCACGGGAGAATGTGAAAAGTGTTCATATGTAGTAAAAACCTGAGAAATCCGTCCGTTTTCGTCATTTGTTATCGAATCGACTTAAAGCCATATCGTCACATTGGCCGCTCTTCTCTTTAAAACGGTTAAATTTATCACCTGCAAAGCTATGGCAAGTGCTGCGGTATGCGGAGACTCTCAAAGCACCATAGTAGAACACAGATGAAGCTTCTAAGTTGATGTAATAGCCAGTAAGAAGTCGTACAATTCAAGTTTTAGTTACCGATTGTTGACTTTTTACCCTTCTTTGGTGCCTAGGACGTGAGCTAGGTCCAAAAGATTTTGCATGAAAGGAAGAATAGCAGCTGCGTTGCACGGGAGAATGTGAAAAGTGTTCAGATGTAGTAAAAACCTGTGAAATCCGTCCGTTTTCGTCATTTGTTATCGAATCGACTTAAAGCCATATCGTCACACTGGCCGCTCTTCTCTCTGAAACGGTTACATTTATCGCCTGAAAAGCTATGTCGCGTGCTACTGTATGCGGAGACACTAAAAGCAACATAGTAGAAAACACATGAAGCTTCTACGTTGATGTAATAGGCAGTAAGAAGTAGTACAATTCAAGTTTTAATTATCGATTTTCTACTTTTTACCATTCTTTGGTGCCTTGGACATAAGCTAGGACCTTAAGATTTTACATGAAAGGAGGGCCAGCAGCCGCGTTGCACGGGAGAATGTGAAATTTTTCATATGTAGTAAAAACCTGAGAAATCCGTCCGATTTCGTCATTTGTTATCGAATCGACTTAAAGCCATATCGTCACATTGGCCGCTCTTCTCTCTGAAACGGTTATGTTTAACAGCTGCAAAGCTATGTCAAGTGCTGTGGTATGCGGAAACACTAAAAGCACCATAGTAGAACAAAGATGATACTTCTAAGTTGATGTAGTAGCCAGTACGAAGCAGTGCAATTCAAGTTTTAGTTATCGATTATTGAATTTTTAGACGGCTTTGGTGCATGGGACATCAGCTAATACCTTAAGATTTTGCATGAAGGGAGGTCTTGCAGCCGCGTTGCAGGGGGGAATGTGAAAAGTCTTCATATGTAGGGAAAACCTGAGAAATCCGCTCGTATTCGTCACTTGCTGTCAAATCGACGTTATGCCAGATGGTCACAATGGCCGCTCTTCTCTCTGAAACAGTTCCATTTATCGTTTGCAAAGCTATGCCGCGTGCTGCGGTATGCAGAGACACTAAAAGCATCATAATAGAACACAGAAGAAGCTTCGAAGTTGATTTAATAGCCAGTTAGAAGCAGTGCAATGAAAGTTTTAGTTATCGATTATTGTCTTTTTACCATTCTTTGGTGCCTTGGACATGAGCTAGGACCTTAAGATTTTGCATGGAAGGAGGTCTAGCAGCCGCTTTATACGGGAGAATGTGAAAAGTGTTCATATGTAGTGAAAACCTGAAAAATTCCACCGTTTTCGGCATTTGCTATCAAAACGACTTAATGCCAGATCGTCATAATGGCCGCTCTTCTCTCTGAAACGTTTACATTTATCGTGTGCAAAGCAATGTCGCGTGCTGCGGTATGCGGATACACTAAAAGCATCATAATAGAACACAGAAGAAGCTTCTAGGTTGATGTGATAGCAATTACGATGCAGGGCTATTTAAGTTTTAGCTATCGATTACTGACTTTTTAGACGGCATTGCTGCCTTGGACATGAGCTAGCACCTACATTTTTTGCATGAAGGGAGGCCTAGCGGCCACGTTGCATGGGAGAATGTGAAAATTGTTCATATGTATTGAAACCTGAAAAATCTGCCCGTTTTCGCCATTTGCTAACGAATCGACTTAATGCCAGATCGTCATATTTGCCACTCTTCTCTCTGACACGGTTACATTTATCGCGGGCAATGCTATGTCGCGTGCTTTGGAATGCCTACACACTAAAAGCACCATAACAGAACACAGAAGAAGCTTCGAAGTTGGTGTAATAGCCAGTTAGAAGCAGTACAATGAAAGTTTTAGTTATCGATTATTGACTTTGTAGCTAGCTTTGGTGTCTTGGAGATGAGCTAGGACCTTATGATTGTGCATGGAAGAAGGTCCAGCTGCCGCGTTATACGGGAGAATCTGAAAATTGTTCATAAGTAGTAAAAACCTGAGAAATCCGCCAGTTTTCGACACTTTCTATCGAATCTGCTTAAATCCAGATCGTCACATTGGCCGCTCTTCTCTCTGAAACGCATACATTAATCGTCTGCAAAGCTATGTCGCGTGTTGCGGTATGCAGAGACACTAAAAGCACCATAGTAGAACAAAAGTGAAGCTTCTAAGTTGATGTAATAGCCAGTAAGAAATAGTACAATTCAAGTTTTAGTTATCGATTACTGACTTTTAGACGGTTTTTCTGACTTGGACATAAGCTAGGACCTTAAGATTTAGCATGAAGGGAGGCCTAGCAGCCATGTTGCACGGGAGAATGTGAATATTGTTCATATGTAAAGAAAACCTGAGAAAGCCGCCTGTTTCCGTCATTTGCTATCGAATCGACTTAGCGCCACATCGTCATATTGGCCGCTCTTCTCTCTGAAACGGTTACATTTACCGTGTGCAAAGCTATGTCGCGTGCTGCAGTATGCGGAGACACTAAAAGCATCATAATGGAACACAGAAGATGCTTCTAAGTTGATGTGATAGCCAGTACGAAGCAGTAAAAGTCAAGTTTTAGTTATCGATTATTGACTTTTTAGACGGCATTGGTGCGTCGGTCATGAGCTAGGACTTTAAGAATTTGCATGAAGGGAGGTCTAGCAGCCGCGTTGCTCGGGGGAATGTGAAAAGTGTTCATATGTAGTGAAAACCTGAGAAACCCTCCAGTTTTCGTCATTTGCTATCGAATGGCCTATATGCCAGATCGTCAGATTAGACGCTCTTCTCTTTGAAACGACTACATTTATCGTGTTCAAAGCTACGTCGCGCGCTGCGGTATGCGGAGACACTAAAAGCACCATAATAAAACTCAGAAGAAGCTTCTATGTTCGTGTGATAGCCAGTACGAAGCAGTACAAATCAAGTTTTAGTTGTCGATTACTGATTTTTAGACGGCTTTATTGCCTTGGACATGAGCTAGGACCTTAAGATTTTCCATGAAGGGAGGTCTAGCAGCCGCGTTGCACGGAGGAATGTGAAAAGTGTTCATATGTAGTGAAGACCAGAGAAATCCTCCCGTTTTCGTCATTTGCTATCGAATCGACTGAATCCCAGATCGTCATATTGGGCGCTCTTCTTTCTGAAACGGTTACCTGTATCGTGTGCAATGCTATGTCGCGTGCTGCGGTATGCGGAGACACTAAAGGCACCATCACAGAATACAGAAGAAGCAGCTAAGTTGATGTGATAGCCAGTTAGAAAGTACAATTCAAGTTTTAGTCATCGATTATTGACTTTTTAGACGGCCTTTGTGCGTTGGACATGAGCTAGGACCTTAAGATTTGGCATGAAGTGAGGTCTAGCAGCCGCGTTGCAGGGGGGAATGTGAAATGTGTTCATATGCAGTGAAAACATGAGAAATCCGCCCGTTTTCGTAATTTGCTATCGAATCGACTTAAAGCCAGATCGTCATATTGGCCGCTCTTCGCTCTGAAACGATTACATTTATCGTGTGCTGATGAAGCTATGTCGCGCGCTGCGGAATGCCGAGACACTAAATGCACCATAATAGAACACAGAAGAAGCTACTAAGTTGATTCGATAGCCAGTACGAATCAGTACAATTCACGTTTTAGTTATCGATTATTGACTTTATAGACGGCTTTCGTGCGTTGGGCATGAGCTGGGACCTTAAGATCTTGCATGAAGGGAGCTCTAGCAGCAGCGTTGCTCGGGGGAATGTGAAAAGTGTTCATATGTAGTGAAAACCTGAGAAACCCGCCCGTTTTCGTCATTTGCTATCGAATCGACTTAATGCCAGATCGTCAGATTGGACGCTCTTCTCTCTGAAACGGTTACATATATAGTGTGCAAAGTTACGTCGCGTGCTGCGGTATGTGGAGACACCAATAGCACCATAATAGAACACTGATGAAGCTTTTAAAATGATGTTATAGCCAGTACGAAGCACATTAATTCATGTTTTGGTTATCGATTATTGAATTTTAGACGGCTTTTGTGCCTTGGACATGAGCTAGGACTTTAAGATTTGGCATGAAGGGAGGTCTAGCAGCCGCGTTGCAGGGGGGAATGTGAAATGTGTTCATATGCAGTGAAAACCTGAGAAATCCGCCCGTTTTTGTCATTTGCTATCGAATCGTCATAATTCCAGATCATCATTTTGGCCGCTCTTCTCTCTGACACGGTTACATTTATCGTGTGCAAAGCTATGTCGCGTGCTGCGGTATGCGGAGACACTAAAAGCACCATAGTAGAACACAGAAGAAGCATCTAAGTTGATGTTACAGCCAGTACGAAGCAGTGCAATTCAAGTTTTAGTTATCGATTATTGACTTTTTAGAGGGCTTTGGTGCCTTGGACATGAGCTAGGACCTTAAGGTTTTGCATGAAGGGAGGTCTAGCCACCGCGTTGCCCGGGAGAATGTGAAATGTGTTCATATGTATTGAAAACCTGAGAAATCCGCCCGTTTTCGTCATTTGCTATCGAATCGACGTAATGCCAGGTCGTCATACTATCCGCTCTTCTTTCTGCAACGGTTACATTTATCGCGTGCTAAGCTATGTCGCGTGCTGCGGTATGCGGAGGCACTAAAAGCACCATAACAGAACACAGAAGAAGCTTCTAAGTTGATGTGATAGCCAGTACGAAGCAGTACAATTCAAGTTCTAGTTATCGATTACTGACTTTTTAGACGGCTTTGGTGGCTTGCACGTGAGCTAGGACTTTACGATTTTCCATGAAGGGAGGTCTATCAGCCGCGTTGCGCGGAGGAATGTGAAAAGTGTTCATATTTAGTGAAGACCTGAGAAATCCGCCCGTTTTCGTCATTTGCTGTCGAATCGACTGAATGCCAGATCGTCATATTGGGCGCTCTACTCTCTGAAACGGTTACATTTATCGTGTGCAATGATATGTCGCGTGGAGCGGTTTGCGGAGACACTAAAAGCACCATAATAGAATAGGGAAGAAGCTTCTAAGTTGATGTGATAGCCATTTAGAAGGTACAATTCAAGTTTTAGTTATCGATTATTGCCTTTTTAGACGGCTTTGGTGCCTTGGACATAAGCTAGGACCTTAAGATTTTGCATGAAGGGAGGTCTAGCAGCCGCGTTGCACGGAGGAATGTGAAAAGTGTTCATATGTAGTGAAGACCAGAGAAATCCTCCCGTTTTCGTCATTTGCTATCGAATCGACTGAATCCCAGATCGTCATATTGGGCGCTCTTCTTTCTGAAACGGTTACATTTATCGTGTGCAATGCTATGTCGCGTGCTGCGGTATGCGAGGACACTAAAGGCACCATAACAGAATACAGAAGAAGCTTCTAAGTTGATGTGATAGCCAGTTAGAAAGTACAATTCAAGTTTTAGTCATCGATTATTGACTTTTTAGACGGCTTTTGTGCGTTGGACATGAGCTAGGACCTAAAGATTTGGCATGAAGGGAGGTCTAGCAGCCGCGTTGCAGGACGGAATGTGAAATGTGTTCATATGCAGTGAAAACATGAGATATCCGCCCGTTTTCGTCATTTGCTATCGAATCGACTTAAAGCCTGATCGTAATATTGGCCGCTCTTCGCTCTGAAACGATTACATTTATCGTGTGCTGATGAAGCTATGTCGCGCGCTGCGGAATGCCGAGACACTAAATGCACCATAATAGAACACAGAAGAAGCTACTAAGTTGATTCGATAGCCAGTACGAATCAGTACAATTCACGTTTTAGTTATCGATTATTGACTTTATAGACGGCTTTCGTGCGTTGGGCATGAGCTGGGACCTTAAGATCTTGCATGAAGGGAGCTCTAGCAGCCACGTTGCTCGGGGGAATGTGAAAAGTGTTCATATGTAGTGAAAACCTGAGAAACCCGCCCGTTTTCGTCTTTTGCTATCGAATCGACTTAATGCCAGATCGTCAGATTGGACGCTCTTCTCTCTGAAACGGTTACATATATAGTGTGCAAAGCTACGTCGCGTGCTGCGGTATGTGGAGACACCAATAGCACCATAATAGAACACTGATGAAGCTTTTAAAATGATGTGATAGCCAGTACGAAGCACATTAATTCATGTTTTGGTTATCGATTATTGAATTTTAGACGGCTTTTGTGCCTTGGACATGAGCTAGGACCTTAAGATTTGGCATGAATGGAGGTCTAGCAGCCGCGTTGCACGGGGGAATGTGAAATGTGTTCATATGTAGTGAAAACCTCAGAAATCCGCCCGTTTTTGTCATTTGCTATCGAATCGTCATAATTCCAGATCATCATTTTGGCCGCTCTTCTCTCTGACACGGTTACATTTATCGTGTGCAAAGCTATGTCGCGTGCTGCGGTATGCGGAGACACTAAAAGCACCATAGTAGAACACAGAAGAAGCATCTAAGTTGATGTTATAGCCAGTACGAAGCAGTGCAATTCAAGTTTTAGTTATCGATTATTGACTTTTTAGAGGGCTTTGGTGCCTTGGACATGAGCTAGGACCTTAAGGTTTTGCATGAAGGGAGGTCTAGCCACCGCGTTGCCCGGGAGAATGTGAAATGTGTTCATATGTATTGAAAACCTGAGAAATCCGCCCGTTTTCGTCATTTGCTATCGAATCGACGTAATGCCAGGTCGTCATACTATCCGCTCTTCTTTCTGCAACGGTTACATTTATCGCGTGCTAAGCTATGTCGCGTGCTGCGGTTTGCGGAGACACTAAAAGCACCATAATAGAATAGGGAAAAAGCTTCTAAGTTGATGTGATAGCCATTTAGAAGGTACAATTCAAGTTTTAGTTATCGATTATTGACTTTTTAGACGGCTTTGGTGCCTTGGACATGAGCTAGGACCTTAAGATTTGGCATGAAGGGAGGTCTAGCAGCCGCGTTGCACGGGGGAATGTGAAATGTGTTCATATGTACTGAAAACATGAGAAATCCGCTCGTTTTCGTCATTTGCTATCAAATCGACTTAATGCCACATCGTCATATTGGCCTCTCTTCTCTCTCAAACGGTTACATTTATTGTGTGCAAAGCTACGTCGCATGCTGCGGTATGCGGAGACACTAATACCACCATAATAGAACACAGATGAAGCTTTTAAGTTGATGTGATAGCCAGTACGAAGCAGATTAATTCATGTTTTGGTTATCGATTATTGACTTTTTAGACGGCTTTGGTGCCTTGGACATGAGCTAGGACCTTACAATTTTGCATGAAGGGAGGTCAAGCAGCCGCGTTGCTCGGGGCTAATGTAAAAGTGTTCATATGTAATGAAAATCTGAGAAATCCGTCTGTTTTCGTCATTTGCTATCGAATCGACTTAACGCCAAATCGTCATATTGGCCGCTTATCTCTCTGAATTGGTTACATTTATCGTGTGCAAAGCTATGTCGGGTGATGTGGTATGCGGAGACACTAAAAGCACCATAATAGAACTCAGAAGAAGCGTCTAAGTTGGTGTGATAGCCAGTACGAAGCAGTACAATTCAAGTTTTAGTTGTCGATTACTGATTTTTAGACGGCTTTATTGCCCTGGACATGAGCTAGGACCTTAAGATTTTGCATGAAGGGAGGTCTAGCCACCGCGTTGCCCGGGAGTATGTGAAATGTGTTGACATGTATTGAAAACCTGAGAAATCCGCCCGTTTTCGTCATTTGCTATTTAATCGACTTAATACCAGGTCGTCAAATTGGCCGCTCTTCTCTCTGCAACGGTCACATTTATCGCGTGCTAAGCTATGTCGCGTGCTGCGGTATGCGGAGACACTAAAAGCAACATAACAGAACACAGAAGAAGCTTCAAAGGTGATGTGATAGCCAGTACGAAGCAGTACAATTCAAGTTCTATTTATCGATCATTGACTTTTTAGACGGCTTTGGTGCCTTGGACATGAGGTCGGACCTTACGATTTTGCATGAAGGGAGCTCTAGCAGCTGCGTTGCGCGTGGAAATTTGAAGAATGTTCACATGTAGTAAAATCCCGAGAAATCCGCCCGTTTATGTCATTTGCTATCGAGTCGACTTAATGCCAGATCGTCATATCGGCCGCTCTTCTATCTGAAACGATTACATTTATCGTGTGCAAAGCTATGTCGCGTGCTGCGGAATGCCGAGACACTAAAAGCACCATAATAGAACACAGAAGAAGCTTCTAAGTTGATGTGATAGCCAGTACGAAGCAGTACAATTCAAGTCTTAGTTTACAATTATTGACTTTTTAGACGGCTTTATTGCCTTGGACATGAGCTAGGACCTTAAGATTTTCCATGAAGGGAGGTCTAGCAGGCGCGTTGCACGTAGGGTTGTGAGAAGTGTTCATATGTAGTGAAGACCAGAGATATCCTCCCGTTTTCGTCATTTGCTATCGAATCGACTGAATCCCAGATCGTCATATTGGGCGCTCTTCTTTCTGAAACGGTTACATTTATCGTGTGCAATGCTACGTCGCGTGCTGCGGTATGCGGAGACACTAAAGGCACCATAACAGAATACAGAAGTAGCTTCTAAGTTGATGTGATAGCCAGTTAGAATGTACAATTCAAGTTTTAGTTATCGATTATTGACTTTTTAGACGGCTTTTGTGCGTTGGACATGAGCTAGGACCTTAAGATTTGGCATGAAGGGAGGTCTAGCAGCCGCGTTGCAGGGCGGAATGTGAAATGTGTTCATATGCAGTGAAAACGTGAGAAATCTGCCCGTTTTCGTCATTTGCTATCGAATCGACTTAAAGCCAGATCGTCATATTGGCCGCTCTTCGCTGTGAAACGATTACATTTATCGTGTGCTAAACTATGTCGCGCGCTGCGGAATGCCGAGACACTAAAAGCACCATAATAGAACACAGAAGAAGCTTCTAAGTTGATGTTATAGCCAGTACGAAGCAGTGCAATTCAAGTTTTAGTTATCGATTATTGAATTTTAGACGGCTTTGGTGGCTTGGACATGAGCTAGGACCTTAAGTTTTTCCATAAACTGAGGTCTAGCAGCCGCGTTGCGCGGAGGAATGTGAAAAGTGTTCTTATTTAGTGAATACCTGAGAAATCCGCCCGTTTTCGTCATTTGCTATCGAATCGACTGAATGCCAGATCGTCATGTTGGCCGCTCTTCTCTCCGAAACGGGTACGTTTATCGTGTGTAATGCTATGTCGCGTGCTGCGGTATGCGGAGACACTAAAAGCACCATAGTTGAACACAGAAGAAGCATCTAAGTTGATGTTATAGCCAGTACGAAGCAGTGCAATTCAAGTTTTAGTTATCGTTTATTGACTGTTTAGACGGCTTTGGTGCCTTGGACATGAGCTAGGACCTTAAGATTTTGCATGAAGGGAGGTCTGTCAGCCACGTTGCATGGGAGAATGTGAAAAGTGGAATCGACTTAATGCCAGATCGTCACATTGGCCGCTTTTCTCACTGCAACGGTTACATTTATCGTCTGCAAAGCTGTGTCATATGTTACGGCAATGCGAAAGAACTAAAAGCACCATAGTAAATACAGGGGAAGCTTCTAAGTTGGTGTAATCGGCCAGTAAGAAGCACTACAATTCTAGTTTTAGCTATCGAATTTTGACTTATTAGCCGGTTCTGGTTCCTCAAACATGAGCTAGGACCTGAACCGAGGTCTGTCAGCCACGTTGCACAGGAGAATAAGAAACGTGTTTATATTTAGTAATAAACTGAGAAATCCGCCCGTTTTCGTCATTTGCTATCGAATCGACTTAACGCCAGATAGTCACGTTGGCCGCTTTTCTCTCTGCAATGGTTACATTTAGCATCTGCAAAACTATATCGTGTCCTTCGCTATGCTTAGACACTAAAAGAACCATAGAAGAACACAGAAGAAGACTCAGAAGATGTAATCAGCCAGTACGAAGCAGTACAATTCACATTTTACTTATAGATTATTGACTTAGTAGCCGGCTTTGGTTATTTGGACATGCTCTATGACCTTGAGATTGTTCATGAAACGAGGTCTGTCTGCCACGTTACGCGGGAGAATGTGAAAAGTGTTCATTTGTAGTAAAAACCTGAGAAATCCGACCGTTTTCGTCATTTTCTATTTAATCGACTTATTGCCAGATCGTCACATTGGCCGCTTTTCTCTCTGAAACTGTTACATATATCGAATGCAAGCTTATGTCGCGTGCTGCGTTATGCGGAGACATTCAAAGCATCACATTAGAACACAGATGAAGCTTCTCTGTTGGTGTAATCGGCGAGAAAGAACCAGTAAGAAGCAGTACAATTCAAATTTTAGTTATCATTTATTTACATATTAGCCTGCTTCGGTACCTTGGACATGAGCTAGGGCCTTAAGATTTTGCATGAAACGCCGTCTGGACGCCACGTTGCACGGGAGGATGTTAAAAGTGTTCATTTGTAGTAAAAACCTGAGAAATCCGACCGTTTTCTTCATTTGCTGTCGAATCGACTTATTGCCAGATCGTCACATCGGCCGTTTTACTCTCTGAGACGGTTACATTTATCGTATGCAAACTTATGTCGCCTTCTGCGGTTTGCGGAGACACTAAAAGCACCACAGTAGAAGACAGAAGAAGGTGTTAAGAAGATGTAACCGGCCAGTAAGAAGCAGTACAATTCAAGTTTTAGTTATCGATTACTGACTTATTAGCCGGCTTTGGTGCCTTGGACATGATCGAGGACCTTAAGCTTTTGCATCAAACGAGGTCTGAACGCCACGTTGCACGGGGAAATGTGAAACACGTTAATATGTAGTAAAAACCTAAGAAAACCTTTCCCATTTCTTTAAAGTCAGTTAGTACAATAAGAATCTGTTAAAAAACTGACTACAATAATCATAATCTTGCTGTACAAGTTAAGTAACTACTATTATTAACAGTATTTATCAACAGCAAATATAATAAAAGCTAAAACAGAAAGATTATCAAACGTCTAATGGCACAGTAACGAAACTGAAAACAGTTCGCGACAATTTCTTCTGAAATTATTGCACCAGTAAACAACAAGAACACCGATTGAAGACTACTAAAGTTCCAAAATAAACCACTATACACAAACAACTAATTAGTACTTAGCTTTGGATGCGCCGCTACAGCTGCAACTGGTCAGCGCGGAATGTAAACACAGGTAAGAGGTTAAGTTCCTCGATACGAAACACTCACAAATATCAGGTCACAACACAAGAAACGCGGAGGTGAATAAAGAAACCACTAATAAGTATCTTGTATAGTAAATATTATCACAAAAACCGTTAAAATATGTATCTGAAACCTATAAATGTATGAAAACTTAGAGAGCGATTTCACACGCACTCACGCGCCTAATCGTAATGCCAGATCGTCGCAGTGGCAGCTTTGCTCACGGAACTGTTTACATATACATCTGGAAACTTACGTCATGTGCTGCGGTATGCGGTCGCACCACAAACAACAAAATAGGGGCTTCTAATTTGATGCAAGCGGCAGGTAAGAAGTAGTACTACTCAAGTTTTAGGTATCGAAAATTCAACTGTAGGCCGGTTCTGGTGTCTTGCAGTTGATAGAGGACCTTGGAACATTTCTGTCTTTTTACCCCCCCCCCCCCCCCTCGTAAGATGACTGTCTACGTACACACGCCCCCCCCTCGTAATATGTCTGTCTACCTACTCACGCCTTCCGAAAATGTGTGTCTACCCACTTCCCCCTCAGAAGATGACTCTCTACTTATCCCCCCAACCGGAAAACGTCAGTTTTCCCACCCCCTCCCCCCCTCAGAAGATGACTGTCTACCTACACACCCTCGGAAGATACCTGTCTACCTAACCCCCCCCCCCCTCGTTTGGAACATGTCTGCCTACCTACCACCCTCTCAAAATATGTCTTTCTATCTACATCCCCCACCCCCCTCAGAAGATCACTCTCTACCTACTCCGCATGTGGATGATGTCTGTCTCCCTAACCCACCCTTCAGAAGATGTTTGCCTACATACCCCTTCTTGGAAGATGTCTGTCTACCTACACACCTTTGGAAGAGGCCTGTCTGCCGGCCGCGGTGGTCTCGCGGTTCTAGGCGCGCAGTCCGGAACCGCGCTACTGCTACGGTCGCAGGTTCGAATCCTGCCTCGGGCATGGATGTGTGTGATGTCCTTAGGTTAGTTAGGTTTAAGTAGTTCTAAGTTCTAGGGGACTGATAACCAAAGCAGTTGAGTCCCATAGTGCTCAGAGCCATTTGAACCATTTTGAAGAGGCCTGTCTACCTACCCCCTCCCCACCCCTTGGAAGATGTCTGCCCAGCTATCCTCCATCTAAGAAAATATTTGTCTACATACACCCCCTTCGGAAAATGTCTGTCTACCTACTACTGCTCTGATGATGTCTGTCTCCCTACCCCACCCTTCAGAAGATGTCTGCCTACCTACTTCTCCATGGAAGATGTCTCTATACATACCACCTATCGGGTGATGTTTGTCTACTCGCCCCCCCCCCCCCACCCCATAAGATGCCAATTTAACATCCCCCCCCTGTGAAGATGCCTATCTACCACCTAGATCGGAAGCTACCCCAACTCAGAAGATTCCTATCTACCTGCACTTGGAAGATGACTATCTCTCCATCATCTTCAGAAGACTCTTATCTACCCCCTCAGAAGATGGCTGTCTACATACCCCACCCTCAGAATATGACTGTCTCTGATCTCCCACCCTAGGATTCTGTCTGTCTACCATTCTCACACATCGAGAGAGGTGGCACAGTGGTTAGCACACTGGACTCGCATTCGGGAGGACGACGGTTCAATCCCATCTCCGGCCATCCTGATTTAGGTTTTCCGTGATTACCCTAAATCGTTTCAGGCAAATGCCGGGATGGTTCCTTTGAAAGGGCATGGCCGATTTCCTTCCCAATCCTTCCCTAACCCGAGCTTACGCTCCGTCTCTAATGACCTCGTTGTCGACGGGACGTTAAACACTAACCACCACCACCACCACCACCACCATTCTCACAATCAGAAACTGTCTGTCTACCTACCTCCCGCCCCCCCCCCGGAAGATATCTGCCTATCTGCCCAGGTACCGCCATTTAGAAGGTGTCTGCCTACCTACACCCACTTCAAAAGATGTGTAACTGACTACCCCACCTCCGAAGATCTCTGTCAAACCCTCCTCCCATCCCTGGAGGATGTATGTGTGCAGACCCCCCTCTTGGAAGACATTTGACAACCGAAAAAACCGCTTTGGAAGATGTATGACTTCCTGTCACTACCCTCGGAAGGTGTATGTCTACCTAGCACCCCCTCGAAGATGTCTGTCTATCTACCGAACCGCGGTATATGCCTGCCTCACCCCGTCAGAATATGTCTGTCTACATACCCCACATAGAATATGTCTGTCTACTTACCCCCCCCCCCCCCCCCTCAGAAGATGTTTGTCTACCTAGCCCCTCATGGAAGATGTCTGCCCACATAAACACACACTCGGAATATGTATGACTAGCCACCACTCCCCTCAGAACATGTATGTCTACCTACCCCACCTCCGGACATGTCTCTCTACCTACACCCCCATTCATAAGTTGTGTGTCTACCAACCCCCCATTTGAAGATGTCTGTCAACCTGGCCCTCCCTCAGAAAATGTCTGTCTACCTGCCCACCTTGGAATATTTATGTCTACCAAAACCTGGGGGATGTCTGTCTACCCAACACCCCCCCCCCTCTCAGAAGATGATTGTCTACCTACCCCCGGAAGATTTCAGTCTACCTGCACCCCTCACTTCAGAAGATGCCTGTCAATCTACCCCTCCAACAGAAAATGTCTGTCTACATACCGCCCCTCGAATGTTGTATGTCTACCACCTCTCCTCGGGAGATGTCTGTCTACCTACCCCCATTCAGAAGATGTCTGTCTACCTACCCCCCCCCCCCTCGGTAAATGCCTGTCTACCCAACCCCCTCTCGGGAAAAGTATGTCTACCTATCCCCACTCGGAAGATGGCTGTCTACCTACCACCTCCCTCGGGAATATGTCTGTATATCGAACCCGACCTCGGAATATGATTTTCCACCTACTGCATGAGAGATGTCCAGTCCACCTGCACCCCACTTTGTAAAATGCCTGTTTACTTTCAACCCCCTTTGGAAGATGTCTATCATCCCCACCTCGGAAGATGTTTGTCTACCTAGCCCCCTCCTGGAACATGATTGTCTACTGAACCACAACTCAGAAGATGATTGTCTACTGACCACCCAGAAGATGGAAGCCTATCTGCCCTCTCCCACTAAAACAGAAGATGACCATCCATCTAACCCCTTTGGTGGATGTCTGTTCATCTCCCCCCCCCCCCCCCTTGGAGGCCTTTGTCTTCCTACCCCCCGTCGGAAGATGTCTGTATTTCCAGCCCCCCTCAGAAGAAGTATGTTTACCAACTTTACATCAGGAGAAGTCTGTCCAACTAACCCCTAGGAAGGTCTCTGTCTACCTACCCCCCCTCTCGGAAGATACCTCTCTACCTACAAAACCCCTCAGAAAATGTCTGTCTACCTACCCCCTCAGAAGATTTCTGTCTACCTACACCTCCTCAGATGATGTCTATCTACGTACACCCCCCCCCCCCATCCACAGAAGACGTATGTCTACCTACCATCCTCAGAAGATGTCTGTCTACATAACCACCCCCCAGAAGATTTCTGTCTATCTACTGCCTCCCTTAGAAGAAGTCTGTTACCAAACACACCCATCAGAGGATGTCTGTCTACCAATCCCACCCTCAGAAGATGTCAGTCTAACCCCGCCCCCCTCAGATGAAGTACTATTAACCTCCCTCATAAGATGTCCATCTACCACCCCATCAGAAGATGTCTGTCAACATACCCCCACAGATGGCAGTTTTCCCAACCACCAATCAGAAGATGTCTACCGGCCCTTCTGCTATAGGAAGATTACCTATCAGGCATCAGAATATGTCCTACCTAAATCCCCTCAGAAGATGTCTCTACTACCAACCATCCCCCCTAAGGAGAAGTCTGTCTATCTACCCCCCCCCCCCCCTCAGAGGAATTTCTATCTAACCCCTAACTAGAAGTCTGTCTACCTATACCCCCTATCTAAGGTGTCTGTCTACATACCCAACCTCCAAAGATGACTGTCTACCTCGCCCCCTCAAAAACGTCGGTGTACCCATCCCCCCCTCAGAAGATGATTGTCTACCTACTCCCGTGTGCTAGATGTCCCTCTACCTGCCTCCCTTTGGAAGATGTCTGTCTAACTGCCCGCCTCCACCCACAAAGATGCCTTTCTAATACTGGCAGAAGATGTCTATCAAACACGCGATCTAGTGT